>NW_015646846.1:308333-381178 GCF_001515625.1 Sinocyclocheilus rhinocerous | reverse complement strand
ATGATCTATCTGGTAAGTTGAGAGTTTTAAAAAATTGCTTTCAATGTATTTCTCTATTAGGTTTTGATCCCAAAAAGAAACATAAACACTTATATTTCAATGGAGAATTATCATAAAGGATAACAATCGTATTTCTATGGTACTATTATAACTATGATCTGGTAAGTTGAGAGTTTTAAAAAATTGCTTTCAATGTATTTCTCTATTAGGTTTTGATCCCAAAAAGAAACATAAACACTTATATTTCAATGGAGAATTATCATAAAGGATAACAATCGTATTTCTAAATATGGTACTATTTTAGGATTAAATCACATCTTTGTATTGCGTTTTGATTAGGTTAGAGAATGTACTTCTGAAACGATTATTTTGAAACATAGGGGACTCTAAGGCACCACGATTAAATAAAGTAATTCTCAACAAAACCTGAGGGTTAAACTCGTTCTAAGTAACTTTCATTAAACAGCACTAGTTAAGGTAGTTAGCAGCAGTCGGCTAAATGAAGTTATTTTAACTTCTCTATTCATTATACGCTATCAATTCGGTGTCCTCAAATGACAACGCGGTTAACAATACATATTAAATCCTAACTGTAATAACTTCACTATAAATTTCATGGCAATTACAACAGTAATCTTATATTTACCGATAGTGACTCTATGTAGAAGCGTGGACAGCCGTAAACCACGTGTTCATTTCACTTCCTCGACGTGCTGACGTCAACGCGTTACGGTACGTGATACGTTAGCCATTGTGTCATGACAGTTTAGGAGGTCTTAATGTACTTGACTTTAATACTGCTAAATATGTATTTAAATATTTTAAAACAAATGGATTAAGAACTACCTGAAATCCAAAGGCAAAATTTGGAATATCATCCTTGAGTTACTTTTTTTGACAAGTTAGGGGGTTTAGATTTTAGTTTTTTGTTTTTTTGAGGTGTAATTTTGATGTAAACAAGCTTTCTTCTTTTCACAAACAGGTTTGTTTATTATGGATGCTCATAACTTTTCTCCACATAACAGTGATTTGGACCAACAAATATATTACGTTTAAAAATAAGTCTTTTACAGAAACTGGTACAATAATGGTATAATCTTGGTGAGAGTTATTCAAGAATAATGGACATCTCTTTAATCACTGTGAATTCCTTAATTATTACAAGATCCCTGTAACTGTTAAAGAGTTTGCAGTAGTATTTGAAGCCATTTTTAGTGGCCTTATTCAGCTTTTGCCTTAGTCTATCCCCTTATATACGAATCAGTTAAGTATTAATGGTGTGAAAATTATAGATAATAAATTTCATAACTTTTATATTAAAAAATTATGTAGAACCACATTGGAATTCGTTATATGATCAGATTGAATGGAAAGAGGTCTGGAATTTACCTAGTAAATACTGTCTCACCAATCAAGTTAAAGAAGTTACATATAAAGTTATTCATTTGATGAGACAAGTAGTCACAAAAGTTTTTTAGAGACATTGAGACTGCATGAGTCTTTTGTCACTTAGAGGAAGAATCCATAAAACACTTATTTTATGAATGTGTATTTACCCAGATGTTTTGGGTTGATATTGAATATCTCATATTTAAATTGATCAAATTAAAGATTCGATTCTCTGTGTATATATATATATATATATGTGTGTGTGTGTGTGTGTGTATTTACATGCAAGTCATCTCATTTATGACTTACCTGTAAAAGTTTTCTGAGCCACCAATCGCTACCAAGCAGTATGTGTTTGTGAGCTTGGCAAAGCATCCAATTTCATTATTCTTTTCAAATGACGCACGGACTGCCATTCTTCTGCTTTTGAACGGATCAAAGCTGTCTGAAACTGATGAGAAACAACATTCATAGGGATATAGTGATAATAAGAAAAAAGAAATAGGGAAGTTATAAAAACATGATATACAACAAACATTAGTAACAGTTTTGTCACTTAGAGGAAGAATCCATAAAACACTTATTTTATGAATGTGTATTTACCCAGATGTTTTGGGTTGATATTGAATATCTCATATTTAAATTGATCAAATTAAAGATTCGATTCTCTGGTAAAGATATATTTTTGTTGTTTAAAGATAAGAGTTTCGAGCAAAATTTGGTGATTAATTTAATAATTATTCGCTAGATAAGTTGCTAGATGTTATTTTTATTGATTGTTTTTAATAATAAATATGATAAAAAATAATAATGCAATATAAGTATTCAATTTTATTGGATTTTTAAAATTAAAATTCGATTTGATTTAAATTTAAATTTGTCAGTTGTTAGTGTACTGATACATATATGTTGGTATAGTGTAGTATTTAGTGTTGTGTACTTTTATTTAAAGTGCTTTATAATAATTTTATAATAACACTGTACAACATGTCAAAAGAAAATACTTAACCGCTTCAGTGTCACTTTTGCTGCACTTTATTCCATTTAATAGCATAATAAAAATGAATTAAATAAATATATATTCTGTTATCTTTTTAAAATAAGCACATTTACATTTCTATAACCTGTTGTTCTCTAAATGGCTGAGACTGGCGAGCCACGCTACAACATGCTTTTGTCATCCGCTACAAACCTGCGTAGCAACAGGACACACCTCTCCTGGCACTATGGATTTGTGAGCCAATCACGATTGAGTTTCAGCGTGACGTCGTTTTTGTTGACACTTCGATTAGCTGGCCACCCGCGAAACGTCACTGCAGCAGCGCGCAGTGACCCTCGACGTCCACACCGCGTTTTCTGCCTGGAAACATCGCGTCGCGAGCTAGTCGGAGCTGCGAAAACGCAAGACTCCGGTGGCTGGAGTCGGAGTGGGGTAAAGTCTTGCCGTGCCTCGGCTCGTTAACGCACTACTGATCTGTTTTTGTCCCAGTCACGGTGACAAACGCTCCCTAAGTGCTTGTTGCGTTTGTAGGTTTTTGCAGTGTACTCAATACATTGCTTTCCTGTTAGAGATGATGATGTCTCTGTTTCCAGTTACTACCTCAAACCTTAATCATCTTATGAATTCGGGAAGGTTACCTGAGAGACATGTACCATGTTTGGTTTATACCATGTTTGTTTATCTTTATAAGTACCCCTGAGTACCATGGTGCATGAATATGCCAATTATTCAGTACCATGGTACTTTTTTGTAGAAGGTTGATACAGTAGAGTACAATACAAAAGCAGTACTAGTTTATCCTGACTACAGTGCATTTGCAACTAAATATATCCTAATAATCACTAAAATATATTTTTGCAAGTGTGAATGAAAAACGTAAGCAAATCTAAGTCTTTTTTTTTTTTATTAAAGAAATGGGGTCCGATCAGAGTACCAGTTTGGCTGCTGACCAGCAGCAGAGGGATTCAGGCAATCTGCCATTGCAAGGTGAAGTATCTTCATCCAATGTCCAAACCAATATCGGTCCTGAGCACCGGGACAGTCTGGATCCAGACACTGACCTGCCCCAATGCCGAATGGGCACCAGAAAGGTAGACAACATGAGCTTTATGATATCATGCACTAACTGGTATTAAAAACCAAAGAAGCACTGTGAAGGAACTGACTAGACTGGACGTTTCGTCCACAAATGAGTGCCAAATTTAGGACGGGACAACGGAAGACACGGAGTTGCAGTGCTGTTTAAATGGGTTTGAAGTGATTTATGCCGTTAATAATTTGTGCAATGTGTTTTAAGACGGAGAATAAAGTTATGGCTCATGTTTGTATTTACAAACACAATCTGCTCTGCTCAACAGCTGTGCACTTATGTACTGATTGCATGGTATCAAAAGCTTGTAGTATTTAGTTATCAACCTGCACTAATTAAGTATGTATGTATAAATATATCATTATATAAAGCATCAAACGCTTCTGTAGTTTTATTTTATTGACATTTCTTTGAACATGGTGATATTAGATACACAGTGTAAAACTGTAGACTGAAAACCGAAATAAAAATTACTCCTTGTTTATAGAATTAACAGGATTTAAGAAATAAAACTTAAATCATATCTAATATTAGTAAATCAGTCCGTTTGAAGATCACTCACATTCTTAAAAATCAACATTATGCATGACAATGTGAAATCATAGGCTACCGTTAGAGTGAAAGCAAAATCCAAAAGGTCTGAAAAGTTTCAGTAAATCTTTGTATTTACATGACATTAAAACCTGGACGAGGCTGAGCAGACAGCGACATTTGACCTGTAAATCAGAAAATATCAAAATTCCAAGGACAGAATCTGAATGGATTTAAATTGCAGAGTGAGACGTTCACTCTTAAATTCTTGTCAAAGGGAAAAAAGAACCAGCTATATACACAAATACAGTTGAAATTCCCCCATGGTCAGCCAAGAATAATAATAATAATAATAAAAAACAAACCAAAAATCTTTAAAGCTATCTCAGATAAAATCTCCATTAAAATGAACCCTCTGTAATTAAAAAGCGTAAATACAGTTGGTTCCTTGACTACCTCTGATATGTTTGTCCTATTTTTAGTCTCATAAAAGGACCATAAAAAACAAAAGGCAACAGCAGCTCGGGTTAAAAGTGACTGTTGTCCAAAGCCACGATCATACCCATCATTATCATTTTTAATAAAAGAGGCAAATTACCAGAGAATTCCTATTTACGTTTCTCCCTGTACAGTTCTGTATTTGTTTTTTTTTCTGTGCAACTAATGTGGTTATAGGCATGGCTTCACCTTGATTTCAAATTAAACTGTGTAGAATACCCTTATGTCTCCATTAATGATAAATAAATAGCTTTTCATATGATAAGCCTCTATCATTACAAACTGTTCACTTCACCCTACGACAAACATTTCTAAAGATATCCACCTTTGATAAATACACTTTAGTGCTGTTAAACATTTCACCTCAGACACTGCTGAATGTTCAGTGTGTTAATATATACACATAATTGCTTGCGCGGTGCTCTGTTAGCTTCAGAATTCCTCATGAAATGGCATGGTCTGGAATTTAAATGTCCTGTTTTTTACAAAAGATTCTTTTAGTAATAGTGCAGGTTTAAAGAAAAAATAATGGTCACATCATGCATTTTTAGTAATGCATGAATAGTGTAAATGCCCTCCAAGAGGCATTTGAGACTAATATTGTGGAGATGGTTTGAATCACGAGCGTAAATGCATCTGGTTGTTCAGGTCACATCTGTAAATGTCGGTTGTCCTAAATGGAATTACACCAGCTTACAGATGTTTGGGATTGCATATGCAATCCACATAATGTTCATTTGCCAAACCGGGCAAATATACTGTACAGAAACATATGGAAGTAAACAATGTTGTGTTTGCATATAGTTTGGGAGTAGGTTTATAGTTGGATTTATATGCGTTTTGCAGAAACACCTTTATGTGGATAACAATATGACTGATCATGATGCATGACGTGACCTTGAAGGTTATCCATTATTCTGTAAATAAATTTTAAATTAAAATTTTTAATTTAGCATTTTGATCCCAATCTAGTTAGAGTACATCTGCAGCATTGCCACATGCATTTTCTTCATCACAAGCCATCCTCATATTGATAAAGAATATACTTTATCACACTCCGAGCATTTGAACTGCTATATAAAATGTCAGACATACATAATAAACACATACAAACTCTTAAGTATGGAACACACTATTGTGCCACATTGTCAAATTCAATCCATGGCTTATTAGAGCGAGTGGTTGGCCGTCTTTTGTACCAACAACGGCTCACTGGACAGATTTACACTTGAGGAAGACAATTGGTGATGCACAGTGTGTTCCATTAAAAATACTCCCACCCAGCACTTCCTGTACCCGAGACATTAGATCACTTCACAGCCACAAGCAGGTGCTCTAGATTCGGAGCTGACTAATAAAAATGCTTATCTGAGAAACAATAACATCGAGTCTTTCCCAAGTGGGCACAAACATGTAAAATCTGCTCTAGTTTCATGCCACTTTTCTACCCACGACCAAGCTGCTCGCATAACAGATCCAATGATATATGCAGCATTGCCACATGCATTTTCTTCATCACAAGCCATCCTCATATTGATAAAGAATATACTTTATCACACTCCGAGCATTTGAACTGCTATATAAAATGTCAGACATACATAATAAACACATACAAACTCTTAAGTATGGAACACACTATTGTGCCACATTGTCAAATTCAATCCATGGCTTATTAGAGCGAGTGGTTGGCCGTCTTTTGTACCAACAACGGCTCACTGGACAGATTTACACGTGAGGAAGACAATTGGTGATGCACAGTGTGTTCCATTAAAAATACTCCCACCCAGCACTTCCTGTACCCGAGACATTAGATCACTTCACAGCCACATTGCTTGTTGTTGCAAGCAGGTGCTCTAGATTCGGAGCTGACTAATAAAAATTCTTATTTGAGAAACAATAACATCGAGTCTTTCCCAAGTGGGCACAAACATGTAAAATCTGCTCTAGTTTCATGCCACTTTTCTACCCACGACCAAGCTGCTCGCATAACAGATCCAAAAAATGATATATGAGAACAAAAATTAATGGTAACGCATTGTTTACACTTAGTAAAGGCATTGAATAATATATCAAGGGATGTATTCATGTATCCACTGTTGAAATAAAAATGAGGTGGAAATCAATGTAGAGCAGTGTTCAGTGTGCCATAGCAGACTTAAAGACAAGGCACAACATCTTAAAGGGGTACTGTCACAAAAGCGAGGTGTGCTGTGATTGGCCAGCTATCCAGTGCGTTGTGATTGGCCGAATACCTCTAGCGTGAGACGGAAATGTTACGCCCCTCACATACTGTTGATGCCGTGTCCGGCCGGAGCGACGAGTCTTAACTTTTATAAAGAATATCTCTTTGGATTTGAGACTTTAGTCTTTGCAACTTTACAGATCTTCTTTATGCACCAAGAGCTTGTAACACTCCAAAGAGAAAGGAAAAATTTAAATCGCATCATATGACCCCTTTAAGAGTAGAAAATGTTTTTGCCTTAAGAGTAGAAAATAAAACAGTTATTGTGAGATTTAATTCAGAAGTCACATTTTGAGAGAGAAAGTCAGTGAAATATAAATGTGCAATTGCAAAATAAAAATTTGCAACTGTGAGATGTAAAGTCACTTTGTAAATTATGAAGCCACAAATGGGAGATACAAAGTTGGAAATAGGTGAAATAAAGTCACAAATGTGAGATATACAGTATGTCGCAATTAATTAATTTTTTTACTCCGAGACAAAACCAGCCTTCCATACAAGTCATTAAAGGCGGGCGTAAAGGGTGTGGGTGACTTGTCCAGTCTTGCATGTGAAAAAATGATTGAGAGTTCGCGCAACAGGCTAAAAATCGTTCCTCGTATGCCTTTCTTGAATCATTAAGTTCTCAAAAATTGTTTTTGCTACGCACATTAAAGTTCATAGTTGCATTGCACTGAAAGTTTGCTCTATTTTGTCTTTCGAATCAGTGGTTACATGATGGATCCCCTTTTAAGAAGGCCCAAAAGCTTTAAGAAGACCATTCAAAGAGGGTGAAAATCTTCGGAAAGCAAGGGTTTAGAGAAAAATTTTCTCATGCCCACAAAACCTTCAACAGACTATTAAGGACTATTCAGAAAACATTTATGTTCATTGAAATGTATTAACAAAATTATGATCTCCAAGTGGTTGATCTTTTGGGCAGATGTACATATGGCAACTACAGAAGTGATGTAATGTCACAAACACCATGCCAATGAAGCCAGCTCAGTGTAAAAATATGGTAAAGCTTGAATAGATGCTCAAACCATTGGAGACACATTAGAAACCTAAAAGAAGATGCCAGGTAGTTTCTGTTGCAGATCCATGCTCCACTGAACTGTGAATACAATATGTACACGATTCTCTGCGGAATAAACAAAAAATGGCTTTTTGTGTAGCTAAAAATGCTCTTTCCACAGAGAAAAATAAAATGGATTTTATAACATGCAACCTAAATGGCGGGCCGGTGTCCTGCAAAGTTTAGCTCCAACCCTAATCAAACACTCCTGAACCAGCTAATAAAGCTCTTACTAGGTATACTTGAAACTTCCAGGCAGGTGTGTTGAGGCAAGTTGGAGCTAAACTCTCCAGGACAGTGGCCCTCCAGGACCGAGTTTGGTGACCACTGTGTTAAGGCAAAAATATCAGTGAAACCCCAATATCAAATGATAAACTGTGTGCTAAGTGAAGCCTTATAGGGAGTCTCGCCAAATCTACCATCTTAATATTGTGATTAAGATGCTACAAACCTTTTCACGCGAACTCGAATTTACGAGCGTCGATTTAACTCATTCTGACATCTTTTGTAGTTTTTGTGGTTCTTAAAACGTTGTTTGAATTATATATATATATATATATATATATATATATATATATATACGCCTGAAGCTTTGTCAGGTTAATCCA
Source organism: Sinocyclocheilus rhinocerous (assembly GCF_001515625.1). Classification (NCBI taxonomy): domain Eukaryota; kingdom Metazoa; phylum Chordata; class Actinopteri; order Cypriniformes; family Cyprinidae; genus Sinocyclocheilus; species Sinocyclocheilus rhinocerous. The sequence continues at coordinate 372,763 of NW_015646846.1, read as the reverse complement.
AAAAAGTTCCATTTGAAATTCTGAAAACATCAATTACATCTCAGCTCCTTCCAATGTGCAATGTATCAGATCCATTCCCACAGTAGATGAGCACAAAGAGATGTGTTAATATGGTACAGTCAGACACACTTCACCGTTAAATAGCACAGTCAAACCAATAAAAGCACCCGACAGACATTTTTGAGCTAAGTGTTAGACGATCCACACCGAACACATGAAATTGAAGTCACTGCAACGTAAGACATACAGCATATTACGTTCATTCGAAGAGGACGGATGAACCTTTGAGAGATCATCTCCTGTAGGCAACGGTAACAAAGCTATTTCATATTCAGATGTGTTCATTGTTCATGTTCCTGCCTGGCACCAGTGTTTCAAATATTACACTTGGTGAAAAGGTAAGGTCGTAACAGGAGACTGTGCAAGATGGTTGGAAATATGACTAATAAAAGCAAAATATAATATAAAGATTGGAAGAAATCAGGCCTTATTCCAAAGAACCAAATTGTGCCTATTATGACACAAAATTACTCTCCTATAAAGACCTAATGCCATCAAAAAGAGGTCCTCTTTTGTTGCGGACTGATAAAACAGCAAAAGAAGAAAAGGAATAGAGTACAGTAGCGAGTGGGAGGAGGTGTTAAGACTGCCCTAGTTATTATAAATCGTTCTTCCTACTCTGTGGAAATGGGTAGGCAGGTGAGGAAAGGGAAAAATGCAAACATTCGAATGATGTTATGAAGCTAATTAGTTTGAAAATGCCTCCTATCCACCAATAAAAAACATGTTGAAGTCTCCCAGGAGTGCCAGCGGTGAACCTTTTACCCCGTAAATGAAAAAGACTGCAAGAAGACTTTTCTATGGCCTTTCTACCTACATGGTTTTCAAGTCATTCCTTGTTGTTTTGCTCGTTTCATTTCTTTGATAATACTTGAAATTCATGTACAAGTTTATGTTGTGAACCAGACAAGGATTTGCTGGCATTTCGCAAATCTGCGGTTCCTCTAACTCTCCTGGAGAAGAGAAATTCTCGGTCAAATTGGAGTGATGGTTCCTGACCGTTAAGACTTCATCTGGTTAGCATAACGCCAGGGCACAACTTCAAACGTTCAATCCCCAGATGATTTGTCCGTTGGGCTCATGCTAAAAAATTGCAATATTTGTTAAGTCTTGTCTCAAGTGGGAAGGAAGAAGATACTCCCTTGCCTCGTCATTTGTTCCCGTTCCGACAAGGTAGTTCAGAAAACAGGCACTGGTCAAACCTCAGCATAGTAGCCCTCACTTTTGTTCTCAAGCGTTTGGGGTCCATCGCGCCCCCCAGTCCGTCATACCCACTCCTGCACGGGGTGTTTGTAGTAGGTCACTTGCTGTTGGGCGTTTTTGTTCTTGAACTGGAAGATAGTATATACAAGGACCAGAATGCACAGTGAGAGGATGCACGGGATGACCACAGCGATTGCGTTTACAGTGCTGGGTACGTCATTAATGGCGACCATGATGTCGACGTCATCGTGAGGGAGGTGACGGTCCTTGTTCTTTTCTACTTCCGATTGATCGCAGCCCATCCAGTCTTTGAGGATTGATTTTGGGTAGCCTGGCTCCACTGTTAACTTCTGGTTATCGAACTTCCAGTAGTCCTTTCCCTTGTAAAAGTAGGTATAAACTAGAAAAAAATCAAAGAGAGACAAAATAAGATGTCAGTTCATTTCCATAACCAGAATTCTACTATTGGTCAACAAACAGATAGTCCTGGCCCCAAAATCACCCGAAATCATTTGAGTAGTATATTAATTGGCATAATTTTATGACTGGAAACTGATTGCTGATTACTGATCGGAATGAGTTATGAGTTAACTTACAAAAACAAGTTAAATCATTAACTGTTAAGCTAAAGTTGTAAACAAACAGTTATAAACATGAACAGACCAATCATAGAAAGCCATTCATTATCCACCTTATTTTTCAACGCAGAAGTAAGCTGCGATGCTTCTGATTCATTAGGCGCAATAGGGAAATAACGAGAAGAATATCAAAGTGCAGTAAACGGTTAAACTGTATGTGCTACAAACCAGTGCGTGTTTATAATTAAGACAATACATATGCCAGTTTGCAGTTTCAAGCAGCATAACAAGCTGTTTTGTACAGCTAAAAATAACTGGAAGCGAATGACACCGGAAGCTAGACACATTAATTTTATAAATGGCCACGCCCATTCTAACGTGAAAAATAAGGTGGATAGACCTTACGTAGCTCCGCCCCTTTTCAGCGCTGCACTTGTTGTTTTCTGTCTTCCATTTGTATTTCCACAGCGTGAAGCTAAGGTCGTACGAATTTATGAATGAACCACTCATTTTAAAATCATCCAGTCTACTGACATTTATGATATCTGCTTTGAACATTACAATGCACATGATAACTTTTGTTAACTCTACAATAAGTAAATCCACTTCACCCGCTAGTTACTATTTAACAGTGATGCTATAGAGCTGCCGCAAAACCAGAAGTTCAAAGACAAAATTCTAAAGATGGCTGTGCACTGTTTCTCTGGCGCATAAGGTCAATAAGCAAATATTTCTCTTTACATGCAGGCAGAGATGCACGTCCTTTTCAGAACGCTCAATTCATATTCATGATCACAAACACATCTGTCCTTGTGAACACTCAATGACACAGTATTTCAAACAGTTGTTCCAGTGTTATACATTTCCTCAGAGAGCTGTCAGTCTGATTGCCAATGCCACATAAACAGATGCATTCGCGGCACTCAAACCGAACCTATACGAACACAGACCCAAAACTAAACGTAAATACTGTGAGTAAGCTTTAGACAGCAACCCCTGAGAGTGTGACTGATGAAGTGCTCGTCCTTCCTCTCTAACTTTCCCTCTTACTCGTGATCTTGCCGAGCAAGACGTACCGAATCCCTCTTGCAAAATCTGAGTGACAGAAAAATCATGAGCTACGGGCAAACCAAACAGCCCATATAAACCCTCTTGGCTTCTCCATCTTGTGTTCTGGCCCTAGGCTCCATGTTGAGGTTATGACATGACTCGCAGAAAAGATGATCATTCCTTCACTGGATAATACTCTAGAGAGGAGGAGAAATCTGCAATTCTATGCAGCCACAGCAAAAATACTTGACTCTAGTGAATGACACTTGAGGATTTACCATTCAACCAGACTGACACTAGCAACAACATCAACCCAACAGCAAAAGTGAGAACAACTGTTTCTCGCTCATCATCCATAGTCAGTAGCCCATTTTATTTTCTATAGTGCTAAACTGTAATTTTGATTCTGATTATTTACAAATCCCCTTTTATTCACATTTTAGTTATATATTCAATATTTTGTTGACAATACAACATGAACCAACATATGGAATATTAGAATGTTTTTAGCAAATATTTTATATATTTTATCAATTAAAATAAAATTATCAATTTATAAATTTATGTTTATAAAATGCATATGGAATTTTACATTTGAAAATGTTTTAGTATTTTTTTATATTTCAAATATAAATATAGAAAATATTGCAGTTTATTACAATATTGTTTTTATAAAGTATTTTATAAAATATTTTTTTATATATATTTATATATTTTTTTTACAAATATTTAATAAAAATCTTTATTAAAGTCAAACGGAATTGTACATGTTTTAAAATGTTTTAGTTAAAAATATTATTTTAAATGTTTAAAATATACATTTATAAAATGTGGTTTATTACTATAACGGTGCATATAAAAACGTTCAAATAAAATTCTCGCTCAACATAGATTTCTCATGTATTTCATTTCTTTCTAGTATTCTCAAGCTACTTAGCAACCATGTTTCAGTCTTTTTTGACTGAAAAAAGCCATTTCAGAGCAAATACATTAGCACTGGCATACATATTGAATGCCTTCAAAAGCTATTTATATCTAATATTGTTTTTTAGCTACATTGCCTAGTCATAGTATCACTTTAAAAGAATTAAACCACATTCCCCGTTCACATAATACATTCCAATGATTTCCAATCATTTGGACATTATGTTCCCTGCATTAAAACACTGAAGGTCATATGATCCATTATATTAGCTCTCTACCGTAAACATAACATCACATAATAAAGTATCTTGCTACAGTCAGCTGCCATTTTGCTATATTTGTAATCATGCATCTATTGTGAATTTTAACACCCAAAAGTTGTGTCTGTCTTTTTGTGTCTCCGGACCCTGTGCCAATCCAGACCTGCTATCAGATCACCACTGAGGATGAGTCAGAGCCAAAACAGTCACTGTGTCAATACAATAATATTGCAGCGCTGCGCCAAACAAACACTAATCAATTACTCTACAAGGATGAGCGAAGAACAAGACCTCAGTGCATTTATTACTATTACCTACTCAATAAAATACATAAGCATGCTGCGACAGATGAATACTGTGTCAAAATAGCAGCAGCAGACGATGATAAAATACACTAACATGCAATAAACAGTTAAATGCATTCATAATAATCTGAATAAACCATTCTTTCTCCAAGTAATATCAATCATGCTTACCATTCCCAAGCAACACCGCATTAATATTGAATGTGCGGTTTCAGGTGTGCATTTATTGCCATTTTAAATCTGCTTTGAATGCAGTTCATCCAATGACAACTATCTATTTTATAAAGCTTCACTTATTATAATGGGAGTTGCATTGCACAACAGATTAGACCAGTACTACACACTCGAGAACGAAGCTCAACCAACTTGAACTTCTCAAACCAGAGGAAAGCAGTCAGATAAAATGCCCACCGACCACATGGCTGATTGCCACATTAAATATTGATCGGTTATTGGAACCTCACTGACTCACATCCTTCTCGACTGATGAAGGCTCCTTGCGGGGCATCAGGGATGCCCTTCCAGACACTGATGGGTTTGGGATAGCCTGGGTCAGCCGTACGCTTCTCCTCATTGTAACGCCAGTACTGGTCGCCCTTGAAGAAGTAGGTTTTGCCCACAGGTTCCCAGCGTAAGGCTGTGTCGATGCCATCGTGGGGCAGACAGTTGCCCAACTCTACCAGGCTGTGAGGATACCCAGGTTCTGCTGTAACCTCCTTGAAGACCCAGTATTTATCCCCTAGAGTCAAAACAACAGGCAGAAAAACATCAGTAGATAAGGTCCAAATTCAATGGGTTATATTGAATTATACTATCACATAATGAAACAATGTGCTTATCTACGCCACATGTTTGGATATATATGGAAGCTTATTTCCACCAACGAATAAAAAAATAAAAAAGGTATTGCAACATTTTATGTAACCATTCAGTCTGTTTTTCCTTGCAATTCTGAGTTTATATCTCACAATTCTGACTTCTTTATCCTGCAAGATATAATTGCATGATAATGGCCCGGTTTCACAAACGGGGATTAGCTTAAACCAGGACTAGGCCTTAGTTAAATTAAGATATTTAAGCAACTTTTACAAAAATGCCTTAGAAGAAAACATTACAGGTGTGCATCTTGACACAGAACAATGACATTGACATATTTTAAGATATGTCAGAGCAAGATATTTTCAGTTGAGATAGCTCAAACATGCATTTTAGTCTGGGACTAGCTTAAGCCTTGTCTGTGAAACCGGGGGATAAAGTCAGTATTTTTAAATAAAAACTTGAAACTCTGAGAAGGGGAGTCCGAATTGTGACAATCTTATTTCCGTTAAGGAGTAAAAAAAAAAAAAGGTAATTGCAAATTTTTCTTTTCTTGTAATTCTGAGTTTACCTCTCACAATTCTGACTTTTCTTTTCTCCCGCGAGGTACAAAGTCATTGGTTTGAGTGAGATATAAACTCAGCGTTGCAATATATAAACTCACAATTCTAAAAAAAAAATGTGAAAATTACAAAATTGAAACACAATTCTGAGAAGGAAAGTCTTAATTCTGAGATAAACTCACAAATGCAAGAAAAAAGTCAGAATTGTGAGAATTAGGGAGTTAAAATACAATTTTAAAAAAGTAATTGCGAGTTTAATTTCACAATTCTAATTTCTTTTAAAAGACGTTAGAATTGTGAGTTTATATCTCGAAGTTCTGTGATTCTCAGTTCTTTTTCTCAGAATTAAAAGACAAGACAATTACCTTTTTTTTTTTAAATCAAATTTATTTATTTTATTTTTTTTACGTGGCAGAAATAAGATTCCATAAATATGTCCGGTTTTACCAGTCTTCTCCATGATTGTATCATCATTTAATGAATTATATCTACCATGATCACTATAAAGTGTGATTTTCAGTATTTAAATCTGTTTATTCAGATGTTTTTTTTATTGCATACAACATTAATTGTGATTGGGCACTGAATTTTGTGAATAAAACGCAACCTATAATGACCCTAATCATATTTTAAATGCGTTATTTCAGCACAGATAGCACTTGGGTAAACCGCATCGTGTGTAGTTAGTGAATAAGATGCCGAAATGCCAGCAATCATGACTTGAGTTCATCACCCCTTTATCTATTAATACCGATGTGCACTCTCTGAGATAACCACAGGGCATCCTGCGAGCTTGTTTTCTCATGAAACATCACAGAACACGAGACTCGGGCTATAAATATCTCACCCAGCCTCTCCTTGTGCAGCAAGATTGCACCGGGCTAATTCAATGAGAAAGAGAGGGGGTGAGGACGGCGAGATAGAGAGAGAGATCGTTTGAAAGAAGAACAGACAGAATAATAAAGTGCTGAACTAAGGCTATCAGGCCCAATAGAGGATAAACAGTATGGATAAATGCAGACCTTTCCTGAGATTAACCCACAATCTAACAGCATTTTTCTAACCTTTAACTCTAGTGTACCTATGCTTGTATTAAAAAGGTACATAAAACGTACAAGTACAAACATACAAAATATGGTGATTTGAGTTGAAACTGATCCAAAGGCAACATATGTTTAATGGATATGGCTTCTCTTTATTATCTAGGCCATATTCAGGTACTTAATTTTAGGGCTTCAGGATGTATTTGGTATCATAATTTATAGTTATGACAAAAGATGTTACAAAACAATCAGAGTTATTAAAACTAGCCTGAGGCTGCACTTTACATATCAAGCAATAAACATTTGGTAGTTTTGTTAATGCTTGTTTTTATGGAATATTTTTTCAATTAATCTCATGACATCTGTTGTACAGATAATTAATCATACCTTTGAAGAACACAAATTTGCCATCTGATCTCTCGTAAGCAGCGTCAATGCGAGGAGGCAAACCCTTCCAGAACTGCTCTATCAACATGGGATAGCCTTCCTGAACTTTGTTGTTGCGCAAACGCCAGAACCAACGATCCTGTGATTAGTAAAAGAGATTATTTAGATCAATTTTATAATGTAGAACTGAGTCGTTTTCAAGTAGGGATACACAATATAAAAAATTTATAATATCGATTAGCCGAAAATTATTTTCACATTACAACTGATAAATGGCCTACTGTGTGAATAAAAAAATAAAAATAAAAGTGAATTTAGGCCATTATAATAATTTGTATGAAAAAAAGATATTAATTTTGAGATTTTTTTTTAAGTATAGGAAATAAATGTGCACAATTAAATATCCAATAATGGTGGATTTTTAAAAAATATTGCATGAAAGCAGTAAAAAAAAAAATAAAGCCAAAATCTCTAATAATATCTCGTGCATCCCTTCTTTGAACAAAACATATTGTATGTTAACAACCACATCAAACCTGTATGAATTTCTTTCTTCTGTTAAGCACAAAAGAAGATATTTTGAAGAATTTTGGAAACCAAACTGTATTTTTTCTTACTATGGAAGACAAAGGCTACCAGCAACTGTTTGGTTACCAACATTCTTCAAATTTTTCTTCCTTTTTGTTCAACAGAAGAAAGTAATTTATAGAGGTTTGGAAAGACATGAGGGTAAGTAAGTAATTTTGGATGAACTATCCCTTTAAAGGGTTAGTTCACCCAAAAATGAAAATTAGGCTGCGTTTTACTCACCCGTTTTACTAGGCATCCTAGGTGTATATGACTTTTCTCTCCCCTGCGCTTCCGCGTTCGTCACTTCTGAGCGGCGCAAGCGCAGCACTGACCTCATACGTCATCCTCCCGGAACTGCTTTTGTTTACAACAGTGAGCGCAAGCTAGATTCAAGTGATTATTACGTTTTGAATATGGATATTTTTCTTACAAAAACGCATCGATTCGCTACAGGAGGCTTTTGTTCACCCCCCGGAGCCGTGTGAGACAATTTTGTTTTATGGATGGGGGATTTTTATTTAAGTTCTTTTGGACTGAAGCAATGCAAAACCCGCTGAGTGGCATTAAACAGCTTGAAAGATCAAAGACCATTTTTAATATAACTCCGACTGGATTCGTCTGAAAGAAGAAAGTCATATACACCTAGGATGCCTCGGGCGTGAGTAAAACGCAGCCTAATTTTCATTTTTGGGTGAACTAACCCTTTAATATAGGGATTACAAGGAATTACAATTCTTGATATCACAGACAACCAAATTTGACTAAAATTAGCTGAATTATGGTATGATCTGCTATGATTTATGATCTGCTTATATAAACCATCTGTATCAAATATTAGAAAGAGAACTGATGCAACTCACCTTAAAAACAAACATCTCTCGTCGAAAGAAGGCCACAGTGTTGAAGTTGCCATCGCAGATGTTGGGTTTTCCATTACCGGGTGAGGACGGCCGATCTCCAGAGGGTGGGCGAGCGGGGCGATGCCGCTCGTGTTTCCTCTCAGAGGTGGAGTGTGTGCGTCGGGCAGGTAGAGTAGGAAGAGGTCGGGTGGGCTCCAGCATGGCTGTGGGAATACCTGTAGAAGAACAAAGTTTATTCATCTAAAAATACATTCAGCCATCCTGGCATCCAAAGTATAATCTATATTCCTGCTTAGTTCCTTGAAAATGATAATAGAGGTGATAGAGATCATAACTGTACCGTAGATTTTCTGGATCCCCTGAAGGTCATCTAGAGGCAGTTTGAAGTTGTGTGTGTCCATGTATTGGTAGAAGGGCGCCATGATCGCACTGGGGTCATTGGAATGTTCCAGACCCAATGCGTGCCCCAACTCATGTACGGCCACCAGGAAAAGGTCATTGCCTGAAAGGAAATGGTTAAAGGTCAAACCCTCTTTGAATCAGTACTATTCAGAATTCTATGTTGGATGAAAAATGTAACAGTATGGCATGTACTGCATGAATAAGAATATGGAAGCAGGAGAATTACCAATGCAAAGCTTAAGGCTCGGCATTTTTGATGTGCATTTTGTTAAAAATAGTCCGAAATAATAAGAGCTCCCATAGAAATTCATCAAACGCTGAATCAGCACAGAAAAAAAAAAATTATTAAAGGAATAGTTCATTCGTAGTTCAGCACACTCGGGATATATAAGTAATGTGCTACTTTTATGGTGTTTTTTCTTTCTTTTGGAGCATGACAGCATCCATACTCATTCGCTTTCCTTGTATAATGCACCTGGGAAATTGCATATGCATAAAAAGTCAATAATCAATGTAAAACTAAACATTTCTGTAAAAGGTGTAGAAACCAGTTCTACGTTTTCTAAAACCAGGTGCAATCCATTTGGTTATTAGTTTAGAGAGGAACAGAAGGTGAAAGCTAATTGACAGGAATTTGCCAATAGTATTTCCCAATACTCAAAATTGTAAGAAAAAAAGTCAGAATTGTGATTTTATAACTCTTAATATTTCTCGCAATTGCGAGCTTGTATCCTGCAATTCTGACATTATAACTCACAATTGCAAGAAATATAAGGTTATAAACTTGCAATTCTGACTTTTTTCTCACAATTGTGAGTTTATTTATATCCCACAATTCTGACATTATAACTCATAATTGCACATTTCTTTTCTCAGAATCTGGAAATATAAACTCAGAATTGTTATAAAGAGTTATAAAGTCAATTTCTGAGGTAAAAAAAAAAAAGTCTGCTCACAATTCTGACATTTTCTTACAATTACGAGTTTATATCTCACAATTCTGAGAAAAAAACTCCGAATTCTGAGATAAAAAGTCACAATTACATTTTTTCTTTTTTTTATACAATGGCGGAAACCGGCTTCCATAAGTTTACAAGATATATTGGAGTCAGAAATATTTTGATCTTTTATATAGTTTATATCTCGAAAATCTGAGAAAAAAATGAACATACTTCAAGAAGCAATTTCCAATCTTATATTCAGTGCGTATACTACATATATATATATATATATATATACACACACACACACACACACATACACACACACACACACTAAATACATAAATACACAAAAAACTATAATTATGTATATAAACTTAAAAATGTATATATTAGCAATATATTTCTTCCACTCCATGTATATTTGTATTATGTGAACATATTTTAAAATATATCTGAAAATACATATTTTGTTGCTGTACAAGTTTACATCAGTTTGCCTTATTTTTTCTTCACTTATGTAGACAGGTAAAAAGCGCTTTATGTACCCAGAATCCTAAAGGAACATATCTTGTGCATGGGCTGCATGTAGTGTTGTCAAAAGACCCGGTACTTCGGTACCAAGTCGGTACTAAAAAAATGAAAATGTTACGGTACCAGGTTTTTTTAAGTACCGGTGGTACCGAAGTACCGGGTCAACCCGGTTCTTGATGCGCTATCAGAAAGGTGCACAGATGCGCTCTCAACTTTTATTAGGGTAAAAAAAACAGGAGGACATGATGATATTTACTATTTTTACACACCAGAGGCTTTTAAATGAATTGTGAATCTAAAATATGCGTGTTAGAGAATGTACAAATGGTTAACGTTGTTTGTGTCATATCAGTCAGAAAAGCAGTGCTGGGCCTTTTTTTTTTTTTTTAGCTAACTTACTTGTTATTCTTGGCTTAATAACTGTAGAAGGTTTTCAAAAGCCCTTTCAAATTAAATAAGTACACAGTTTGGATTAAATGAAAGTATAGTCAAATTTTTTAATTAGCATGTTTTTGTGTTTTGCTTTGGTACCGAAATTGGTATCGAGAACCGTGGATTTTCACTGGTATTGGTACCGAATACTGAAATTTTGGTACCGTGACAACACTAGCTGCATGTGTACGCTATTAACAGAACATGACTCGGTTGAGACTGACATGTTCAGATCTTTGGAAACACAGAAGGGATGTGACACCATATCACTCAAATCACAGAAATAGCCTGATCTGTTGGTTGACGTCTATGGGTGCTACAAGTGTCAGATGGCTCACAAAGTGTCTTGTACATTTTGTTTACAGACTGGATCTCTTGGCCAAAGCTTTTCTTCTTTATCAGTCCTCACGCTCTCTTTCTGTCCAATTTAACTGTGTATTTCATTCCCCGTCTCATTAAAAAGAAATTGATTTTGTGTTCTATCGAGAGTGTCATTGTGAATAAATGAAATATAAAATCTACATCAGCCGCTGAAGATAAATACATCTACTGTTTGTTGTAAACCGTTTACCTTTGATCTGTATCCACTAGAGCTGATATGGTGTATAGAGAACTAGATCTGTAAAGAAATGTGTGTGTGTGTGTGTGTGTGTGCGTGAACAAGGTACAGATTCTGTGGTCTATAAAGCATGTACTTGAACTGCTGACACTGCAGCACACAGGCAAAGATAACACAGCAAATATGCAGCACGCAGGCACGGCTGATGCAAGTGAAGAAAGAACGCAATGCTCAGTGTGTCTTTATGTTTCCCCTGTGACATCTACTGATGCTCCTCAGCTCACTGCTCCAGTTTACCACTGGAGAAGCTCCCAAAAGATTTGCCTCTACACATCTGACTGATCTATCTATCTATAGCTGCAGAACATTCTAGAAAATCCTACACATATTACTATGTCAGAGATTATGAGACCAGACAAGCCAGGTCAATCATTCTATATTTAAGCCATTACCATGCTTGATTAAAGTACATAAATTCACATACATGAAAAATCATAATGAAATAGATCCACAAAAAAAATTACAAAATAAAATAACTATACATTAAAAAATAAAATAATAAAATAAAATCTGAAAAAAATCTATGGAAAAAAAGATGTCAGCGATTATGAGACCAGAAATGTCAATTATTATATATTAAGTCATTACCATGCTTGATTAAAGTAAATTAAATTCAAATAAATGAAAATTCATCATTATACAGATGCAAAAAAAATTTAAATAATAAAATAAAATAATAAAATGAAATTGATCATTAACTCTTTCCCCGCCATTGACGAGTTATCTCGTCTTTTAGAAGAAAACGCTTCCCCGCCAAAGACGAGTTTTTTTACGGCTTTTCTTTCACTGTTGGGACCAGGGAAATATGCGTGAGCTAAAAAACCTCCCTCTCCATCAAACGGAGAACTGTCACCATGGAAACCAGAGGCAAAGAAGATCATGATGTCCGCTTCTTTACCCTCGTTCTTGATCTCAGAGTAGGCCACTTCCTGAAAGGTCAGCGGGGTCACTGTCTGCCAGACGTCGAAGGCCTGGCGAATGGCCCTCTGGGTGTCTTTCTCGCCCACCTTGGGGGTGAAATTATGTATGCTGGAAACAGGGAGAGATGGAAGAATACAGAAAAAAAAGATCACGCATTCTTAATATTATAATGTATGACCTGATATTAATTCATTAAAATTAAATATTATGTGGAACAATGCACTATTAAAATGTTTTTAAAGTTCTCCTGTAGCTCAACCATGGTAAAACATGGTGCAAAGTGTACATTTTGAATATACTGTATCTACTACATGCATAAAATGATAAGCGCAAAAAGCAAATTAAAAGGGTGAAAAACAAAACATACAAACAAATTTGAAATGTTGCCTTGGCAACTAACTGAAATAAGTTTAATAACTAAAATGAGTAAATCTGAAATAAAATAAATAAATTAAAGCTAAATAGAAATATATATATATAAAAAAAAAAATAATAATAAAAATGACAAAAGCACTTAACCAAATTACCAAAACTTAAAACTAAAATTAAAATGAAAACAAATAAATAAATTAAAGCTAAATAGAAATATATATATATAAAAAAAATAAAAATAATAAAAATGACAAAAGCACTTAACCAAATTACCAAAATTAAAACTAAAATTAAAATGAAAAATAAAAAAATAAAAACTAATCCAAACTATTAATTGTACTATAATAATATATAATTAATATTGAAATAACACTGCCTGCATATATATTTTTCCATATCGCCTTTCCCATGACAGTATGCAGTGCACTACCACCAACCTACTCTCTCAGTGTGCTGGTGTGTTTGAGAATAGAAATGTTGTTTCAGTATGAATCAACTCTGCAATAAATTAAAAGCGAATGCCGTTTGAGTTCACAGCGCTGCGCTGTTACATAAGAATTAATCTGCATTAAAAATGTCCTTGAATGTAGGGCAAAAGTTAAACCAGGCCAGACACCTAAGGCAGAAGCAGATGGTTGTCTCTGGCACACAACTGCAGGCACACACAAGTGAGAATTTCATTAACCAGTGATTACAAACCAAGTTCAACACTGCATTAGATGACTAAATGAAATTAATAGAGCTTTAAAACGGACGAAAGCAGACAAATGTTTGAAAATGATCTGATTTCATGTTTACGCTAATATGAATGTACCACAAGTACAAAATGTCCCTTTTGTTCAGCTCATATAAGCTGAGTCAGCATCATGTAACCAGCAGAAACGCTTTCAAGCCACAACATGCAAAAATATAGCTTTCTTCTGTTTACAATGATTTTATTTGTGTTTATATATATAGTCTAAGATATAAATATACATATATATATCTGTAATTTAATGAAAATTAAATAAATTATATATAAAAATTCATGTCTTATTACATTTTATTTTTTATAATAGATTAAAAATGTATATAACATTTTATTCTATATCATTAATTATATTATTTATTAAAAAACTATATATGTATATAAACAGTATATAGAGTATATATATATATATATAGTCATTTAATATAAATAAAAATATATTCTCATTTATTTTACACATATGTATATATAACATTTTATTCTTTTATTCTAAATTATTTAATTATATAATGTAGCTTTAGGTTTCAGTGAAAGACATGTATAAACTTACTTTTTTTTTTTTTTTATAGGTTGAGTGGGTTTTGGGAGGCATAATAGCAAGAAAACCACTCAAAGTACTAAGCTTTCATCAACTATTCGTCTTCCATCCTGACCTGCGACATTCCTTGCTTTCTTTGTTTTTTTTCTCTCTCTCTCTCTCTCTCTGTCCCATCAGGCAGAAAACAAAAGCTTCTTTAAGCATTTTTAAGGTTGGAGGGAAGCATTTCAGCAATGTCTGTCTGGAACATTGCGTAAGCGGCATGCGTTCCAAAACATACGCACACGTGTCAATGCGATATGCACTAAAATAATTAAAGATGAGGGTACAAATATACTCCACTGGCTGGCTTCAGCGAGATGCTTAATGGGCTGCCATTAAAGAGCATCACATCATGTGAGGTACAGTTATTAACAGGCATATGGAGTTTTTGGAACATTTCCCTGTAATAGCATACAATGGTCATTCATCTATAAAGAGTAAACCGTTTTTGTAGTTTCCTCTAGAGGTTCCTCAGGTGCAATATTCAGTGAATTAGTCTATCCATCCATCATGTAAGCTTTGTATTTAAACAGTCTCTGAATATATACCTTACCTGTATGTGATCTTTTTCTCCCTCCATTTCTGACCAGTGAGGGCGTAGCGTTTATTTCTCCTCCGTCGGCTGATGTGAGGGTGATCTGGAACTCCACACCGAGGTTTTCTCATCCACCTTAAAACATGTAGATAATAATCACACCCAAGGACACTGCACAAATGTCAGAGAAAACTCTTAACAGTAAGTTTATGATCTTCACACTACTGTACATCAAATATTTTAAATGCAGTGCTAAAATCACATGGAACACCAACAAGACCAAAAACATGCATTAAGTAAATAAACAGGATGAATATCCATGTTTAGTTTATATGCACAAGAACATGTTTTTATAAACTATATGGCAACTGAAATTTTTATATAAGGTCTAAAATTTAAGAAATTACATAAACTATAAATAGTTGTATCTTTAACAATGAACAATCATAATGACAAAAAACAGAAAACAGAAATATAATTGGTTTGCGTACATCATAGTATAAGATTATATACACAGGAAAAAAAGCACAATGACAAGGTTAAATATCTTTGAATAATCATAATATTCATATAATCATTATCAACCCCAAATTTATTGGTTATACTACAATCACAAAATAAATGGGCAGCTGTGTCTTAAACAAGTTTAATCAACATCAAAATATTTACAGATAGATTAATTAAACCTGTCACTCACATATTTTAAGTTGTTGCACTTCTTATAGCGTCTTAAGTCACATGATAACATCAACATGGCGGATGATGTCCGGATCTTATTCTTACTTCATGCATTCAAGCTATAGAGTACGTACTCTTCTAGCACTCGTTAAGGAAGTACTTATTGAAATTAAGTACCTAATCAGTGAGTATGCGGTTTTGAATGCAGCCAGTGGCTTTTATTCGTCTTCCTAAACAACCATTAGTCTCTCTGTTGCCCCCATCAGCTCTGGAGCACTTATTACATTTAATGAAGTTACTGCCGTTTAACTGGTGCGCAAGTTGATGTTCTCTGAAAATTTTGGAGTCTGAGATAAGTTCTACTTTAGTTTTTGAGCATATTACCTTGATCTAACTGGTTATGTGATCCAATACAGAAACTCTCATGAGGGGGCGACTTTAAACACTACTGTTCATCTTATTAATGCATATGCACTTTAGCAGCTATATTGCCTGTTTGTGATTTTTTTAAAGAGTAAGTGATGCAGTAAAGAGGGTTGTTACTAACTCGATGGTGGTTTGGTCAAGCACTCCCGTCACTGGAATACCATAAAACCGCTGCATGGCAGCGACCGCTGACTGCATGGCTTTCTCCGATCGCAGGTCCGATGTCCGGATGTCATGAGGGAGCAGATAGCCATAGTTCTTCAGCCATGTCTAAAAAAGAAAGAGACATTAAATTAAGAACTAAAGGCAGGGTTATTATAGTTAAAGGGTTAGTTCACTTATTTCTGTCATTAATTACTCACCCTCATGTCGTTCCAAACCCGTAAGACCTTCGTTCATCTTCGGAACACAAATTAAGATATTTTTGATGAAATGTGAGAGCTCTCTGACCCTCCATAGACAGCAACGCAACTGTAATGTTCCCAGGTCCAGAAACGTAGTAAGGACATCGGTAAAACAGTCCATGTGACATCTGTGGCTCAACTTCAGTTTTGCGAAGCTATGAGAATACTTTTTGCGCACAAAGAAAACAAAAATAACAAAATGTATTTATTAATTCTTCTCCCCCGAGTTACGTCTTCCGCCATTTTGGAGAGTACCCAAGAGTGTAATCGTCGTAATCAGCGTTGTTTACATTCGGGGGAGAAAGCGAGTGCATGAACGTAATCTGTGTAATCAGTGTTATTTACGCTTAGGGAAAAGTGTGCGTATGCGTTGTGATACTCTCTAAAATGGCGGAAGAAGTTAAAAACATCATAGACAAATTTTGAAAAAAATAAAAACAGCAAAAACAAAATTGCACATGAAAATGAAAAATATAAATATAAAAAATTATTCAAAATATTACTAAAACTATTATTTCAATGGTAATAAAATAACACTGACTAAACTGCATTAAATACTGATGCCAATGAATGCAATATATCTAGAAATATATCTAGAATGTGAAAAAAACAACTGCAAAAGGCAATGTAATTTTTCTGAAATTATCTTAATAGCCATCAATCAGTATCAGAACTGGAGAAAAAATTTAAGCTTTTTGAATGGAAACCGTAAGAGATACAGACTAAATTAAGACTTAAAATCATATCTTAAATTATTCTGACAAAAAAGTGAACAGTAGGAGCACTATCAAGTTTTAGGTTCATACAGAGGTGCTATCTTTAGAGTAAGTAATCATTTATGCCATTCTGTTTTTGATGCTAGTGCGCAGAAATTACGCACTTAAATATGCATGAAACTAAGGGAGAATATTTTTTTAGTGAGCGAATGTTTAAAAATGCTAACTTGATGGCATTGCATTTTGTCTCAACAGCAATATTAGTTTGATGCATAACAGGCCGCAGACTAGATAAGTCAGCCGTACGGCCTAAGAAGGCCTTAGACTTTCTATCACGTGATAAAACAGAAATAGAGAAAACTACAGGCACACTGGGTTCCTAAACACACTGGGTATGTACTAAAATAACTAAAAGTTAATTAATAAAAACATCATAGACAAATTTTGAAAAAAATAAAAACAGCAAAAACAAAATTGCACATGAAAATGAAAAATATAAATATAAAAAATTATTCAAAATATTACTAAAACTATTATTTCAATGGTAATAAAATAACACTGACTAAACTGCATTAAATACTGATGCCAATGAATGTAATATATCTAGAAATATATCTAGAATGTGAAAAAAAGCAACTGCAAAAGGCAATGAAATTTTTCTGAAATGATCTTAATAGCCATCAGTCAGTATCAGAACTGGAGAAAAAATTGAAGCTTTTTGAATGGAAACCGTAAGAGATACAGACTAAATTAAGACTTAAAATCATATCTTAAATTATTCTGACTAAAAAAAGTGAACAGTAGGAGCACTATCAAGTTTTAGGTTCATACAGAGGTGCTATTTTTAGAGTAAGTAATCATTTATGCCATTCTGTTTTTGATGCTAGTACGCAGAAATTACGCACTTAAATATGCGTGAAACTAAGGGAGAAAACACAAATTGTATCAATAAACAGACCCTGTCTAGGTCAGCCACCTCAAATAAACTCCAATTGTTCTCAAAGCTCGGTTCATTTCACATGCTCCTTGATCTCAACATATTTAACAGCACAAAAATAAAACTGAACTTATATAGAGCATCCCCATCCTCATCCTCTCATTCCCTCATCTCAGCCTCCTCTCTCTGCTTTCATCTCTCCCTGCGGATGGGCAGAGTGGAGAACTAGTAAGCAAAGCCCTCATTTTAAAGCGCTGCACACATGGAGAGGGGCTCTTTAATTGAGCTCATGGCTTAGAGTCCATTTTCAGCATGAATATTTTAATGCTGGAGTTTCTGGTCCTTTCCTTCTCAGCATGAAGCAGGACCATCACAAACAGTGAGTCAATGCTTCAAATGGAAATCAATCCTTAGGCCGCTCCAAGAGAGCCACATATAGTTCATTAGAATTAAAAATAGTGCTCTCTATTTTCTAAATTTTTTGTGTTTGCAAACAGAATCAACCACATCTATTGTATAACCTAAGAATTTAAAAATGTCATTTTAATTTAAAATTACACCACAAAACAGACTAAACTTATTTGAGATTTGAGTATCTAGAGACCAGAACATCAGAGACCTAAAGGTGGACTCTTTTGACTTGAGCCAATAATAAACCACCTAGCAACCACCTAGAATACCCTAGCAACCATCTACCTGAAATAAAATAAACATTAACTGAAATAAAATAAAATATATATATATTTTTTTTTTTTTAATTGCCAAGGCAATATTTTTCAGTTTCATTTAGTTTAACTAAAATAACTAAAACTGAATATATTTAAGGGGGTCTGAATACTTTCCGTACCCACTGTATATATATATATATATAAACATTAAAAAAAAAAAATTAAAGATTAAAAATAACAAAAACACTGAAATTGAAATGGAATATATACATATATATAAACAAAACATGAAATATGCCTAAAACTAATAGCATCTTAATGACACTAAAATAACGCTGACTAAAGGGCATTAAATACAGATGCCAAGATAATAATGGAAATATATATAAGAAATATATCTAGAAATATATCTGTATCAATTTAATTTTCCTGAAACCCTTTTGACATCCATCAATCAGCCATCAATAGCAACTCCCAAAAAACTAACCAGAAATCCCTATGAAAAACTATGGTGTTGTAGCTAGTTTTTCATGGAACTGCACCAATTAAAAATCTAGTTCTGCAATTTAAATTAAAATTTTCATAAAATGTTAAACCAACACCAACATCATACTCTTTACTGTTGAAATGCATTGATAAAGCATCTCTCTATATAAATATGCATGAATATAATGCACAGATGTATAACATTATTTTGCATATTAAGAATGCTGAAACGCAAACTTCACATTGTACCAGTGAGTACACCCTTCTTTGACATGGCTCCATGGTAACAGAGGCTCAGCACGGTCCCCTGGGAAATCGTAACCATTAAATAATTCACCAACGCTGTTACAGCAAAGTCTGAAACCAGCACTAGACTCAACAATACATGTCTCATCCACTTTGATAAATCAACGAAGGCTGTGAGATCTGAAGAACACAAAAGGACTGTGACAGTTCAGCCCCGTGAATAATAAGCCTTATTTAAGCCGCAGGACTATTTCTGTTCCGGTACTTTGCAGGAATCAGTGGAATTCAGTTCAAAGTCAGAAAACCACATTTCTCTGGAAATATAAATGATACATTGTTCTTGTGAACTGCACTGTCTTTCCAAACCTGTATGACCTTCTTTCTTCTGTGGAACATAAAAGGAGAAACTTTGTATAATATACTTGCCATTCCTGTTCATATAACATCATCTATTGGGGATACAAATTGTCAAGCTCCACACAAAACAAAAAGCACCATAAAAGTAAAACTTGTAATGTCCCATTTTGGAGTAGAAAATATATTCCTCAACATTTCTTCTTTTATGTTCCACAGAAGAAAGAAAGTCATAAAGCTTGGGTGAATAAATGATTTTTTTGGTCAACTAGCCCTTAAAGGAATAGTTCAAAGTAAATGAAAATTTGCTGAAAATTTTCTCACCCTCAGGTAATCCAAGACATTAATGGGTTTGTTTCTTCATGGGAACAGATTTGGAGAAATTTAGCATGGCATCACTTGCTCACCCGTGGATCCTCTGCAGTGAATGGGTGCCATTCTCATCTACATCTTGGATAGCCTTAAGGCCCGTTCACACCAAGAACTATAACTATAAAGATAACTATAAAGATAACGATATTAGCGTCCACACCAGCGAACAATATCGTCTGTTTATTCTAAGCGCACGCGCGTCTGCCTCTTTAAATTCTCGAGCTCGTCACAGCAGGATGGATTCTGATTGGCTGTCAATGTTTTTATCGTTCATCAGCTGGAAAAAAATCGCTCTGAAAGTGATTCCAACGATATCGTTTCTCTGTGCCTTTATCGTTATAGTTGTGGTGTGGACTCTGCTATTCTTTAATACTGAGAACGATTTTTAGAACTATATCTTTATCGTTTTCTTTATAGTTATCGTCCTTGGTGTGAACGGGCCTTTAGGGTGAGTAAATTTTCAATAATGTAAATTTTTTGGTGAACTATTCCTTTAAATCTTCAGAGTTAACCTTCTGTAGTAACTAAGTGCGGGAACTAACCACACTGGTTAAACAAAGTAATCCTTTTCACAATGAACAGGGATACTGCACAGTAATAATTCACAACCACATTATTCATTGTTCTGACCTCAGAATTTTTAACAGGGAATTTGACAATAATAGTCCAGACTATACTGTATGTTCAGAATAGCACACTAGCTACTCTTTCTATTTCGGTATATAGTTTATATACTTTGCACAATTATGCATGAAATAGTGAAGTGCACAAACAGAGTACACTTTGCAGCATCCTGCATCCCACAATGCAATGCCCCCGACAGCACAATTCTAGTGTGACGAATGTTCATCTCTTTCTTTACACTTTTGACTGGATTGTTAATCAAGAGTTTTAAATGCCTATTTTCCGAATATTTCTGAGCCAATAACTGGATGTCATTGGCTAAATTAAACATGCAATGTTATGAGGTCATGTAGCAAACTATTGTTTGAAATTGCATTCTTTTTCAACATAGTTTTTTTAAAAGAGTATGATATACAAATTGCACAGTATACATGATGTAGAGTACTCAGTACTCAGTAAGCTAGTACTCCATTCCAAACACAGCCAAGTCTTTCTTTGAACAGCTGCCCCTGAAACTTGAAATCCTTTCGTCGCTGCTGCCAGGTGGCATGGAGTGATGATATTCTACCTTCATGAACAGCATGAGGTAACAGTGTTCATGCGTTCGCCAAACAAAGGCAGCCAAAACAGATCAGATGAATTTCTAGTAGCAACACACCTGACTTTGTTTAGGATTTGGTAGAAAATGATGACTAAAATGAATGTACTGGTTCAAAACAAGTCAAGTTCTTTGTACAGCATCTGTGACATGCGGTCGATTACCACAGAAAATAATGCCAACTCAGTTTGTAAAATCGCATGTACTGCACTTATAATGGAAGTCAATGGGACAAGATTCTGGAGGGTTCAGAGCAGAAATGTGGAGCTTGTATATGTTTGGTAAAACACTTATAATCATTTGTCCTTGCACAATTGTGTGCCTTTGAGCAGTAATAGTTCAACAAAGAAGTAATAAATCGTGACAGTAAAAACATATATAATGTTAAAAAAGATTCTATTTCAAATAAATGCTGTTATTTTGAACTTTCATCAAAGAATCCTAAAACAAATGCATCACGGTTTCCACAAAAATATGAAGCTGCACAACGGTTTTCAACATTGATAATAATCAGAAATGTTTCTTAAGCAGCAAATCAGCATATTAGAATGATTTCTGAAGGATCATGTGACACTGAAGACTGGAGTAATGATGCTGAAAATTCAGCTTTGCATCACAGCAATAAATTATATTTTAAGGTATATTCAAATAGAAAACAGTTAATTGTAATAGTATTTCACAGTATTGCAGTTTTTACTGTATTTTACTTTTAATAGTGTATATCACTGAAAAAACATTACATTACTTTAATTTTGTTCTTACTGATTTTGTTCTGTTCTGTTCTTATGGCACACACAATCAAATACTTTACCACCGATAAACAGTACAAGGATAAGAAGTCTGCGTCTGACTCAAATTACATTGGATAGTTCTGCCTGAAACAGCACTATGTTTGCCTGCGAGACTATCCAGAGATCAAATAACGGCTGATTACCTCATCATGATATCTGCTGTAATGTAATCTGTGTAAAGTTATTGTGTTTTACCTCAAATAAACAATCTGACTCTCTGCTGTGTGCTTACAAGTAGAATCAACCATCAGTCCATCTTAGAATTTAAAGAGGATAAACCATTTCCACCTTTTCTCAGATCCTTAGAAACTGTGTTTTTGATATTGTGCCTAACACTAAAAAAATAAAAAATGAGTTAACTCCACTCTGACTGCTTTGTTGTTGGACGACTAGTAGACTAATTGGCTAATCAGAAAACAATTGATGCTGAAATGTGCCACATAAACTGCTAAGATCAGACTGAAATATGAGGTACATTGTTAAAAACTGTAGAGCGGCATTATATAGAGAATATTACAAAGCAGGTACAGTATCTAGCATGTATTACTCTGACATTATTACTGGCTGTAAAATTGTGATCACAGTCCATGTAATTGGCTTCTTTGAAACAAGATGTTCAGGTCGTGTGGAGTCTCCTTTCTCATAAGTGTGTGCTAAGAAGTAGGGAGTCACAAAAGGAGTTGAGCCTTCCATAGAGAGGACGGTGTGTGCATTTAGTTTGAGGATTTGCTGGCATTAATCAGGTGGCATTGCCTCATGACTTTTGATATCTTGTATTTCAGAGAGAAACCGCACGTCACATCATCAGAGGAATCAATAAAGGTTCAGTTCCTCGCAGTGGTGCCCCGACTGCCTCACCAATAAAAGAGGGGTGAGAAGTTAGTGCAAAGTTAGTGGCTCATGTCATTTCCCTTTTCTTATCCCTGTAATTTCCTGTTCTCTCCGCCTTGATCAATAAATAAAAGCAGAGAAAAGGCCAAAAGAGATAACAATAGCATTAGAATTATAGCACCACGATAAATCAAAATGAAAATGTAATCGTGATATGGTGATATTTACTGTGATTATCAAATCCCAAAGGAAGCGATTTAATTAAATTAATATATGCACTGTGTGAATCGCAGCACAGCTTGTGATTCAGTGTTCACAACAAATGCATACAAACCCACGTCTGCATCTGTTATAAATTTAGGTCACTTATAGCATGCATTTGGGAATGCAACATGCGCCAACCATCAAACTTGTTATGAGAAGCGTTTATAAACTGGAGTTTTCATGCTAAAATAAAAGATGAAGAAATTAAGATTTTTAAATTAGCAGTTTAAATTAAGATACAGTTCTACTGTAAAATAAAATAATTATGTTATTATTATATTTTTTTAAATACAGTGAACTATTACAAAGAAAAAAGACAGTCATGAACATTAGTACTGCAATTTTACAGCTGTAATGTAAAATACAATTATTATTATTATTATTATATTTTTATTAAATACTCACATTTTTACAGTGGTATTTATTTCTAAAATATTTATTATTCTGTTTTGTATTTTAATTTAATAACAGTAATCATAATAACATTTAATAATAATAATAATATTTATTAAATAATGAAATTGTTATTATTGCTATTTTGCAGTCATATTGATATATAATCACATTTTTAATATAAAAATATAAACAATTTTTAAAAATAATAATACAAATGTATTTTAAATTGCAATCACAATTTTTATCAGAAAAAACACAGCAAGATTCTTCTCCAAAACATGCAGACCTATTAGCGGTTAACAAACATGCTCTTACACGTCTGGTTTGTGTAAAACATAATAACAGTGCTAGAGGCATGGCCTAGCGGTTAGCTAACACACTCAACCATGGTGGGTGACGTGAGTACAAGTCTGATTCGCATCATTTCCCAATCCTGTTTACAACCCTTTTCCCATCATTCCCTGTCTTTTCGTGACTGTTCTATGTACACAAGTGGCACAACGGGCAAAAAAATAACGATAATAACAGTACTGGAGATAGAAACAGACAGAGAGGGAGAAGACGAAGAACAAAAAGACAAAGGCAACGGCAGAGAGACAAACAGAGCAAGACAGAGGAGAGAGACGAAGGATATGGATGGGGAGGGGAGAGGTGGAGTGATGGAGAGAGGAAGATGAGAGCGTACAGTAGATGGAGACGTGGGGGAGGGGAACGAGACAAAGACAGAGAGGAGAGCTGCCATTTGTGTTCATATCAAACACCCCCGAACGGAAAAATACAGATCAAACGATTTAAAACCACAATGATTAGAGTTGCAATAACAGTTATCACAGTCATGCAGACATAATGATCTAAAATCCATCATTAGCTGTACAGCAAATGCAAGCAACCAAGTTAGACACATTCCAGAAACAACACCCTTGTGAAACAGAAGTCCACTTTAGCATACTTTTAAAAAGAGTACTTATTACGGAAATAATATACTTAAGTGTGAACTAAATTTAATGTTTTCAGACACTTAATTGCATGTGGTTTACAATTCAATTTTATATTAAATGCAAGTAAAAATGATATTTGGAAGTGGTAAATTGAACAAAAAATTATTGTAGTATGTTTTACAAGAAAGTACTATTTCAAAATACTATTACTTGCTGTTTCTTTGAAATTGTGAAATTTACAAGCAATTTCTGAATTAAAATAGTTTCTACACCATTTTTTCCAGTGTAGGTGAGCTTAATAAGCTGTGCTATTCTGAACCACTTAAGTAGGACTTAAGTACATCTTTATATGTAATTTCATAATTTCTTCTATTGTCTATGAAATATGGTTCAAATGTACTGCTTAATGTACTGACAAGCATTTATGGGAAACTAAAATACACTTGTCAATGTGATTTTTATTGTCTTGATTTTTTATTGAAAAAAAATCATTTTTATTGAAACTTGTATGTCATGTATTTAGATATATATATATATAAGTAACTACACATTTGTAATGATGAAGTTGCAAGTTAGTACATTTAAAACAAATTAACTTTGTATGGAAGCTTGTTTCTGCCATGTGATAAATTGTTTTTTTATTGTAATTGCTCAATTCAGAATTGAGATATAAACAAAATTGTGATATATTTAGTTACAATTACCTTTTTTATCTTGGGGCAAAAAAAAAACAATTGCAAGATTTAAACTCAGAATTCTGAAGAAAAAAAAAGTCAAAATTGAGAGATATAAAGTCACAATTAAAGTCGCTTTTTTATTTTTTTATTCCATGGTGAAAACAGGCTTCCATGCATATTGAATAACACACTACAGTTAAAATTATAATCAAGTACTTTACATGTGCTTTAGTCTGTCAACACAAAATAAGTGTACTTTTTTAAAGCATGACAAAAGATTACTAAAACACATTAAGTTCAAATGTAACTTTTAATTTGGCATTACTGTAGTATGCTTTTTAAAAGTGTACTTAAGTGTGTTAAGAACCATAGTCATGAAAGTGTACACTTAACTAACCTTTTATTTCTTTAATATAATATTATCTGCAAGTGCAGTTTTTGTGCTCATTTAAAACTATTAAATTAAGCACACTAAAAAATTAAGCACACTTCTTTTTCAAAAGGGCAACCATTACAGTCAAACATTTTACATGAATAATGACTGTAACAGTACAAAATAAACTAGATTTTTACATTTTAAATAATGTACAAATGTAAAAATGTGTTGGTCATTCCATGCAAAACATGCTAAATGTTGCTAAGGTGTTTTGAGTGGTTACAAGGCTAGTTATGCAATGAATATTAAGATTCCTAACACTATCCTAAGTATAAGCAATTAAATCACGATGCTTGTCACTAGTTATCAGGAAGCTGACAAGTCAACAACATGCTACATAACACAGCACAACCCCACAAACTGGTATAAATAGCATGACAAAGGCAATGCACCATTCAATTTCAATTCATGTGGTGATACTAGTGCAGTATTTGTGTGAACTAATTAGGTTTTTCTCTGGCCTTGCGAATTTTTTTCCCTCTTTCTTTTAATTTCACCCAGCATGTGGTCTCCTGAAGAGACATATTCAGGACGAATTAGATTTGTATGTGAGGAAACTGTGCCATCCTTATTTAGTTCCCTGTAGTGTTGTCACGATACTGGAATTTCTAACTTCGATACGATACCTTGAAAAATATCAATATTCGATACCATTTTCGATACCACGGAGTAAAAAACTGCCACAATATTAAGGGGGTAAAAAATGTTTTTTTTTTTATTTAAAGATAAATATAATAAGTCTAAAACATGACAATGTGGTATATTTTACATGAACAAAAATGTCTTGAGGTAGTGTACTTGTTCAAAAGCCTCTCAAAAAAAAAAAAGGTTTGGATAAGTGTTCTGATTAAATATATTCCACTGTATCAGTGAGAAGGTAAACAGATTAATCAAATAGAATATTAATTCAAATGTATTGTTGCTCTATATGGAAACAGTAATAGCCAATGCCCTGAGTTTGGACGTCAGCACAGACAGATTACACTAATTTGCATAGGCAAAATTAAACTTCACAAACTCGGACATAAACAAAGGAACAGTTGCAAGAGGAATAAAAAAATCACAGAACATTAACTATCTTTCTATTCACTTCACTTTTGCTATTTAACCAGAGCGAATGAGACGAGACAGGCACTGCGGTCACGTGTGGTGTTTGTCAACGCGCCTTTGGAGAGAAGTGAAAGTGACAGCTCGGCTAGTATCGGTGTATCGATACTTCGGGAAATTAGTATTGGTACCGTTCAGATATTTCAGTATCGAAATTTATCGAAATATCGATATTTTTGACAACACTAGTTCCCTGCATCTATTGCAGAATCAGAGCGAGGACTGCATGCTTTCTCTCACCACATACTAGCATAACTAACAAACACAAAGAAAAACACAACATTCTACAGCTTCTTATAGCGCTGCAACAGTAAACAGAATATTTAATCAAGAAAACCATGTCTTAATCCTACAATAAACAGAAAAAATACCATAATACCGTCAAGAGAGAACAAAGCAAACATAAAAAACACAACAATAGCTTCCTTTCACAGCTTTCACCGCATGAGATTCGCTAGGGACCGGTTTCAGCTAGGGATTTGTTTCAGCAAATACTTCACACACTTCAGAGGTTCTGACACGCTTTAACATCCTTTAGAGGGTATGGCGAAATACATATCTCACAGTCAGTGACAGACAAAAATTAGGGCAAGTAAATATTACTCTTCCATTTCCACATCCAAAAATCCACTTTTTTTTTTTTTACCTTTTCAAAATGTACTGTAGTGTTACCATAGTACAATGATGATAACAGACGATAATACTATGGCACTCTAATATATTGCCTGCTATGATATTGTATGATTACCATGCTTATTTACATGGTTCTCCAAGGAAATAAACCATTATACATGTCCAAAAAAGGTACAATTGTAATTGTGATGTAAGTGTTTTTAAGATGTGTACTACTGTCAATAATATTCTGTGAAATGTGGTACTTATGTTTTTTTTTTTTGTGGTATTAATGCCTTTTTGTGAGTGGTAGTGGATCTTGTCATAGTTTTTAGTATTAAAGCGACCCCAAACTAAATTAAGGCAATATTCAAGGAATACAATCTATTCATATATAAATCAAGTCCACATCATCTTAAGCTTGCTAACTCAAATCTCTCTCTCTCTCTCTCTATTTATCTATCTATCTATCTATCTATCTATACAATACAAATATTTCACATTTTGATATTACATTTTAATTGTATTTATATTTTATATAATATTAAATAATTAAATCACTTAAATTATATATATATATATATATATATATATATAATTTGTATTATAGATTTTGGTAGGCTACTATTAGATGGATAGCCTAATGTCCTAATTCAGATGGGCTACCTGTTTTATTTTTTTAGTGGTATATCAAAAAGTGTATATTTTTTAAATGTGATTGTTGGTACATTTTACCAGTTTTTACCATACTTTCAAAACAAAAATTAAAATAGGAAAAATATGCAATATAAAAATAATTGAAGACAAAATGTGTTTTACTGAGAAAAAACAAGATTTGGTTTTTAAAAAATCAAATCTGGAAAAAGGGGGGTCGTCTTATAATCAGGGTCGTCTTATATTCGGGCCAATACGGTAAAATTAAATGAATAAAAATAAATGCTAATTAAAAATATTATATATAAATCTGAATATAAGATGGTCTTTTTAGAGCTGCTTTACAGCAGAATTGAATTTTGTTTGCATCATTGAATCACTATTTTCTTGTTTATCACTGTAAAGCTGCTTTGAAACAATGTATAAAGCACAATATAAATAAATGCAAAACATTTTTTAAATAATACTGCAATAACACATGCATGAAAATACTAAACTGCAATACTTATTAAATATTATAAAGTATATTCATTTTTCCAGGGACACTACAGTACTCAAAGCATAAGTCAGGTCTAAGGCAACAAACCAAAACTAGTATCGACAGCAGCCTACTCGCTTGGTAGTGAGTCGAAAAACAACAAGACTGAAATAAGAGTACAAGACTTACTATATTATTATCATCCTCAGCAACTGCCATGACCATTATCATTTCCCTCAACAGCAGCTCCACCCGGTTCTTTGTCATGCTCCAGCAGAGGAACAGACGCTTTTTTACAGTTGGCCAGAACTATATATGACTAGTACTACAAACTGCATTTTTACTGCTGGTAATTGTTCGCACAACTCAATCAAACTGCCCAATCCACATACAAATCAGTGCTGCTGTGATGACTGAAGCTATTTAGTCTTGTGATGCAGAATGTTGTAGCCTGAGATAGGAAGATATAATCTATATGTAATATGGTCTAATCTGAGATCAGAGTCTTAAAAGATTAATATCTGAAAACAGAATGAGCAGTTAACTGGATCATCACGATCATATTATCTCATATTGATGGGATACTGACATTGAAACCTCTTTTCCCACCATTTTCCAAATCTAACAGGAACCTTCACCTAAATATCAGTTTATTTGTCTATGCACATCAGGCACTATCACAAATCTTATGATTGCAATTTACAAATTAGGTCATGAAGCCGAATAATGCGTGTAGCCTGATTATCGTGCGCAAAGAAAATTTGATCACACTGTTTTTTAGGTAATTAATCAATTTAGAATGATATTGTGCTTAAACTGTGTAAATATACCCATAACAATTAGGTGCATATTATGTGCAGTCATACTAAAGCTCCTGCTGTAAGTCACTCACGTGAATGAAACAAAGAAACGGAGGGTTAAAACGCTCCTGGCATGGGAACAGAACGTGGACTGGAAGAACAATATCTCATAAATCTTTAATGTTGTCATTTTTGCCATTAAAAACGAAAAGATAGGCTTAAATCATAATGCATTTGTCTCTTTAATATATCATTATTCTGTCATGCATGAAGACTTTCAAGTCTTAAATCGGTTACAATACAACAATGACAAGCTGCATATCACATTTGTGAACCTTGTATAACCTATTTATCTCATTTATCCACTTTACTTACATAATAGCCTTAGCAAAATCAACCTCTCGTCAAGCAATCCGCACCATAAAGAGATGCTTCATCTTTAAAAATTGTGACAGACATAACGGTAAGATCTCTATTCACCAAGTAATCTACAACAAAGCTGAATCCAACAGCTCTGGCTCGCTACTCAAAAGCATCCCTGCCTTTCCCATCAATTATGGAGGAACCTATATTTGGAACACACACGAAAACAGTAGATGCACATCAAAACAAAAGCATCGCATGGCTATAAATGCAGCCTCTATATGTAACAGAATCATTCAAAGCAGCTCGTGTCCTTAAGGAAAATGATTGTGCTATCTTAACTGAAGGTCTTTGTCCTATCTTTGCTCAATAAGATGCAGGTCTCTTGAACAGGATCAGTTCAGTTCTCACATTGCACTAAGCATAAAGGCTTAAACGTGTTGCCCTCAACTAAGACAAAAGATATATAGGGTATAATAAGGGAATGCATGTGCAAGTGAGTGGCGCAATGAAATTATCCAATTACTGGCAACATGATAATGGCTTCAGTGTGCTGTATTTCCAGGAAGAGCTAACATAAAACACTTAATGTCTGTCTGGGGCCGAATATAAGGCAAAACGGAGCTGAGAGAAATATAAGAATTCATTCACATGTGGATTGTCTGGATGCATTGCTGCACTACATGTATCACAAATGCATTTAAAAGATCATAAATAATAAATATCAAAATTAGTACTATTTTCAAACATGGTAAATGTGTCGTGATGTGGATGGTTTGGGTGTATTGTTTTTGTTGCAGATGTGCTTTACCTGTAATGTCATATATATATATATAACAATGTTACTATTTTCATATATGGTAAATTTATTCACATCTGGTTGCATTGTTTTTGTTGCATTTTTAAACTACCTATAATGCCACAAAAATAACAAATTATAATAATTAATAAAACAAAATTAGTGCTACTGTTTTCGAATACTATTAGGTGTGTTTGGTTTGGCTGCATTGTTATTGTTTTGGATTGTCTGGATGCATTGCTGCACTACATGTATCACAAATGCATTTAAAAGATCATAAATAATAAATATCAAAATTAGTACTATTTTCAAACATGGTAAATGTGTCGTGATGTGGATGGTTTGGGTGTATTGTTTTTGTTGCAGATGTGCTTTACCTGTAATGTCATATATATATATATAACAATGTTACTATTTTCATATATGGTAAATTTATTCACATCTGGTTGCATTGTTTTTGTTGCATTTTTAAACTACCTATGATGCCACAAAAATAACAAATTATAATAATTAATAAAACAAAATTAGTGCTACTGTTTGCGAATATTTAGATGCTACTATTAGGTGTGTTTGGTTTGGCTGCATTGTTATTGTTTACGTGTAGTGTCATGGTTATTTACGATGTTAGTAATTTGTACGAATTTTAAAATATCAAGTATATTTATTTAATGGTGATCATTAGCTATTATTTAACACGATTATAAAATAAATGTATATACAAAAATGTCATTGCTTGCTAATATGACTTACTTATACATCCCTAAATCATTATTTATTTAGTGTGTTTGACCCACTTCAGCTAATAAACCCATTTGAATATAATTTATAGTAATGGTCATCTGCTAACCAAACGCTGTGCGCTATAACGCGTCCGTATGGTGATGCTCAAAGGAACAGGTCGCTTGCAGGCGCAGCCAGCGGAGGTGAGGATGGTGGACATCATCTCTCTCCACGTACCTCAACAATGAAGGTCCTCTCTTCTCCACAAACAGACACGACCCAGAAGAGAATGTGGAAATAGCATGTTTTCCAACAGAACCCCGGGAGTCCAGTCTTTCTCCCCCTGGCTCCCACCCCCGCCATGACTGTCCCCTAATTCCCCCCACTGTCCGCCGTTGATTTCCAGGCTTGTTTCTTGTGTTTGGTCTTTATTATTTCAGAAAAACGACGAGCGCCCTATATTCCTGATGGTGCTGTGAGCGTTCCTTCTCAGTCGAGCGTTAAATTCGCAAAGCCATTTTGTGTTGCGTCTTCTCGAGGTGTTGCGTTGAAATAATGCTGCGCCGCTGATGCGCTCGAGCGAATGCAGCATCGTCAGCGCGCACAGACCCACGCGGAAGTCCGACTCTTTGAGCGAATCGGTTCCTTTGAACCGTTCGTTTCAAAGGATCGTTTGTTAAACAAATCGGCAAATACTTTCATCCATCATCCCCCAAAAAAGGAACGATAAAAAAAAATCCGGTTACGATTCCACTTGACGACTGTTTTACCACTTTTGAGGAATGTTTAGAGAGAAAAGGGTTATTTTTGCATTTACGCCCTCAATCAAATAGGGAAAATGTTCTGATTTCTATAAAACTGATATAAAACAGATATGATAAATAAATTCAAGATTTAACAACAAGGGTTTACTCAGACATTTTAGGCAGCATAAATGCAAAATAATGATACCTGTAATATAAATGTGGTGGTGTCGTATTTCATTCATTCATTTTATGAAATATACCACTAATTAATCATTGTCATAAGCTATTAAGCGATCAGTAACTGCTGCTTTAAGTCTCAAAACAATTATGTCACAGTCACACAATAATAGTCATTCAGAATCGGACACAAAGTAGGCTAACTGATTCAGTACTGAGTTTAGATTACTTCAGTAACCACTCTAAATGATTCTTAAGTCATATGATTCAGTTCAGTTCATCAAGTTATTCGCTCGGGATTCAAACTACATTGTGTGGCGATGTATGTTTTGATTCACTAAAAAGAGCCGGAGAGTCACTTGTTTGGGAATCGAACAATCGAGCGCTTCCTGTTTTTGATTCAATATTAGAATGTGGATCTTGTGGTGTTGTTGCTTTGTGCTAATCTTGACTGTTTGTGTCACTCAAGTAAAGTACTGTTTCTTAAAGCTTGTTTCTTAAAAACACAGAAAAAAAGTACAATTTACTGCGCTTTTGTACTCCGATATTTCACGTAAATTTCATTTTATTTCAGTTAAGTAAATCCACTATAACTATAATACTTTAAGTAAAATTAAATATGTGAATAAGTGTTCAAAATAAGTTTACACAGAAGTATTTATCTTAATTTTAGACACACATCTTTAGTGGTTGAATAAAATAACCAATAACTGTTTAAAACTGACTCCGTGAATCACTTTTGAATGATTCTTTTAAAGTAATAGATTCAAATGACCACATACTACTGTACCAAAATGTATAAATAATTTTATTTACATATAAATACATGCACAAGCACCTGGCATTCATGTTAACATTCCCAAAAAAAAGTATTTAAAGGAGACATATTATGCCCCTTTTTACAATATGTAATGTTTTGCTCAAACTTTCGCCATGGCATTAGAGCTGGTACACCGTTGTCGCTTGCGAAATCAAATGAAGGCGCCGTGGGTGTAAACTTACAGATTAAGGGGCGGTAATATTATAATGAGGTGCCTTTGCCACGTCACCAAAGGAGCGAAATCTGACGCGCTCGTTTTCTCAGACGGGTTAATGTTTTTCACGTTTCCTTGGTTGGTAGATGCACTGGGGACCTGATTAAAGCACTTAAAACCTGGAAAAGTCCGATTTTCATGATATGTCACCTTTAAGAAGATTTCATTGCGTTAGAGCTATAGCTACTTCAAATATCATAACCTTTGTGTTCTTATTTAATATTGCAAAGGTCAAATTGAGGCATATGATGCAAATCAAATGAAATGCTATTAAACCCACTATCGTCATCATTCATCTCTTGAGATGAAAATTATTATTTGTAATTTGCTCGACCGCAGATGTTGAGTTCCAAATCGTCAAAGTGTTATTCAGGGTGTTTAATATGAAAGGTGATTCAGAAACCTTGATTACCTGATGCAGTGATGCACTAAATTATGTTCATCCAAATGACCATCTCAAAGCCCGCTGGGGGTTCAGGGATCACAGCAGTTTTGAGTCCTTTTGAGGGAAGGGTCACAGTTGTGAGGAATGGGAAGCCAGTTTTGCGGCTGGCCCACAAGGCTCCGTATCTG
Organism: Sinocyclocheilus rhinocerous; assembly: GCF_001515625.1. Classification (NCBI taxonomy): domain Eukaryota; kingdom Metazoa; phylum Chordata; class Actinopteri; order Cypriniformes; family Cyprinidae; genus Sinocyclocheilus; species Sinocyclocheilus rhinocerous. Next base: position 339,155 of record NW_015646846.1, on the reverse strand, counting down.
GGTCACAGCATGCAGAACCTCCTCCGGCCCTGGAGATGCTCCTCTCTGTCCTGTGACCGCCATGGGATGGAAGCCAGAGCATCCAAGATGAGCAGCAGGGGAGGCTTGCTTTCTAACAGTCTCTCCATCTGGAGCTGTGTGAAAGCAGACACACACTTTAATGTGAGGTGTGTGTAGTTCTTTTGTCTTTAAAGCACAAAGCCTTAAAATAATATATATTTTTTTCTATGCTTCAATTCGTGCAGTAACTCGACAGATGCAGTTCTGCTCGACTACATTCGTGGCTCAACATGCTATGCTATCTTTCTCATTTGTTTGTACAAATGCTTTCAGATCAGACAGTGCATATCTTTATCCTCTTCTTCCAGTATAAACACACAAAAATATATGCGCAGTATGTTTAAATTTTTTTGGATATCAGTGTTATTTTAATATAATTGATATAGTAATATTTTTGTTAATATTTTGAAGTATATTACATTTTTATGTTATTTATTTATTTAAATTGTATAATTTTAGTAAGTTTTCCGTTTATTTAGTTGTAGTCATTTTTGTACTTAACTTTAGTAACTAAACGAAAATGAGAAATATTGCCTTGGCAAAATTGATATACTAATATTTTTGTTAATACTGTGAATAAGATTTTTTAAAATATATTTTTTCTTTTTTAATTGTAATTTTTTATGCTGTATGTCTTTATAATTTTTATTAAGTTTTAGTTTTTTAGTTTTAGTTATTTTAGCACTTAAATATGAAAAAATTATATTATGATGTTATGTTATGCTATGTTATGCAGATTTATTGTGGTAAACAAGAATTTAGTGATGATATTACATGATTCAGTGGCATTATTGTATTGTATTGTATTATGTTTGGCTTCTAAGATACAGTATTTGTTCATAATGTATCAAGATAGTAAAGCCAAAAATATCAGCATTTCAACATGAAATGAAATCTGTTATTCAAAAATAAGAAAATTAATGTCAATATTTGTTGATGTTGTGATGAATCTATTGCACACTTACGTTATTCAAATATTTGTATTTACTATAATATAATCAGTATTTGTTTACTATAATAGTATATAAATAAATAATTTGGTTTGAATTAGCATTTATTTTTATATTTCCAATTTTCATTTTATTCTATATTTCCTTTTTTTTTTAGCAATTTTAACTAAAATTTTAATAATTTCATTGTGATTTTATAATTTTTATTATTTTATTTTATTACTATTAGTTTAGTCATTTTTTTTATTTATAGTTTTGTTTCAGCGTTATTTTTAATTTGATTTTTAATAGTTTTAGCTTTAATTCTAGTTAACTAACAACATGAACAACTTAAGTGATGATGCATTTAATGGACACAATGCTTTTTAAAATGCAAAGCTTTCTGCAACAAAAGCATTATTAGCATCCCTCATTGGCATGCCTTTCTTGATACCGAAGCATTCAGAAATAAACAAAAGGTTGGGGCTGGTACCACTGCTGACATTTAAGAAAGGTCACCATTATGCTGAAAGGGCAGTTAAACATATAACGTAGATTCAGAAGCAGTCATGAAAGCATAAAACAAAAAGAATCAACTAGAGGGGACTCAGAAATGTGTGTTACCTTTTTATATAACTGCGTCAATGAAAACGCTACCACTCATCACAGTGGCATGTGTATGTAATGAGAGGCATGACTCAACACGCCAAATGGGTTCAATCAACTGATTCAGGACCCCTGCGTCCAGATGCACTTCAAACACTTAACAATGTTTGTGCGATGACGAACCTGGCCTTGGTTGAGCAGTTAAACGCATTTCGTGTGTATATTGGTGAGTCATCTTTGGTCTGGGAGACATTAAGCTGATTTCATGTTCCAAAACATTCAGAGTGAAAACTAATCAAGCCCATCTTCTCTTCCTGTTTTGCTTTTGGCCCTTAAAGGTCATTGGAAGCTACAAGGCTGTCCATCATCAGCAGATCTGTCAGTCTTATGATGGTTATTGTTCAGCAGATAAATCAAAGGTTGCTTGCAATCCAGCATTGAATGAAGAAAATCTACAGTACACTCCCTTGGCAATGCTGAAAGCTGTATAGTTTGAGAACTGGGCCGCTAAGTTGTCTCAAGACTGCTGGTGTGCACATATGCTAAAATCCGACCTAATCCTGCTTTACAACTGGGCCTTTCTACAGGAAACTAAGCCATCAACAGCTTCAGAGGAGCTCTGGGAAAACTAACTTTATCCACTGATCCCGTATGTTCCCATAAGAGTATGTATATTTCTGGGAAATATGGAGGTGAATCGGTCTAAAATTTCATATCCTCTTGGCTTTTAATCAACATTTTAAATGTTGGTTTAACTTGATTACATTAAATAATGCATTAGGCATTATTAACTTACAATGAACAACGTTTTCCCCTGCAGCATTTATTAATCTAGGTTAATGGAAACGTATAAATATGCTATTGTTTATTGTTGAATGCTAAAATTAATTTAAAAAAACAATTTGGGGTCGGTAAGATTTTCTGAAAGAAGTCTCTTTTGCTCACCAAGGCTGCCTTTATTTTAGACAGTAAACCGTAAAAACCTTAGTATTGTGAAGTATTTGAAATATCACATTTTAAAATAACTTTTCTATTTGAATATATTTTAAAATGTAATTTATTTCTGTGATCAAAGCTGAATTTTCAGCATCATTACTCCAGTCTTCAGTGTCACGTGATCCTTCAGAAATCATTCTAATATGAAGATTTTCTGCTCAAGAAACATGTCTAATTATTATCAATGTTGAAAACAGTTGTGCTGCTAACTATTTTTATGGAAAAATAATTTGGTTTGACACTCAAATTAAGCTGTTGATTTGTTGCATTGATTTGTAAAATTCCTTAAAGGGATAGTTCATCCAAAAATGAAAACTCTGTCATGATTTACTCACCTTTGTAAAACATTTTCTGGTCCCCATTGACTTCCATAGTATTTTTTTCCATACTAGGAATAGTATTACTCAACGGCTACCAGCAACTCTTTTGTTACCCATGTTCTTCAAAATATCTTCTTTTGTAGAAAGAAACTCCTACATGTTTGGAACAACATGTAAATGATGACAGAAGTTTCATTTTTGGTGAACTCTCCCTTTAAACAGTGTTTCACAAACCTCAGTTCCATCGTTTCAGGAATGCAATTCAATGCTTTGACCACCAGGGGTCCGTGTAACCCGCTGCACCGCTGTTCTGAGTGAAGGATGCATGCAATCGCAGCGATATCAAATGTGGGTTAAATACATTCAAATATAGCTTTTGTATAGACCAGTTCTAAGCATTACATTTAAAAAATCGGATTATAAAGTGACACATTTTTACGAACTACTTCAAGACATTTTTCTTTGAAGAAACTGCAGTTGTTATTTTAAGGAGACGTACAGACGGCACGATTTAGTAATATTAAATAATATTTTTGATGTAAATGCTGATTGTTTCATATTGCTAAATAAGCCCTGACAAGATGTTCAGGAATCAGGACAAAATCATTCACTTTCCATAAGGCAACAGAGCCACCTCTGTTCATTATAAATGATAAATGTCATAGCATAGGCTAACCTACATAATAGAGTCTCGTAAGTGGAAACAATTTAGAATTTTATGGCATCTCAAGCACCAAGTTAATCTATAACGTGTTTCTCAGTCTGGATGTCATAGATTCAGCTCAACAAACGCTGACTGTGACTGTGTGACATATAGGTTTAAGACATGCCAGAGCAGCACAGTCAGTTTGAGCCCCACCTCGTCCTCGACAGAGTTTGCAGCTTTCAGCACAGATTAAACAGTGCCTGTGGCATATTATCTAAAGTAAACCACCAACTGCTATATATCTCTCTGACTCTCTAGATGAATCACATAAAAACACATCCGGCTCATATTTAAACCCAAACTCAAAAGAAAAGAAAAGACATGAAATGGAACAATTTTAACATATAAAATGGAAGTATTTTTGTGCTATATATATATATATATATACACTGTATATATATATATATTACAATTATTAACAACATTGTTACAATACAACACTATAGAAAAAATTAATTAATAAATATTACATAAATATAATTTTTTACAATTATTTTATTTTGATTTTAAGACCATAAATATATATTTTATTTTTTTATTTTATTATTATTTATTATTATATTGCATTTTTAATCAACAAATTGAAGGCAGCACAGGAAATTCTTCCATGTTATAAATATATGATGATATACGTATTATTATGTAATAGTTAACCATTTAAACTGTTTGTCACATTACAACAAAAATTTTAAACAGTAATTTAAATATGATAGTTTTAGGTAAACAGAATCTCTCTCTCCCTACATATGTACAGTATATCATTTCTTTTTATTTTAGGTTGAAATATGACCAAGATACCTTAGTATCTTTACAGATTTTGTGAGATTCACTTCTTTACTTGAACTTAAAAAAATATAACAACAACAACAACAATACTACTACTAATAATAAAATCATTAAAAAAAACGAACATTTGCAATTTATTAGACTAAAGACAATTAAAGGCAGGGTATGTGATTTTTCAAAAACGCTTTAGAAAACTGATTCGGGCCGAATCGCAAAACAAACTTGTAGCCAATCAGCAATAAGGGGCGTGTCTACTCGTGATGTGGAGGAGAGAGCTTTCAGTGCATGGGACGGACATTAGCCGAGCCGAGCGACAGAAAGATAGAGATGGCGGATAAAAAACAAAAGAAGAAAACGTTTTCGGAATGATAAGGCAAGAAGTAGGACCCATGTAAATATCGGATCAGCTTTCCAGAGAACTCAAGGAGCGGAGGCCTGCAATCGGACGCCGAGGTTGCTTTGTTTTATAAAATAATTAATAATCTTATAATGTGATGTAAAAATAAAAGCACTCCTTCCTTTTACCTTTAAACTACTGGCAGCAACATTCAGTCAACATATTGAAAATACCAGTGTCAATCTCTTATTGAGCGTGTCAAATATCTTTGCGTTTGAAACCTTTGTGTTTAGTAAGGAAATCATTCCACCCTAAAATAGAGTAAAAGTATTTGTTGTGACCCATTGAAAAACAATGCTCTGTGTTCCGAGTAAGAAAGGGAGGAGATCTGGCAATGAAAGCAAATAACAAAACACCAACGTGGCTTGGTATGATGCAGCGATGGATTTACGCAACACAACCATAAACCAGTCAGAAGATTGAAACCAGTCCATCTACACTCATAAAATAAAATGCGTCTTTGCTGTATTCATTCAAGTTGCATACGGCTTGTCCTTTAGGACGAATCTTAAAGGTCAAACCAAACTGAAAGGTCAAACCAGTTGGAACACAGTCCTCAAGTCATGGAAAAGTTCATGGATGTTAACAAGAAATTGAAATGGCCTCCATTTACTTTAATAAATGTTCCAGGTGTTGTTGTGAACGATTAATCAGTGCAGATTATTTCAAAAATATTTGTTACAAGATCTTTCGTCAAAGTGCTCTGCTTCTAAAATGATTCTTCTGTCATAACCAAGGCTGTGCTAGTAGAGAAGACAATGTTAACCGATAGTAAAACAGCTACTTAGTCATTATTTTAGACTCCTCACTGTAAAAAATGACCGTGAATTTAATGGTAAAAGACTGTAAAAATGCTACAGTAAAAACCTGTTAAATGGTTAACGGTAAATTCCCCTACTATATACGGTGAAAAACTGACTTTCTCATCACCACCTGCATTTGGTGGTTATCAGTGTATTACAAAGGTACAAAACAGATTTCAGTACTTCAATAGGTTGGTATATTAACATTATATCAGTTAATGAAATTACGGTATTTAACTGTAAATTTAAGTTAAAACCGTAAAACCTAAAACGTTGCTACAATATTGGTTTTGCTTTGTTTCACAGAACTAATCGTTGCCTGGGTTGCGTGCGTATATGTGGGGCGGAGCTATCAAAATAGGGGCAAGACCCTTTTGGGGTAGGGGCGTGTTTGTTTCGGTGATTTCAAATATCAACATTGGCTACCAGAAATCACTTACTCTGCCTTTAAGTAACCAACCAATGTGTGTCAAATATCACTGTGTAATATTTGAATGATACAAAAGCGTTGGAACATGACAGAACATTTATTCTCAGGACAAATGAATCATCTTGGCACATATGAAGCATAAATGATTGAATGCTCTAATGTACTGTGAGATTGTAGTTCTTGCTCTACAGTTTGCTGACAAGAGTGCATTAGCACCAGAGGCTGATTAGCTCTCTCTTAGACAGCAGCCCACTGTTCAAACACTCTTTCAGCCAACAGGCTCAGCCACATACAGCTAAAAACACCTTAAAATGTCATTAACTAGAAGATATCACATCACATTTTTGTATAAGACTGCAAAAAAAATCTTTATCTTAGTTGCATTTCAGAGCACTCAGGCACTTTTTGGAGTGTACAGACTGTAACCAGACATATAGGGAAGTGGATGAGGCCGTCAGAAAAAAAAATTGGCAAGCTCTGACTCACCCTGTCTCCATGGCTTTGATGTTTGTTAAAGAGCTGTTTTTTTACCGTAAATTTTACGGAACTTTTTTTTACAGTGTCGTTAAAAGTAATGCAGACTTTCTAAAAGCTTTCCAACAGTTTACAGTAATTTAAAGCTTGAACATTTCATTAATCTTTGCTTTTTAATGGTTAATGTGCAGAGACTACTAAGCAGAATTGGTTTAACCGATGGTGTAAGTTTGGGGTGAAACTATCTGTTTGTCCAACCATTGAAACAGAGTTTTTGAGCAAAGTTCTATTTTTTTTTTTTTTTTTTTTCAATTGCTACAACACTCTTAAAAATGAAGGTTTCAAAGCTGGTATTCACAGTGATGCCATAAGAAGAACCATTTTGGGTTCCCTGGTGAACCTTTCAGTGAGCAGTTCTAAAAAAAAAATCAGTGTAAAGAACATTTTATTAATCTGAAGAACCCTTTTTCCACTATAAAGAACCTTTTGTGGAGTGGAAAGACACCATGGATGTTAAATGCTCTTTATGGAGCCATAAATGCCAATGTTTTTTTACCGTAAATTTTACGGAACTTTTTTTTACAGTGTCGTTAAAAGTAATGCAGACTTTCTAAAAGCTTTCCAACAGTTTACAGTAATTTAAAGCTTGAACATTTCATTAATCTTTGCTTTTTAATGGTTAATGTGCAGAGACTACTAAGCAGAATTGGTTTAACCGATGGTGTAAGTTTGGGGTGAAACTATCTGTTTGTCCAACCATTGAAACAGAGTTTTTGAGCAAAATTTTTTTTTTTTTTTTTTTTTTTTTTCAATTGCTACAACACTCTTAAAAATGAAGGTTTCAAAGCTGGTATTCACAGTGATGCCATAAGAAGAACCATTTTGGGTTCCCTGGTGAACCTTTCAGTGAGCAGTTCTAAAAAAAAAATCAGTGTAAAGAACATTTTATTAATCTGAAGAACCCTTTTTCCACTATAAAGAACCTTTTGTGGAGTGGAAAGACACCATGGATGTTAAATGCTCTTTATGGAGCCATAAATGCCAATAAAGAACCTTTATTTTTAAGAGTGTAGGGGCCAGGAAATGACACACTTCAGCTTTAATGCTGGTTAACACTAATATAATACAGGTTATGGCAATAATATCAAGTAACAAAAGATTTTTAAAAAGCATTACCACTGGGATGCGTCGAGTTGCTCTCAAGGGTGAACTTGATCTTCGGCCTCCATGTTCTGAAGACCTTTTCAGTTCCAAACAAGTGGAGACTTATATAAACATGGCCTGATTCCTAGGAAAAAATACTCATCCTCCTGCAGACTCACTTTGCAATGGATAAAAATCAGTTGACGTAAATTGCGGTATGCAACACATTTTACTTCCATAACTATAACGTATTTCAGAAACAGGGTATTTAACAGGAAAAAAAAATGTTGGGGTGAATGAAAACACAATTAAACCCATCCATTAAAAATATTATTCATTTTATTGATTGGATCATTATCCAATAGCCTATGTGTGGTCAGCAAAAAAGGAAAATGACTTCAGAGTAAATGATTTTGATTGAAGATTATGGAGATATATTTTTCTTTGGAATAACATGCACCAATGAATCTCTCACAATAAAAAGCAGGAAGATGAATTTGAAAGTAAATAGGCCCAGGTTCCTGGGAGATCATAAGTTCCCTCACATAATAGGCTGTGAAAAGCTTTTCATAATAGGAAAATTTTCACAAGGAAATATACAAAATGCAAACCAACTCAACACAGAATACATAACAGTATGAAGAGCGTTTGGAGATCATATTTATGTGGTTCAAACCGATTTAAATTTCATTTATATCATTCACAACATGGAGCACAGAAGTCCTCTCAGGTAAGTTAGCGGTTAGAGGTTTGCTGTAACGCTACATGAGCACTCTCATCTCCGTCTCTTTGACTTTGAGAATGGTTAATGATGTGAGCCGAAGCTGAAACAAGACCATGAGGGTAAAGTTACTCTCTCCGGCACACTAACAGACAAACAAAGCAGGTCCGCAGTTTGAAGCATGCAAATCCAGTACATCTTGCAAATTCTGTACGAAACAAAGACGTATTTAGACACTGCATACTACAAAAAGACATCAACGGCAGCCTAAAAAAGTATTTAGATAAACCTAATAATACAGTTATGTCCAAATACTTTCTACTAAAAAAAAAAAAGCCTTGCATTTGGAGCCAACAAGCTAAATGAGCCCACAAACCATTCATAGTTTCACCAAAAAAAAAAAGCACTTTGAAAACACACACACTTTTCAAGAACTTCCCGATAAACTTGACATCTTTCAGACAGTTTCTGTAGCAATGAGAACCTGCAATTATCTAAATCCCTCATTCCGGCATGAAATGACTTGTAATTTGGTCTAATGGTTTACAGTGACAGAGGAAGGTGATCTACGGCAGCTGAGAGGTGAGCAGCATTCATATAGCCTGATGGCAGGTGACGATTACATTCACTGCGGTCACAATGAGAACGTGGACTGTAAACGTGAAGCGTTTCTATAGAGGATCATTTGGAAAACTGCACTTCTGTATTCAGTACGTGTTAACCAAGAATGTGGACCTTCTGGTCGGGCAAGAGCTTTCACCTACGCGGTGTTGACAGTGACTGTCCTCAGCTACTTGTCAACTTACACTGTAAAGAAATAATTTTTTTGCTCGCACTTTAGTTTGAGGGCCATTTCTCACTATTAACTAACTATTAACTACTTTTGCCTCAAACTCTTACTTTTATTAATAGTTAGTAAGCTAGTTGTTAAGTTTAGGTATGGGGTAAGACCAAGTAAGATATCTAAAATATGGTCATGCAGAATAAAGCATTAATATGTACTTTAAAAGTACTAATAAACAGCCAGTATGCTAGTAGTATGCATGCTGATAAGCAACTAGTTATTAGTGAGAACTCGTCTCTAAACTAAAGTGTTACCGATTTTTAAAAAAGTTGTAAATAAAACAAAGATTATTGGAGTACACTTTACAAGAAAATAGGAGTTTTAAAATAAATAGCTTTATTATTTAAAAAAATAACAGTTTTTCTATTTTAGTAGAAAATAATACTTTTCTATTTTTTCAGTTTACAAGAAAACATTAAGTACTTAATATAAAATAGTAAATATATTAATTAGTAACGTATACTGTTATACATGTTAAAATACTGTTCATATACTGTTAAAAATGATAGTAAAGCAGCTCTTTTGAAAAAATCAGTTACTTAAGAAATTCAAGTTCTAACAAAAAAAGCAGCAAATCACATTAAATCTACCTATTCTGCGATAAAAAATAATAATAAGGGTGTCAGTTATGATGATAGCATCTAATTTAAAAATAAATTCACACTAAATGCAAGTAATAAAACATTTATAAACACTACTTAACTAAACATCGATTTTGCAACAAAAAGCAGCAGTAAAATTACGTTTGGAAACACTATTTAGTAATGGCATTGAAATTATACTTCACTAAAGAAAAAAGTCCAAACCAAACAATTTACAGAAATGAATCAATCCTCCATTTTTTCCGTCACGTTACTTGCCATGATTGAAAAGTTAGTAACTAATGTTACTATTTTTAATCAGTATCTCCCCCAAAACTGATCTAGCCTATGATTTTCAAAACATTTTACATTTAAAAAATATGTTTGTTACTACGCTTACAAAATCTGGTTTGCAAAACAGAAACAGAAACTTTATTGGTTTATGGTATCTTTGGTAACACTGTTGGAAATGTTATGCAAGTCAGATGTAAAACATGACATGTAAAGATGTGCAATTGTAAAAGTATGTTACACATCAAGAACTCCCAAAACAGTTATGCTAATATTTCACATTTTATAATTTTTGATTTTCATATCTACATACAAAAGCAAACAACAAAGAGCAAGTCACTGGAAGGCAAAAAAGCACTACCAAGACAAAAAGGTGAGCAAAAATAATAAATGTTTAGAATTAATAACTATTGTAGGCACTAACTGGGTTACTAGTAAAGCACTAGTATGTTCAAGACCTTTCAGCAGGTGGATCGGCAGTTATTGGCTTGTGTAACAAAAGTTAGCAATTTACCAAAAAGCTGTAATTATGTTCAAACATAATTAAAGGATATCCTATCTAGCAGATATTTATGTTGATGTGGATATGAAAGATAAAACCTGATCAGCACTTTTACTTTATTGTACCTTTACACCAGATCTCCATTTTCTCAGCAACTGTATGAAGGTGTTTGGTGACCGAAGTCGATTCCGGATCAGTCCTACAAGGAAACTTCAACATCTGAAGAGTGCATCTTCTTTTTAACCTCACCTATTCACAGTATCTTCTACTTTGTCAGATAAAAAAGCGTCTAGATTAAGAATGCAGTAGAGATCATCTATAGATTTGTAGTCAAGTCAAACATGCATATAAAGAGACAACAAATCCATCAAATGCTAATCAGCATTCAATGTAGGCTGTCGTAAACACTTCTACACACAAATTCGCTTCATTAGCACTGGTAAATAACAAAAGATGGAAAAGCTTACCTGTTTAATAAAAATAATAATAATGTATTCCTTGCAATTAGCTTCTATTGCATCACAGTCCATCGTGAGATGAGTTAATACAGTACTTTTTAGTTAAGCAGCTAATTGCAGCGTTACCCAAAGTGCATTTTAGAGTCTCTAAATGCATATCTTCAGTGACACGAGAATCACATTTTAGTACAAACACATGAGAACATTTGGAAGACTACATGTGTAACCTCCTCAATCATGCTATCCAAGGATAATACTCGGTGGCAGACAGAGTGGCTACGCTTAAATCAACACCATCTGCTTTGCCAGCTAAAGTGGCGGATAGAAAAAAAACAACAAAAGTACAAAAATGCCCCATGAAGGAATGGTTTGTATATACACTAGGCTTTACACACTACTAAAAGTACTATGTACTGGTACAAAGTACTAACGCTGCCTTCAAATCATGTAAGAATGATCATATTTACAACATGAGCCACAACAATGTCGTAACCACCAGTGGGGAAACATGGGATTTTCTATAAGCACAGACTTTCTGAATTTAGGGCCATGTAAATAAAAAAATAAAAAAGCATGCAAAAAACATGCAAGTAAACAAACTAAAATGTAATATACTGTATGTATATATATATATATAAAATGTATTTATTTATTATTATTTTTTCCCCTTTATTTTTGTACTTTGTCTTGGTTTTGGAAAATGTTGTTTGGAAAAATGAGAAGCTATGATGATTTTGAAAATATTTTATGTACTAAGTGTTATGTTATGTGACCTGTCCAAACAAATAATAATATAAAAAATGTAAGTTAAAAAATCCAATAAATGTATTTGGTTTATAACACAGCAGACCTGCGAGACCAAACTACCTTTCTCATTTTCTGTGGCAAAAAGAAAATACTGATAATTAACATTAACACAAATTAAATTTCAAATTATATAGAAAAATATTTTATACAGGTAGGTTTATGAAGAAGAAAAAAAAAAATTATATATATATATATAAATATATAATTTAATACATGTTTTAAATGTAAACAAGTAATTAATTTACTCTTCATGCTGTTGCATGAAGTTTGAAAAAACATATTCACTATATCTCGAACACATCATGTCGTAATTATGATTTCCTAAACTTCCTGAAGGCAGCATTAGTACTAAGCATTTCGTTTTCATTAAAAATATAAATGCACAAAAAACCACTCCTCGTCTCTCAATCCTGGTTGATTTTTTCTCTGGTGTATAAAAAGAGCAACAATCTCTCTCCAAGAAAACTATCGTCTCTTTGCACAGTCACAATAACGGCGATGTACAAGAGTCGACCAGAGTTATGTACTAAGTGTTATGTTATGTGACCTGTCCAAACAAATAATAATATAAAAAATGTAAGTTAAAAAATCCAATAAATGTATTTGGTTTATAACACAGCAGACCTGCGAGACCAAACTACCTTTCTCATTTTCTGTGGCAAAAAGAAAATACTGATAATTAACATTAACACAAATTAAATTTCAAATTATATAGAAAAATATTTTATACAGGTAGGTTTATGAAGAAGAAAAAAAAAAATTATATATATATATATAAATATATAATTTAATACATGTTTTAAATGTAAACAAGTAATTAATTTACTCTTCATGCTGTTGCATGAAGTTTGAAAAAACATATTCACTATATCTCGAACACATCATGTCGTAATTATGATTTCCTAAACTTCCTGAAGGCAGCATTAGTACTAAGCATTTCGTTTTCATTAAAAATATAAATGCACAAAAAACCACTCCTCGTCTCTCAATCCTGGTTGATTTTTTCTCTGGTGTATAAAAAGAGCAACAATCTCTCTCGAAGAAAACTATCGTCTCTTTGCACAGTCACAATAACGGCGATGTACAAGAGTCGACCAGAGAGAATGCTCAGTCCGGCCCAGCATTACTGAGGTATGTTGTTCTTTAGCTCAAAGCGACTGTATACCTGTTTGGATTGATTTAACTTGTTGTACTGGTTGACAAGGTCCAATTTGCTGTGACCCAGCGTCATGCGTTTCTCATCCCGCCGATGTATCCCCTTCTCCGGGCCCATCCTGTCCGATAGCATGGGTCCTGGTGGAGCAGGACCTTGCTTACTCTCTGGTTCGCTCTGAGAAAGATCTGGCCCACCAAACGGAGAGGAATGAGTAGGCATCTTCTGGAAGAAGTGTGAGTCCTTTTCCTTTGAGCTGAACAAATCAGTGAACTTACTGATGAAAGGCGTGGGAAGTCGATATTTGGAGGTGACCTTGTCGGTTGGAGTTTGTTGAGTTGGTGATGGAGGTTTTGGAGAACTGTAGAGACCTAAAGCCTGGATTTTGGATGTCTGTCCGGGAATGTTTGAGCGTAGGTAATCTGTCGTTCCTATTTTGGACCATTCCACACCAGAGGTTTGACCTAAGGAAGTGCGCTCGACCGCCTGACTTTGGAGGGTCCCATTCGGAGAACCTCTTACAATGTGGGGTCCTGAAGGCTTTTGAAGCACTGGACTCGTGACTCCCTTCCTGTCAGGAGGCTTTTGCGAGTTTTCCGGGTTCTTCTTGTCAGGTGTGACTTTAATAGATTTCATGCCTGGAGGAGCTGCTTTGATGCTGGAAACGCTGCTACTGGATTGGCTACTGGAGTGCTCCGAATACACTCGCTCCCTGCTGCCGTAGTCTGCAAGAATATCCAGGCCCAAGTTTGGTACTGGCATGTGGTAAGAGTAACCAGGCAGCCCGTCTTCATCTGGATTGTGGAAACGGTCTATTATTTGGGAATCTGCATACATGCAGCGGAATTCACGATCAAAGCAGTCCGTAACGCGGCCGGAGAAGTGCATTAGCATGTTGCTGTGAACCATGCCTGAAAGCCATGTAAAACTAGAGGAAAGAAGAGAGAGAGAAATTTTTTTAAAGCATAACCTCAAACATTCATGAAACATGAGCAGAATGAGTTTTTGTAAAATTGTTTATAAAACCATTCTTGCATAAATTGTTGCACTGATGCACAGAAATTTGTTCTTCTCGTGTTTCATAAATGAGGTTCAAAGATTCTGTCCAGCCAGTTTTATGGATAGTTCAGGTGACTTATGCTAACAAGTGTTTAACTATGTTCAAGCTAACCATCTGTTTATGGCATTACTCAAATGTCTTGCATAAAACTGAAGTAAAAGAGCATGTGATAAGCTTTACATTAGATCATCACAGTCTTTTCCGGTTTGTAGGTTAACCCTATAAAGTCTACTGTAACATATTTGATAGATGAACTTCTAAGGCCTGTAAATGAACAACATGATCAAAACTTTGCTGATAAACCTGTTGTACACAATCTACTACATGCCTTCTCTCGTCTGATTGATACTTCATACTTTTTTAAGTAAAAGACCCTTTAGTATAATTCTAAAAAAGTCTACCTTAAGGTTGTGGTCTTTTTCCTGTGAAATCTAATGATTTTAATCAAGTAAACATAAATAAATGTTATACTGTTTGGTTTACTTGATAATCCATACATAATTTTTAGAAAAATCATGCTAAATCGTGAGTATCGATTATGATGCATCAGGCCCGTTGAAGAAAGTTTATTTGTTCATCTCTCTCAATCATTGTATTGCATTGCATGAAATGTTTTGAAACTACAGAACATTAAATATCACCTTACTAAGACTATTTATATGCATTTTATGAATATCTGCTATACTGTTATAAAGGTCTCATTGATTTGCATTACAAGCTATCAGAATTTTATCTTACTTTTTTGTCATATAAATATCAGTAACTGCATAAAATTGCATATTTTTGCCGAGTTTGGGCCTGTGTTTTTTCCTCTTCAAGTATGTGCTCCATATCCTTCTAAAAGCCTGATGTATCAAATATGATACTCAACAAAAAACACATATGCAAACTTTTTCACCAGATTTTTAAAATTTTATCTAAAAGTTCAACAAACTGTTCGATTAAAAAAAAACAAAAAAAAAACTATGCATCAGTCTCAGTTAATTATTTCCTTTCCGGTGACAAAGATCTAAAAAGTCTAAATTGTTAGTATTATGTTTTTGCAATCAATTTCCCTTTGAACTGTATGGACTTCTAGTCAAACAAAACTCCCTGTTGTCTCTTATATATGGGCAAAGCCTTCAACACATGAGTGTGGCCTCACCCACTATCCACACACCTGTGTGCTAACATGCATGAATTTATCCACGGGCTGCTATCAGTCGCACTAACCCTGAAAAAACAAGACAACTCCTTCACAAACTAATTCCTAATCATCATAACTGAGGAGCAGATTAGCCAAGCCTTCAGACATGCAAGACTGAGATCGCTTGGTGGGTCTAAACAGGCATAACTGTTAAAAATCAACATGCTGTCTGTATAATTCATCAGTTTAACTAAACCCCCCCCAACCAAATTAGCCGCTGAGGCTTGAAAGCTGACAGCCACGATGGCACTGCGGCTAATGCTAATGCTCAGGCAATACTGTGCCTGAGAAACGCAGAATCATCATGTTTTCACTGCTAAGCTGCTCAAGTCTACCGATGTCTGCTGGAGCGCATGAGGTGCGCATGTCCTGTCATCTTCCTGCCACAACACTGTCATGCGCTAAAATGATTTACATAATACAGAGTGATATGACTGACATGAGATAAGCCTGGACTGATGGGTATAACTGAATTCCTCCTGTGAACAATGTGAGCTGCTTCTAGTGTAGTTGGCTTTGAAAAATCTTGCTGCGACATGCTACACAAACATACTATTTAGCGGTTACAGCATGTCTGACAGTGTTTTGATATTACTAACTAAAACTTTTAAACAACAGTGTTGTTTATTGAAATAAACGTACATATAAATATTAGATAAACTTAAAGTAAACAGAAATTGGAAATGTTGTTTTAGAAAATAACCAAAACACATATAACATTGAAGCACTTCAAGTATGTGCTCCATATCCTTCTAAAAGCCTGATGTATCAAATATGATACTCAACAAAAAACACATATGCAAACTTTTTCACCAGATTTTTAAAATTTTATCTAAAAGTTCAACAAACTGTTCGATTAAAAAAAAACAAAAAAAAAACTATGCATCAGTCTCAGTTAATTATTTCCTTTCCGGTGACAAAGATCTAAAAAGTCTAAATTGTTAGTATTATGTTTTTGCAATCAATTTCCCTTTGAACTGTATGGACTTCTAGTCAAACAAAACTCCCTGTTGTCTCTTATATATGGGCAAAGCCTTCAACACATGAGTGTGGCCTCACCCACTATCCACACACCTGTGTGCTAACATGCATGAATTTATCCACGGGCTGCTATCAGTCGCACTAACCCTGAAAAAACAAGACAACTCCTTCACAAACTAATTCCTAATCATCATAACTGAGGAGCAGATTAGCCAAGCCTTCAGACATGCAAGACTGAGATCGCTTGGTGGGTCTAAACAGGCATAACTTAAAAATCAACATGCTGTCTGTATAATTCATCAGTTTAACTAAACCCCCCCCAACCAAATTAGCCGCTGAGGCTTGAAAGCTGACAGCCACGATGGCACTGCGGCTAATGCTAATGCTCAGGCAATACTGTGCCTGAGAAACGCAGAATCATCATGTTTTCACTGCTAAGCTGCTCAAGTCTACCGATGTCTGCTGGAGCGCATGAGGTGCGCATGTCCTGTCATCTTCCTGCCACAACACTGTCATGCGCTAAAATGATTTACATAATACAGAGTGATATGACTGACATGAGATAAGCCTGGACTGATGGGTATAACTGAATTCCTCCTGTGAACAATGTGAGCTGCTTCTAGTGTAGTTGGCTTTGAAAAATCTTGCTGCGACATGCTACACAAACATACTATTTAGCAGTTACAGCATGTCTGACAGTGTTTTGATATTACTAACTAAAACTATTAAAAACAGTGTTGCTTATTGAAATAAAGCTGAACTTACATATAAATATTAGATAAACTTAAAGTAAACAGAAATTGGAAATGTTGTCTTAGAAAATAACCAAAACACATATAACATTGAAGCACTCAATGTAAAAAAAAAAAAAAAAAAATTCAATTTTTTTTTTTTACATGTGTTTTTCTTCAGGTTTAACGGAAATGTCAGTGAAATGACTGGATAACCTCCAGGCAGATTTTTTTTTTAAACAGTGTAGAATTACTTAAACTGGAAAATGGAAATAAATAAACCATTAAAACGGAACTTAATCTAAAACTGAAATTAAAATAAATGAAACCTAAATATATATATAAAAAAACGAACTAATAAAAAAGCACACCCAAATGAATAATACTTTTTCTTCAGGTTTAACGGAAATGTCAGTGAAATGACTGGATAACCTCCAGGCAGATTTTTTTTTTAAACAGTGTAGAATTACTTAAACTGGAAAATGGAAATAAATAAACCATTAAAACGGAACTTAATCTAAAACTGAAATTAAAATAAATGAAACCTAAATATATATATAAAAAAACGAACTAATAAAAAAGCACACCCAAATGAATAATACAAATAAATTAATTAAAATGAAAACTGAAAATATTTAAAAAAAACTATAATAGCATATAAATAATTAAATAAAATATATATATTTTTAAAAATAATTTTAACACTGTGGCATAACTTGGCCATCATTTAAACAAAATGATTCTTGAAGCACCATCATTTAAAGGATCTCATTAAATTACTAAGACTTACAGTTGTAAACATAACTCCAGTAATTATGCTGTTTTGGTAAAAAATTATGATTACATAACAGGAATTTTTTCACTAAATTACACAATGCATCAACAACATGATTAACATACCTATATGATCCAGCTATGACTTCCTCGCAGTCAATGATCATGAATTTCTCTTGAACCTGACCTGTGAATTTCTTTCCACTTTTGGTGCAATATGTGTCTCCACACACACTTCTTACCCGCATATTCTGAAACAAATAAATGTTCAATAATCACTTGATAAAAAAAAATGTTAATACAAATTTTGAATACAATTAGAATCTGAATTCTGGTACACCAATATTAATAAGAGTAACAGAATAAAAAGTTGTTTTGTTTGGACAAAAATGCTTTTGAAATGTATGCTCATTCAACTTGACATTTCCTTTTGATCTGAATGACCTAATAGACTTATTTAAGGAAACTTACATAAGACTTATGTTTTGCTGTTGACTGACAGATGTATTCATATCTAAAACTGAGAACACCCTTCTTATTGAACACTTTCTTAAAACGTATTATGTGCAAGGATAAGAACTCATGAGCTGGATCACACCACTTCTAAGAGAGCGTCAGCGTCTGACTTACACTTAAGTGTGAATTCTGGATGTCCTGTTCTGAGCACATGTTCAAAAAATAGCTGAGATTCTTCTCATCCAGTAGAATATAAACTGGAACCCGGCGCTTGTTGGAGGCCTCCATTAGGTCACAGAACAAGTCGACGTCTGTAAAAATATCCATGACTATAGCGATAACCTGTGGCATAAAGAAAAATTGTTAGGGCATGCATTGAAATAAACCACAATCTTTAAACACACATCACTAATTACTTTATTGCTTCCAGGTGACTATTTCGCGATAATAACCAAGCAATTTAGTTGCTCATAATGTCTAACGTAACAATTGTTATGCAATTTCAAATTCTTCAATAGTTATCTCACCTAAATTAGTGACTGTGAAACATTTGGACATTTAAATCACACTTATAAAATGTCTGAACGTAAAAAATAAAAAATAAAAAAATCAAACTAAGTGAGTTTTTCTGAGAATAAACGTCACTTTTACAAGGCATTTTTGGCAACTTCTTAACTGCTTATTTTTAGTGGATTTATGGAGTGCATTTGAACAGCATTGTTTTAAAACAAACTTTATTTTGTGAAATGTTTGTTTGGAGAGTCTGCTTGTGCTTATTGTTTTGATATTTATATTTCAAAAACATTTACACAGGTTTATGTGTGACAAAATTACTTTTTGGAGGTCTGATTATTTGTTAAGCACACTCTGCGATGCATAAAAGTTATAGTTGAACAAAAGCACTGAAGCTGTCCAAATGAACCGGTATAAATGGTGTTAAAAAGGATCTTGTTTACGTGTGACGTCACACGTCACATACAAAGCTGCCACAGAAATGCAAAGTTCAAGGAAAGCATATTTGTAAACTACAAGGAAACAGCGTTTGCCAAATATTTTGCACATATGAGTGGGTTTCTGTTGTTCTTACCTTCTTGGCTTTACTAATAAGAGATCGAATGAGATCTTTGAGGTTTTTCGACTTGTCTCTCTGGAAGTGTATCTGCGCCTCTGTGGGTCCAAATCGGTTGGAAACCTCTGGCCAGCCCAGCTCCAACATTGGTGGCTCCTCGTCGGACATCATGGGGAAATAAGTCCCTGAAGTAAGCTCGGACACCGTGTCCCCTTCCTCCATGTCCACTCCATTAGTGCCGCTATCCGCGCCGCCAACTTTGGCCACATTCTCGGTGATATAGCGTATTTCCAGCGGGGACAGAAAGTTCACTTCTCTTTCGTCTTGCAAGACTTTTTTGTACTCCTTCTCGCCGTGCTCCAGGAGCGCGTCGGTGGCGAGCCGAGCGGTTTCATTGTGGCTGAGCTCGAGCGTTGATCCTTGTCTCCAGGGGTTCTTCACCTCCTCCAGCCTGTTGGCGAGCTTTCCGAGCATTTTACGCGCAGGGTTCGGGGTCGGACGCAAAACCTCTGAACTGATCATTTCCACGACTGATGTTTGTCCAAGTAATCTGAGTTTTACAAAAGCTCAAGCAAACATTCGGTTATTAAAGCTGGTGTATTTCAAAGCTGACCTTGTTTTGTGTCATGGTAGTTGGAGTGCGTTATTCCCAGAGGCCTCTCCGAGTATTGTTGTGAGCTGCTGGGAAACTCAACGCTGCGCTCCACCTGCGCGCTCACCTGCCCTGTTCATCCAGCTGCTCCACCTCCTCTGACGTCATGTGGAAAGAAACCTATGGCAAGCCGTGTTAACATACATTTGATGGGAAAACGCGAAAAAAAAAAAATATATATATAATATTCATTATTAATGTTTATCTATTTATGAAATATATAATACATGAACACTAATATTAACATCATCATTATTATTAATAAAAATACGAATTATTATACATATTATTATAGCTAAATAAAATAAAAGATAAAACATATGAACACTGCACAAAACAAGGAAATTAATAAATATAATCAATAAGGTTTATTTATTAAATATTCAAACCAATGAAAAAACATTGTCATTATTATTATCAACAACAACAATTATTATTATTATAAATAAAATAAAAGGTCATTCGAAAGTAAAACAGTACACAACTAGAATATACTTAAATAATATTATTGTTTATTTGCATAATTAGTAAAAAATGAACATTACAAATAATAACTATTATGCGTATTATCATAAATAACAATAAAAGCCAAAACAAAGGAAAACATGAAATGAAAAATGAAATAAATATTATTAATAATGTTTTTTTATTTGTCAAATACACAAATGAAACAAAACGAAAACAGCACGAAACATAATAGAATTAAATGAATATATATTAGTAATGTTACAAACAAAAAAACATAAATAACAACAAATATTATTATTATCATTCTTATATTAAATAATGATCATTCAAAAATAAAATACACGCATATGAAGATAAATATACAAATATCAGAAGCCTGTCTCAGTGTTAGGATTAAACAAGGTAAAAAGGATACTTGTTAATAAATGTTAATATGGCTTGCCACACAAAACCAAGCAGAGGAAGCAATGCTTCAAACAATTGTCTCAACAGATAAACACTCAATTTGGCACCCATCACAATGTGGGATGGATAAAGATATTAAGACACAAAGATAGATTAAAATTACAGTAGATTTTATTTTTGTAGCTAGTAAATCAATAACTCGGCCAAAATCAAGAAGAAGTATCTTGTAAAAACACAAGTTTTACAAAATTTTGATTTGAATCTAATATTTCAGTAATAATACTTTCGACTGCTTGATGAGTAACTGACGTTTGGGTCATTTGGTTATAGTTCTTTAATTTGGACAACAGTAACTGGTGTTTAGGACAAAAACAACATCATGTGATCTCCAGACATGGCGGTTCTGCTTTTGTGAAGTATGTCTGCCTTATTTGTATGGTAAATACAGAGGATGTCACTTGTATGATTCATTTACATGAGCGATGTGTGGAGATGATCACGGAGCAAAAAACGACACAGTAAGCAGACATACTCGAAGGGCAGGTTTTTGCAGGATCCTAGCTGTGCCAATTTTAGAGCAAACACTCAACAAACATCATACAGAAACAGAACTGTGTTGTATTATACTTCTCAGCTCTCTTCTAAATGACACCATTGTTGTTTTTTCGTCTCTATTGTCCAGCAGTGAGATATTTTCGGGTCTTCCTGTCTTTCTAAGGTATAGCAGCCCCCCTGAGGCTCGGCTGGCTGTGTGAGTCATAACTTTTCCATGACATACAGTAAAAGGGAAACAGATGCAAGCCAACAACCAAACAGCATTTTCTTTGTTCAAAGTACTGAATGGATATTTTAAAACTCTCAGCTGAAGCTGCTAAAGTTGCAGAAAACATCCACACAAACGTACAGCTTTTGCACAGCTTTATGGACTAAAATGCGTCACAGATTCCTGATGTAGACAGCTGTGGACTAAATGCATATGACACATAAAACATCTCCTGATTAATCTGCAGTTGACCTGTTGTACGAAGAAATGATTTTTGACTGCTACTGTCATCATCCAGCCGTCTCATACAGCACATCGTGGACACACTGCATGGCACAATCTTATGCTTGTCACGAGTCACGTGGAGCTCTGAATAATGGTTTTACTGTACTGGTGACAGTACACTGGACTATCTGTCCATAATTTGATGATGAAGGGCAAAATTTGAATTTTTGTTCATGAATAAAACAAGAGAAGCGTTCAGGCAGGGAAATATTGCCCTTTTGTGAGTTAAACAATTGGAGACCACTAGTGAGCTTTTCAAATGTAATACAAAATCAAAATATATATTATCAAAATAACAATTTGAGGGAAAAGTTCAAGAATGAGAATTTTGAGAATTTGTTCAGTATTTAAGTTTAGGGTTGTTGTTTTTCTCTCTCTCACATTTATTCAGCAGGGAAGCATTAAACTGACCCAAAGTGACAGACATTGAAAATATTACAAAATATTTAGATTTCAAATAAACGCTGTTCTTTTGAACTTTATATTCTTTAAAGAATTCTGAAAATAATGTATAACAGTGTCCTCAAAAATATTAAGCAGCACAACCATTTTCAACATTGATAATAAGAAGAAATGTGTGTTGAGCAGCAAATCAGCATATTAGAATGATTTCTGAAGGATCATGTGACACTGAAGACTGGAGTAATGATGCTGAAAATTCAGCTTTGCATAACAGGAATAAATTACATTTCATAATGTATTTAAATAGCTAACTGTTATTTTAAATTGTAATAATATTTTACAATATTTCTGTTTTTACTGTATTTTTGATCAAATAAATGCAGCATTGGTGAGCATAAGAGACTTCTTTCAGAAAATTCAAATCTTACCAACCCCATATATACAGTATATATCCTTTGTTTATAATATTGTTTTTCATCATGTAATTGTAAATGGTTGAAATCCACTGATTGCAATTGCAAAAACCCTTCTTAGTTTGGCCTGCAGGCCCAGGAACCAGATCCTGTTCGGTTTGTGGTCTTTCTATGGAACAAATCTGTAAAACTCAACTGCCAACCAGGTAAGTTACTCAGAAAGTCAACAGCATACCATCATATGACAGCAAATCCCACTGGTTAAACAGTGATATCATTATTGGCATGACTACTTCGTGGTAGCGCTAATCAGTATTAATTTATTTATAGCTGCATCTGGGTAAACCAAGGTTAACAACCATCATTTACTACACTTTTATCACTTCATCAAGAAATGCATGCATTATATGTTAATAAGAGCAGCAATAACCGCATCACCTCTTGAGAACCGACAAAGCCGGTTTGTCCAGATACTCATGCCTATTTCACATTATAAAGCTTCCAACTGTGTCAACAGGAAAACTGATACATAACCAGAGAGTTTTCATTACATTCCACAGAAGTCTGCAGTCAACTATATTGGCTTAAACGTACAATTTGATCATCAAGCATTACTATTACAGCTCATTTTTAGGGTTAGGTTTGTTTTAAACCCTAGCAACCACCCAGAACATCTTAGCAACCACATAGCAACACCCTAACAACCACCCAGAACATCGTTACTGTAGCTACATTGTGGTGGACTGTACAGTTAAGTGAGTAGAATTCACCATCTTAAATATATAACTGTTGTAATTACAGTGTAATTATCTATAAACACCGGTGCATCCGAAATCGCACGCTGTCTGAATATGCAGTTTGAATTTGAACGTACTTCGTGACTGTTAAAAAAACTATATTGTATATAGTATGAAAATGGATTATATGAATGAAATTCAGACAGACTACACCTGCCATGTTGTTTCTGATTCTCAGTCGTTTAGTATGTGATGCTACGTTTTTCCTCTGTGACTATTACAAAGTCGGTAAGTGTATCATGCCCAGTGTTCAGATTTTAAAAGTCGTGTAGTGTATTCTTTTATTCACCCTTTTCACAGAATTTTGTACGCGCTCACCAAATTTGAGAAAGGATTCGAAGCCATTTGTCATATTAGAAGTCAATCTGAATCAGAATGATTTTGAAACAGATATTTTAAAGTAAAAAAAAAGTTATATAGTCATCTTAATTAGCCTAATGGTGAAGACAGTGGAACAATTTTAAATAAAAATAAGAAAATAAATAAATTAGTTATTGAAAAATAATTTTTCATCTTACTTGGTTCACCTTCTATATATATTTACATTATAAACATAATTTTTTTAAACAAATATTGGTTAGGCCTATATAACACATTTACACTACCGGTCAAAAGTTTGGGATCATAAATTGTTAAAAAGCGATAGCAAAGATTTATGTTGTTAGAAAATATTTATATTTTGAATAAATGCTGTTCTTTTTAACTTTTTATTCATCAAAGAATCCTGAAAAAAAGTATTGTTTTCCCAAAAAAAAATATTTGGCAGCACAACTGTTGCCAACATTGATAATTCTAATAATAAATCAGCATATTAGAATGATTTCTGAAGGATCATGTGACACTTTATACTGGAGTAATGGCTGATGGAAATTCAGCTTTGCATCAAAGAAATAAATTATATTTTAAAGGATATTAAAATAGAAACCATTATTTTATATTGTAATAACATTTTGCAAGATTACTGTTTTTTTCTGTATTTTTGATTAAATAAATGCAGCCTTAGTGAGCATAAGAGACTTCTTTAAAAAACATTATTGAACTTATTGATCCCAAACTTTTGACCGGTAGTGTGTATTCAATCTGCTGGTGATGTAAAAAAGGTAAAGTTAGTGGTTACAATTGTCATGTTGATGTTGAAATCTCAACGGTGAGGTTGTAATGTCAAAGGCAGTAAAGCACCTTTAGCAAGAGCTATTACTAAGCGCTACTTGTTTCAGCAGGCCTCAGAATACAGGTCTGAGAGGAGACGCACCTGCCCATTACGCTTCCTCTGACAACCAAGTTCAAGATTATTTACATCTAATACTGTTCTAAAGTTTGGGGTTGATAAGATATTTTTGTTTTGTTTTGTTTTTGAAAGAAGTCTCCAATGATCACCAAGGTTCCATTTATTTGATCAAAACACAGCAAAAATATTTTTACAATTTAAAATAGCTGTTTTCTATTTTAATATATTTTAAAATGTCATTTATTTCTGTGACGTCACAGCTGAATTTTCAGCATTATTACTCCAGTCTTCAGAAATCATCCAAATACACTGATATGAAACTTTTGAAAACAGCTGTGCTGCTTAATATTTTTGATTGTTTATATGTATATATATATATACATACATTTTCTTCAGGATTCCTTGATGAACATAATTTATTTGACATCTTCTAGTCAACTTAATCTTTGCTAAAAAACCCCCCACCCAATTCTCAATATTTATTTTAAGCTAAACTAAACTAAAAATTCCTCATGACAGTTTATAATTCTGCTGCTCGATTGTAACTCATGTTAACAATTAGTAAGTTGCTCATGTCTACCACTTACCATAAGCACCACTGAGACAAGCAGTTTTTGCCCTGTGAGACCTTTGTTTCAGAGATGCAACCATTCATTACTTCGAGGGCTGTGAGTGATCCACCATAAAGCAGATTCAAAGGTCCTTCATGAGTGCAGCCGGGAAAGGTCATCACAGGAAGAGCGTCACTGAAGTGCGTCTTCCTGCGACTGTTCAGTGTGAGCGCGTTATCTCAGCAGACAACCTTCAAAGACACCCCAGCCAAAAACAGAAGTCTTGCTCAACCACAGAAATAACCTCCACTATCAGGTGAACAAAAGAAAATAAAAATACAGGCAGACTGTTGAAAGAGGGACACAACTGTAAGATACTACAGTATCGCTTTTTCTTCCGCCCTTTGAAAATCACCACACAAAAAAAGCATTTGGAAACTACTTAAAAAGCCACACTTAAAAAAAGTGTAAATGACATTGCATTAGATACAAAATATCAAATCAAGTGGCATTTAAAAACACAGAAAAAATTAGAAAAAACATTGCATTGACATTGCATTAGATACAAAATATCAAATCCAGTGGCATTTAAAAACACAGAAAAAATTAGAAAAAACACATTCAACCAATGTTTTGTTGGGATTTTTGGGTCATAAAATTATAGATATAATGTTCAAAATTAAAATGAAAAGCAATTATATTCATAAACATAAAACCTGTAAGATTAGATTTCTTTAAAACTATTTTAACTTAATATTTTGCTACAAAAAGATGTAGGGGCTTGACAAATCTGTGATGAAACAAACCCGAATTGCTATTTTAATCAGCGAATCATTTATTAACATCCGGCACGCTCAGCTATCAAGCTACAGGCGCAATAAAAGGTGACAATAAAGCAGCAATAAAACGTTTCGTAACCCTAATCCGCTACTTGTTACAGGAAAAGCTATATGCTATTATGAAAATAGCTGATGTTATCTACCACAATAATTTTTGTCATTTTTAAACAACGCTTACAAATACTTTGAAGCCATAGTACTGCATTCTGACATTATAGCAGCACTATTATAGACATTTTGATTTCTGATTCTCTTTAAACACATCACTAGAAAACTTTCATGCAACCACACGTGAGCAACAAACACCTAAATATTGTAAAATGACGGTCTCAAATGCCAGATTTTGCTGCAACGTGACTCTAACATGACTCGAGATCAAATCTTTGCTAATAATCTTGTAAGACAGCACTGTTCACTTTGAAGATAGATGTCGGCGAGGGAGGAGTTCATTATAAAACATCATTTGAAACAACACAACATTTTGTTTGAATTCAAATCATCAGCAGCCAATTAGATTGCATCTCTAATGTAGGCCACAAAACTCATTTTAGATGGGTGTAACCGGTCGTTTTTGCTTGAGAAGCTTCATTCTCTTCCCACAGTGAGATGGCATTTGGTGAATACACCTACAGCAAATCATTCATGTAAAAACAGGAACATTTGCATGCAGCGTCTTGCTGAACTACCTTTGTGCAGTTTCTCACCCTAAGCCTTTCTGACCTGGAGTCTCGGCTCTGTAAAATACAGGAGGAAAGCGGGAACATGCCTAGCGACTGCTCAGTGGATGAACAGGAAATGTTAATGACCTCATTGTTCATGTTGGCACTGCTGACTACTGTGAAAGCAAAGTGTGACTTTTTGTTCTGGCTCATCAACAAATCACCACAATTTAAAACAGGAAGCACAACAGTTCAGTTTTACTCTATTGTTTTAAAATTGATTTAAAGTCTCTTATGCTCACCAGTGCTGCATTTATTTGATCAAAAATGCAGTAAAACATACCATTTTAAATAGCTGTTTTATTTGAATATACTTGAAAATTTGCATCAATTTGCATCTTGTGATGCAAAGCTGAATTTTCAGCATCAGTACTCAAGTCTTCAGTGTCACATGATCCATCAGAAATCATTCTAATATGCTGATTTGCTGCTCAAGAAATATTTAATATTATAATCAATTCTGAAAACAGTTTTTGCTGCTTAATATTTTGTGGAAACTGTGGTGCTTGTTTTCAGGATTTTTGAAATAATAGAAAGTTCAAAAGAATTTAACATTTGAAATAGGAATCTTGAGAATTTAAAATTTGTCTTTAATGTCACTTTTGATCAATTTAATTTGTCCTTGTTGAATTAAAGTATTCCTTTAAAAAAAAAAAATTCTTATTTTGAACGGTAGTATTAGGTGAAATGATAAAAAACTAAGGTATACTTCATATACAATGTAGTCTTACAGAAATTATATAAATGTGTAAGCATCGTAACAAACACCACTAATGATACCAAGAAAACCCGATCTTAAGGCCTTCCAGGCAACAAGAAGGGCAATTTTTGTCATGTGCTAAGAAGAAAGAGAAATACCTAACGGGAGGTGTTTGAAATCATTTTAAACTACTTCCTTAAACAAAACTAAAGGCTGTGCGTGAAGTTAATTAGGGAATTCTGCAAGATGCTGAAACTCAGGGAAGTTATAAAATAATTCAGTACACAGCAACTGGATGTTGAGTGATTCAGAGAAGGCTTGCCAGGGAATGAGAGCGCCGAGAACAATCCTGTTAAACTGCATGTACTCTATCTCACCTGTCTTTGTCTGTCATAAGCTCTAGATCACACAACAGCTGTGTGTTTATCCAGGTCAGTTATGAGAAAACAAAGAAGCCACAAGGTAGTCAGCAAGGCTACGGATCTAAGAACTGATCCCAATTAACAAATTAGAGCTAATCAATAACAACACTAAAGCTGGCCTCAGCTCAGCACACAAAAGACTCTGAGCAGCCCTCAGGGCGACAGAAGAGCGACAGCAGCATCATGTGAGCAGGAAGACGAGGTTAGAGAGGTTGAACCACATCCTTATGTGTGTTTATCACCCTCCACTGACTCATCTGTTCAAGCACCGTCCCTACAAAAGCCCCAATGTCAGCACAGAAACCTAAATCTGAACACCATCTACCACTCAAACAAAACAAACAAACAAACAAAAGTTACAGAGACAAACGTATAAACTTGAAGCTAGAAAAGTTTATCCAGACAAACTGAGCTTAAAACACCTGGAATGTAGAATATTCTACAAGTTTCACGGACAGACAGACAGACAGGCAGACAGATACACAGACAGACAGACAGATACACAGACAGACAGACATATAGATAGATACACAGACAGACAGACAGCCAGATACACAGACAGATAGACAGACAGACACAGACAGACAGACAGATAGATAGATAGACAGACAGACAGATAGATACACAGACAGATAGACAGACAGACAGATAGACAGACAGACAGATAGACAGACAGACAGATAGACAGACAGACAGATAGACAGACAGACAGATAGACAGACAGACAGATAGACAGACAGACAGATAGACAGACAGACAGATAGACAGACAGACAGATAGACAGACAGACAGATAGACAGACAGACAGATAGACAGACAGACAGATAGACAGACAGACAGATAGACAGACAGACAGATAGACAGACAGACAGATAGACAGACAGACAGATAGACAGACAGACAGATAGACAGACAGACAGATAGACAGACAGACAGATAGACAGACAGACAGATAGACAGACAGACAGACAGACAGATAGATAGATAGACAGACAGACAGATAGATACACAGACAGATAGACAGACAGACAGACAGACAGATAGATAGATACACACACAGAGAGATAGACAGACAGACAGATACACAGACAGACAGACAGACAGATAGATAGATACACACACAGAGAGACAGACAAATAGACAGATACACAGACAGACAGACAGATAGATAGATACACAGACAGACAGACAGATACACAGACAGACAGATAGATAGACACACACACACACACACACACACACACAGACAGATAGACAGACAGATAGACAGACAGACAGACAGACAGATAGATAGATAGATAGATAGATACACAGACAGACAGATAGACAGACATATAGATAGATAGATAGCGGTGTGTGGTTAGGTGGGTTTGGTTTCAAAGCTCTAGCAGGAAATAGTTAGAAACTGGAAGATTTTATGGGATTTTGGTGAATTTTGGTGATCAGTTATGAGAATTCTGAGTCTGATTAGGCAGGCTGAACGTCTGCGCTTACTTTTGGTAGATGTTGCAATGTATGTACAATAAAAGTATGATGGATTTGTGAAGCACATGACACTTGATGACACATTCACCTGTCAACACTCCTGACCTACTGAAGATCTGCAAACACTGATCAGGAGGACAGCAGTACGAGCTTAACACTGAACTGCTTAAGAGTGTTTTGAACACGGATCTCTAAAGCACAGAAGCCTTTTCAATCCTTTTCTGGTACATTTTAGCGCCCTCTGTTGTCTCAAAAAGATTAATCTCCAATTACATGACTAGCACTTTTTAAAATAATACCCTGAAGAAGTTCTTGAGAGGAAATATGCATCTCATGTTTATTTAAATACTTAGATTAATTTTTCTATATTGTACAAACATGAATGATATTTGAGCTGTGAAGTGCCAAAAGGACCCCTTTAGTGACGGGAATATAGGCATTATTGATGTAATTCCTGAGAGTGGCTTCACTAGTATCCTTGCACATATCGTGCTAAAGTTAAACCATGTTTACTAGCTTACATGACAGGAATTCTACTGTTGAACTGCATTACATTACATGCAGTGACAAGCTGGTGTGTCATCGGTTTCAGTACTGTCTACTCGTCTCATTAAAGAAACTTCAAAGAATTTTTGTGGTAATAAACAGCATGCCATTGTAATTAACCTGGAACATTCCTTTAAGCCGGGAATGTCTGCACTGCTATTTCCCTTCATCGTAACAGAGTTAATCAAGTTGATGCAAACATAGTTAAGATTTATACACACATTCACAACAGTGTTATAACAGTAACATGGCCACAATGTACTAGATTTTTGTAGTTGCTGTAAAGCAGATGGGAAGCCAACAGGTCATAGCAGAACCCCTGCTGTTGCCATAACAACCACTGACCTTCTGCAGCCCTGCGGCTGACCCACAACTAGCACACTTATGTTACTAACTCACAGAGAGAGGGGCTAAGTTCAGAATAGCATTCTACTGCATACTGCAGAAATAGTATGCATACTGTGCACAATTGGAATTTTCCTGTATGAATAAATATATTACTATATCCCACAATGCAATGTGCTCCACTTGATCTTTCATTTATAGTGTGATGAATGCCATTAAAGTAATCTTCTTCAAGACTCATTATTGATCAGCCTACCAGACATTTTTACACAAAATTGAATTAAAAATGTAAAAACAATATTATTTCTGATATAATAACTAAATTTCACCCAAAAATCTCTCTCTCTCTCTCTCTCTATATATATATATATAAAAAAAGATTCTAATTTGGATAAAGAAAATGAAGACTAGTTTTGAAATCATTATCATTGCATTGTGACTTTATATTTATTAATTAAACAATTAGGCATATTTTCCACTTATTACCATGATGCATAAAATCATTACTATAATGTACACACACACACACACACATATA
>NW_015646846.1:300186-307784 GCF_001515625.1 Sinocyclocheilus rhinocerous | reverse complement strand
ATATTAAGTAAAGATCATGTTCCATGAAGATATTTTGTAAATGTCCTACTGTAAATATATTAAAACTTAATTTTTGATTAGTAATATGCATTGCTAAGAACTTAATTTGGACAGCTTTAAAGGTGATTTTCTCTGTATTTTGATTTTTTTGCGGTATATATATATTTTTTTTGGGGGGATATATATATATATATATATATATATAATTACTTCTGTGATGATTCCTGGATTTCACTGAAAAATCAATGGAAAAATTTAGGAAATGATAATTTGTATAAAGAGAAGGAAGTCTATTTTTAGAGTTATTATTATTGCATTGTGGCATTATTTTCATGGTAATTAAGCAGTTTTTCCTAACAAATTCTCATCACCATAATCTAAAACAGTGTCATTACTATAATGTAAACAAATGACAATTACATTTTATATGGTAGGTATTACATATATTAAAATTGTATAGTATATATTTTTTTGCCATTAATTTATACTGATTTAAATAAAATAAAAAAATTATTTTGCAGGTTTTTTTTTTTTACTACAGTACAAAATTCTATTTCTACTACAGTAAAGAGAATTATAATTAAGAATAATAGGACTTAAAAAGTAAAATATTAGTCATGTAAACAAACTACAGAAATCTCACGTCAAAAATGGTTCTAAATAGACTTAATTTTCATTTTACAAAATATTATTTCTATTTTTTTCACTCAGTAAGTAATATTTCATTCTGAACACAGTCAGCAAGACAAAGAAATTCTTGAGGTGTAAACAAAAAAAGCAAGAAATGGTTGTAATGAAACAAAGAGTGAGATTCCTGTGAAGTCAGAAGAGGTCATTACTGGAAAAGCGCTTTTATTGGCGGATGACCCTGACAAATAAAAAATGCACATTCACACACACTCGAAACACTTTCCTCCAACACATTGAGAGTGAAATAATAATAAAAAAAAAAACTATTTGCACTGTAAACGCTGAGGAGTGGTACAGTGAAAGAGCCAGGAAATATTCCTATAAATATTGCAACATTGCAGCCTTATGGAAAGACATATAAATACAAGAATACTCAAGAATATTTAGAAAAGGAGAGTGCAAAACCATTCTGTTGAGTCCTTAATACTCTCAATACATGTGAGAATAAATGTATGTGTGCGTGTGTTTGTTGTATTCCCAACACTGTGTTGACGAGGGAAGCTGACAAACCAGCGGGGAAAGTGAGTCAGGAGAGTCAGGGAAAGACAGATAAAGGAAGAAGGTGTGACTAATCAGGTGAGTGCTGCTCTCGAGGTGAGATGGCTCTCAGAGACCAGCATCATTGTAGGTCGGGCTGGGAACCTTCAGGATGCTCTGGGCGTTTTCCTCCACCAGGGGGCGCCATTTCACTTCTCCTGTTAAAAGCAGGTCCTCCCCATCCAGAGCATCGATGAACTGCATCTGTGTGAAGTAAAGAACATCTGGATCATCTGCAGGCGAGACTGGGGCTGGCTGCTATATAATGAAAGCATATTCTGACCAAAAAGTTGAATATGTTCTCTGGACAAAGGCTATTTTTTCAGAAATGTCAGGTTGGAGCAAGTTGTCAAGTAGGATTTATTATAGTTAACAAAAAAAACCTAAAATAAATAAATAAATAAACACTTTGCTTGAAATAAAACAAAAACTAAAAGATTTAAAAAAAATAAGTAAACTATCTATCTATCTATCTATATATACACTCTAAAAAATGCTGGGTTAAATATAACCCAGTGCTGGGTTAAAAAGAGACAAACCCAGCTATTGTGTTGCTTTGACTCAGGGGTTGGGTTGTTTTGAATCCAACCGCTGGGTCAAAACAACCCAACCGCTGGGTCAAAACAACCCAACCGCTGGGTCAAAACAACCCAACCGCTGGGTCAAAACAACCCAACCGCTGGGTCAAAACTAAAATGACAAAAACACAACAAAATTACAAATTAAAATGAAAAATATAAAAATCAAAACTACAATAGTCTCTCAACAATACTAAAATAACAGTGGTTGTCACATGTTATATGTGCTGTCATGTTATACAATTGTTGATAAAACAATGTTTTGATGTTTTACATATGTGCCGTTTCATGACCAATTTTGTGTTTCATAATTGTTTTATGATTTAAATTGCACTGAAAACCCATGAAAAGATTTTAAAATGCATTCCAATACAAATATGCTTCGGAAGAGGACTTTTTGTACTTTATATGTAATGGTTAAAATTTCAAAAAAGTATTATCAAATCTGTGGCAATAAATAGCAGCTTCCCATCGTGAAAACTTGCCACAAGTGTGCATGTGTACCTATTTACCTGGGAAATAACAATGAAAATGTTCAATAGCTTTTTTGTTGCCAAGACTTTCAGATACGAAGTAATGCAGGGGAAACAATAACAGTTCACTATAGAGAAAAATGTGTCAATTTGCCCCGTCAATCCTAAAACAATGAATTCACGAAATACAAGTGTGATCCAAACGCAGAGGCTGAACCTCACAGCGAGCCTGATCGAGTCCAGGCTCAATTTACTTCACTTCTATAACAGTGCTGTAAAAAGACAGACCTCAAAGAATTCACCTCCTAGTGTTTAAAACTACAGTTTAGGACTACAGTGAAGACAGCTGTGCTAATGAATGCAGGACCAGAGCAGCGTCCTGGGAACTAATTACAAACTGATGAAAACTCGACAACAGACAGATGAGCCACGCTTAAAGCCACTGATAAACGCATAGATATACACTGCTGTTCAAAAGTGTTTTTTTTTTTTTAGCAAGGGTGCATTAAATTGATCAAAAGTGACAGTAAAGACATTTAAAATGTTACAAAATATTTCTATTTCAAATAAAAGCTGTTCATTTGACCCGTCTATTCATCAATGAATCCTAAAAAAAGCAATGTATGGTTTCCACAAAAATATGAAGCAGCACAACTTTTCAACATTGATAATAATAATGAGAACTGTTTCTTGAGCAGCAAATCATCAAATTGTAATGCTTTCTGAAGATCATGTGACACTGAAGACAGGAGCAATGATGCTGAAAATTCAGCTTTGCATCACAGAAATAAATTACATGCTAAAATATATTCAAATAGAAAAAAAGGTTATTTTAAATTGCAATAATATTCCATAATATTACTGTTTTTACTGTATTTTCCATCAAATAAATGCAGCTTTGGTGAGCAGAAGAGACTTCCTTCAAAAACATTTTAAAAAATCCTACCAACTCCACTCTTTTGAATGGTACTGTATGACCCCACTGAATATTTTATGGTGCTTTAAAGTCAATTTTGAAGGTCGACAGGCCCTGGTCTGCAGGAGTTTAAAAACAGAAAGTCAAACACACACACACACGATGATGTCAGAGCTAGCGGGTGTTTGTCGAGAGCAATTAGCGTTGAATAACGATGCAGTCAAGCACCGGCGCACATATGCGAGCACACACACGCGCCGCACCGTGTGACTTCATCAGGAGAGGACGCTGTTGCCATGGCGACGTGTCCCTCTCTGCGCTGTCATGCTTCATGTGCTGCACCTGTGACTGTTTTCTTTTCTTTTCACCTTCTCACTCGCTCCAGCTCTCCTTCTGCCTCTCGCTCCATCCCGAGCTAAGCAGGCCCCTGATGCTCGGAGGCCGATGGATGATGCTTATTTGTTGTTTTTCTTTCTTTTCTCAGAATGCCTGCAGGCACCGACACGCACACCTCACACAAACACTCTCTTTTGTAATAAATTCCTGCCCTGCACCTGTAATGAGCTCATGGCCTCGGCAGTGATGAAGAACCATCATTGTGTGCTTTGTTGAATGATGAAGACCACTTGATGGGGTCTTCAGATGAACTTTGTTCCAGATAATCATGCATTGATAGACAATTGCATTGGAAAAAGGTCACAAAGTAAACCCTAAAGGGTGATCAGATATGAAAACATTATAATAGACAGTAGAAAACATGAATAACAGTTTAATACTTTTGAAATCTAACAAAGAAAGAAGAGAAATAAAGAAAGAAAGAATAAATAAGAACAAAGCTCTTTGTTACTACTACTACTACAACTATGACAGTAGCAGGTTGTTGTAATCATGCGCTATATCACTATGAAAAAAAACCCTGTGCATTCAATATTAGAATCTATGCACTAAAAATGAACAATAATTTACAATTTAATGAAAATAGTTTTTAAAATTTTCACAAAATTAAATCATTCCCAAAATATAATAAAATAAAACAAAAAACAAAAATATTTGAAATACATAAATATGTGAATGAATAAATAAACTCATTGTCAAAAGGACAAAATCAAATAAAAATAACATAACATAACATAAATTAAATATAGAAACAAAAATATTAAAATGTAGATATAAAAATATATAAAAATAAATACATAAATCTATAAATATAATATACAAAAATAAATAAATAAATAAATAAATATATAACAAACATTAGACATTAAATGAGTCATTAACAGATCATTTTGGACCCTGCAACCAGACACTGAAAAGTACAATCATGTCATACCTTGAGCAAAAAAGAAACACATATACATACATATATATATATATATATATATATATATATATAATGTGTACATGTATATTTATAAACAAACATTAACCTTGATTTATAAAGGCTGTAAAAAAAAATTGCTCCATGTTAGTTCATGATACCTAATAAATAAACTACACTGAATCTTGTAAATTGTTACCCATGAAACATTTGAATCTAAAACACAATTTTCCCCCCTAAAAACAACCAGAACGGTTCAATCTGCTCTATTTCAGGCCAAGAACTCAAGTCTTGGTGGAAAAGCCTATTGTTAGCAAAATCACTGACACACATTGGCGTGACAACACCGGCAGATCAACAGTTCCTGTTTGTGTTTACATCCGTGTCACGCCACTCCTCCCAGAGGGTAAGGTGTGTGCTGGAGGAAGATTCACGCCAATGATTAAGCTTATGAATCATTACGTGACGTGGTAGAATCAGAAAACCGTATAAACTTTGCAAACACCTAAATTACAAAGGATTTGGAACTAGTAATTGTTAGGATGTGTGTTTCTCAGTGTGAGAGTCAGAGGTAGGGCTGCAAGATATGGTAAAAAAAAAAATCATATGGTGATTATTTTGACAAATACGGTGCAATTTGATACACTGTATATTCATTAAATTCACTACTGCTCAAAAATATATTTTTTTATGTTTTTGAAAAAGGCTCACTAAGACTGCATTTACTAGATCAAAATATATAGTAAATATAATAATATAATATATATATATATAGTAAAAACATTATTTTTGAAAATTTTGTATTGTATTGTATTTTTTTATTCATTTTTGTATTGTTTTTTAACATTTATTTGAAATTGAAATTTTTTGCAACATTCCTAATATCTTTACTATTACAGTTGATAAATGTTATTCATCCTTGCTGAATAAAAGTATTAATTTCTTTTAAAAACTTTTGAACAGCAATGTAACTTGTATAGTTTGTATAGTAACTTGGACATTAAAACTGAAATATACCCAAATGAATGGGAAACTAATCAGTTCAGAATCAAATCAAGATATATGAATCTGAATCAGGAAATCTGTACCAGTTCTCAGCCATAATTTTAATATGATTAACTGTGCACCAAAAAACACTCTGTGAACGGTAGACCAAAATGAATTGCTGCAAATAACACTTTTCACAATTAAATCGCAGCAATGATAATCATAATCTCGATTATGTTTTTAATTAATTGTGCAGCTCTAGCATTCATATCATTGAGGCTGAAGAGGGGCTCATGTAGGGGTGTAAGGGAAGGGAAAGCTCTCCACCAACACACAGTAAATGCTGAACCCAATGAACGTGACATTATGGGGTGGAGATGGGGGGCGTTTGCTTGTTAAACACAGTGCCAGTTGATCTGAGTGACGGAGTGGGTGACGTGCAGCACTCCAATGTGTTTATGTGTGTGAGGAAGACGAGCTGTACTGTATATACACACGTCTCTGTTTGCACAGGAGTAGAGAACTGGCTTCTGACCATCCACACACACACACACAAACACACACTGACCTGTTTGCGGACGTATTCGACCATCAACTCGAGCTGTCTGGAGTCTTCACACTGTCTGTTGAACATGTTTCTCCAGAGCGCCGCCGCAAGAACGCAATCGTCTGACAGAATTCCCTGAAACATACAGAAGAGACACATGAGATGCGTCTACAGAAACATTACTTACTGTTAACTCTTGACAGTTCTTGATTGACAGTTATGATATGCAAAACTAGTACTGATAATAGTCAACAACTAACCGCTTACCTCATCATAACCAAAAAGTGCAGCGTAGAACGTCTCAGTCATCACCTTCATGCTCTCCTTTCTTTGAATGGCATCAATCTATGAAAAAGGTAACGAGAAACAATGAAATACAATACAATATTCAGACAACTTCACCATAACTAGTGACATACTGAAACACTGGTCAGGCCAATTAATCATAATTCACAATTTTCTGCCTTGATATTTATCGGTATTGGACAATAACCTTGTCAAAAAAAATTTAATCTGTCAAAACAAAATACAAGTAAACTAAAATAAATAAAAAAATATAAAAAAACGTAAATAATAATAAAACAAAAAAAAAACAAAAAAAAAAACAATTGAACTAAACTACAAATAAAATAATAATAATTATAAAAATAAAATAGAATAAAATGTATTAATCATTAATTAAGATACTAACAGATCATTTTTACCCTGAAATCAGCTACTGAAAAGTACAATCATGACATAGCTTAAGCAAAAAAGAAATATTCTTCATTATGACTTTTGTTTACTGTTTAAAACATCAAGGTCAAGTGAAACAATGAAGTAAAATACAATATTTACACCAGTTTGGACAATTAGTAACCAACTGAAATACTGGCCAGGACAATTAATCATAATTTACAACTTCTCGGTTTTGATATTATGAGTAGTGGCCTATAATTCTGTTGAAAAAGTTAAATAATTCTATAGTCAAAAGGAATAAAATAAAATAGAATTAAATTACAAAAAATAAAAAAAATTTGCCATTAAAGGGATACTCCCCCCAAAATGAAAATTTTGTCATTAATCACTTACCCCCATGTCGTTCCAAACCCATAAAAGCTTTGTTCGTCTTCGGAAACACAATTTAAGATATTTTGGATGAAAACCGGGAGGCTTGTGACTGTCCCATTGACTGCCAAGTAAATTACACTGTCAAGGTCCAGAAAGTATGAAAAGTATTCTGTGTCAGCCGCGCTGCACGGATGTGCTGTTTTCGTTCAAACCAAAGCGTAAATGCATGTAGAAAACGTATCCTTGTGTCGCGGCTGACACAGAATAGCGTACGCTGCTTGCGTTCAGTGGTTATTCTCCAAAATGGCGCTACGGTGATGTGGAGAGACACAGAGGAGACGAATTGTTGAATAAAGTCGCTATTTTTGTTTTCTTCGCGTACAAAAAGTATTCTCGTCGCTTCATAACGTTAGTGTTGAACCACTGATGGCAGATGGACTATTCTGACGATGTCTTTCATACTTTTCTGGACCTTGACAGTGTAATTTACTTGGCAGTCAAT
>NW_015646846.1:293724-299489 GCF_001515625.1 Sinocyclocheilus rhinocerous | reverse complement strand
ACTTACCCCCATGTCGTTCCAACCCATAAAAGCTTTGTTCGTCTTCGGAAACACAATTTAAGATATTTTGGATGAAAACCGGGAGGCTTGTGACTGTCCCATTGACTGCCAAGTAAATTACACTGTCAAGGTCCAGAAAGTATGAAAAGTATTCTGTGTCAGCCGCGCTGCACGGATGTGCTGTTTTCGTTCAAACCAAAGCGTAAATGCATGTAGAAAACGTATCCTTGTGTCGCGGCTGACACAGAATAGCGTACGCTGCTTGCGTTCAGTGGTTATTCTCCAAAATGGCGCTACGGTGATGTGGAGAGACACAGAGGAGACGAATTGTTGAATAAAGTCGCTATTTTTGTTTTCTTCGCGTACAAAAAGTATTCTCGTCGCTTCATAACGTTAGTGTTGAACCACTGATGGCAGATGGACTATTCTGACGATGTCTTTCATACTTTTCTGGACCTTGACAGTGTAATTTACTAGGCAGTCAATGTGACAGTCCCAAGCCTCCAATTCCAATTCCAATTAAATTTCATCCAAAATATCTTAAATTGTGTTCCGAAGACAAACAAAGCTTTTGCGGGTTTAGAATGACATGGGGGTAAGTGATTGACAAAATTTTCATTTTGGGGTGGAGTATCCCTTTAACAGATCACTTTGGACCCTAAAATCAGCCATTGATATCATTCCTTGAGTGAAAAAAAAAAAGTGAGTTTTGAGATTGTGACTTTTGTTTGTCATCATTTAGATAATTAAAACACAACAAAACATAATACGCACACCAATTTGCCATAACTAGTGACATGTCAAAAATATATATAAAAATAATAAAATCATCAAAAATGAGCCATTAACAGATAATTTTGGATCATGTAAATTACAATCATGTCATACTATGAGCAAAAAAAAAAAAAGTGAGAGGAGATTTTCAAACTTTTAATTTGTAAAGCATAATTTAGAAGCTATTAGGTGATGGATCTATTTGAGCCTCTGCATAATACTGAGATCACAGTTATGCATTCAGTCAGAGCTGGAATAGTCCTTGGCATTAAATATGAAACATGTGGATGACAATGCAACAATCTTAACACCGAAAACAAAAGCAGGACTGGATCTGACGCGAGAGGCCTGTCCAGGTGCTTTACTACATAAGAATCTAAACACATATACAAACAATGGCCACAGACACCAACCCTTGGGAGGTTTTGGGTGGGGAGATCTTCAAAACAAGTGTGTTTATTCTTAAGTCTTGTATGTCGGGTTTTCTGCATGCTTGGAGTGCGTCGGGTCACAGTGTGTGTGTGCTCGTGTGCGCACGGGGCAGAAAAGCACCTGTGCATAATTACGCAGACCTGCAAATAATCAATCTCATCTGGCTGTGCTTTAACTCTTCTACCCACCCCTTCTTCTCGGCACGCTCACTCTCCTTTGAGTTCCCTGCCCACAGCCAGAAACATTCGACACACGCATGTGAAAGTTCATTCTGAGCAATTCTCTTTCGCTTCAGAGAACGCTACAAATCAACTGATTCAGTTGAACAAATCTGAGTGAATGATTACTACTATTGGTCACCAAATGAATCAATGAACAAGTCGATTGCTTCAAATGACTCCTTTTGAACAAATCCTATTGAGTGAATGATTCAAATATTCACTGAAATACTCAAAAGGACCCTCACCAGTTGCCAACTACTGGTCACCAAAAGAAACAATGAACAAGTCGACTGATTCAAATGAGTCTTTTTTTTTAACAATTCTGAGTGAATGATTCAAATATTCACTGAAATACTCAAAAGGACCCTCACCAGTTGCCAACTACTGGTCACCAAAAGAAACAATGAACAAGTCGACTGATTCAAATGAGTCTTTTTTTTTAACAATTCTGAGTGAATGATTCAAATATTTGCTGAAATACTCAAAAGGACACTCACCAGTCACCAACTACTGGTCAACAAATGAATCAATGAACAATTCTATTGATTCAAATGACTTTTTTTAATGAATCTGAGTGAATGATTCAAATATTCACTGAAATACTCAAAAGGACACTCACCAGTCTCCAACTACTGGTCACCAAATGGATCAGTGAACAATTCAGTTCAAGTGTCATTATTCAGCTCAATTTAGTTAAGTGTTGATTCAATTCAGTATAATAACTATGAATGTGGCAAAATTGATCAATTATGAAATGACTTCAATTTCAACTGTTAAAAATCTCTACAGAAGACAATAGTGTCATTGTTCAGCTCAATTTAGTTGAATGTTGATTCGATTCAGCTCAGTTCAATAACAGTGTCAACGTTGCAAAGTTCATAAATTATGATAAATTCAATTCAGCTATAAGCAGCTCTACAGAATGCAACAGTGTTATTATTCAGCTCAATTCAGTTCAATGTTGATTTTGTTCAGTGTAATAAGTGTCAATGTTGCAAAATTCAATTATGAAATGACTTCAATTTTAGCTATTAGGAAGCTTTATAAAAGAAAATTGTGTTATTATTTAGCTCTATTTAGTTTGATGTTGATTCATTTCAGTTCCTGCCAATTTTGCAAATTCATCAATTATGAAACAACTTCAATCTCAGCTGTTAAACATATCTACAGAAGACAATAGTGTCATTATTCAGTTCAATTTAGTTGAATGTTAATTCAATAATGTCAATGTAAATCAATTATAAAACAAATATGATTCAGCTATAGGCAGCTCTACAGAAGGCAATGGTGTAGTTATTCAGCTCAATTTAGTTCAATGTTGATTCAATTCATTCAATAACAGCGTAAATGTTGCCAAATAATCAATTATGAAACAAATTCAGCTCAGTTATAAAGCTGCTCTACTGATGACAATATAGTTCTCATCCAAAAGTGTCAGTGAAGTCAAACAGATATTTCTGAATATTAATATTGTTTTAAGCCCTAAATGAGCAAGTCAAACCAAGTCTTTTTGCTGAACAGACTCAGAAGATTCAAATCACCTGAACAAATCAAAACTACAGACTTCAGATTTCCAATGCCTCGGAATAAGAAAATTGATTCTTTTTAGAAACAACTTCTAGCAATATTTTTAGGTTAATGGATCATAACGGATCAACGCTTTAGTAAATATGTTTGTAACCACCACGGTAATGCAAGAACAAGCATGTACACACAAGCATTGGTGTTTACATACTTGACTACATTTCTTTTCTTTCATTTGCTTCCTGTCTTTAATTTTTCCCTCCCTGTGTCCACCCTGATCTCCCCTCCCGTTCATCCATCTTCGTCCCTTCATCCTCCTTTCCCGTGTTGTGACGCAGGTCGGTAAAAGCAGGCTGGGATATTTAATCCCTCGCACTAATCAGGCCAAGAGACCAAAAACTGCTTGAGAGGCAGAATCTCGCTTCTATACCACCAAATTAGTGTCATATTTCACTTCACTGTTATTACTACGGCTTAGAAAAACTCCAGAATCACACACCCGCCCCGGCACACTCGTGTGCGTGTGTAGAGGTAAAGTTCAAGGGGGGCTGGTCTAACATGGCACAAATGACAAGTATTTTAGCACAATTAGGCAAAGTAACCTAACCGTAGTGAGGATTGAGTGAGTGGGGGTCCTTCCATTTCCAGCGCTGTAACTGTATCCCGATCCAACGGGACGGACCTGTTAGGGACCTACCAGACGTGCTGATTACACTCCATTTACACACGATTTTTCACAGCTTAAAAAATAACGCATTCGGGTTGGGCACAAAGGGAAATACCTCCTCACTTCTGACCTGTGAAAACAGACTTCCACATCAGGTCAAAGTGTGCGCACATGTTCCCATCTTCACAGAGCCGGCGTTCCCAGCGAATACAAGCGGTTTATATTCGGGGTTATTCCATTATCACTTCATTATGTAGTAACTTAAAGGGATACTTCAACCAAAATGACAATTCTGTCATCGTTTATTCGCCCTCATGTCATTCCAAACCTGTTTGACTTTCTGTGGAACATAAAAGATGGTATTTTGAAGAACGTTGGGGTCCAAACAACATTGGATTCCATTTGCTTTTATTGCATGGACAAAACGAACTCTAAGACATTTTTCAAAACATTTCACAAAAGAAAGTAAGTCATACGAATTTGAAGCAACATTAGGGTGAGTAAATAATAGAATTTTTATTTTTAGCAAACTGTCCCTTTAAGTTACTACATAATGATAATGGAATAACCCTAAATATTAAGAGCAATATGTAATATTACACAAACTTTCCCTGAATTAAAAACAACAACAACAACAACAACAATAATTTTTTTTTTAAATAAATTAAAATAATAAAATAAAATAATTATTAATTCATTCAAAACTTGTATTGCAATAATTTATATATTTTTTTAAACTGAAAACTTTCTTTCCGGCTAAATAAGCCATGGCGCGAGCGCAACTGGCTTTTAAAGGGGATGGGAGATGAGACTCTGATTGGTTTATTGCACGTTACGCCCAAAAAACACCCATTACTCATTAAGAGGATAGGGACAACCTGTTTAGACCATGTGCCCGGGCGCGCCGACCGTTTTCCCGTCATTAAACTAGCAAAAGTGGATTCGGACACGCCCTGAGTGCACCTGCGCCGTGTGCTTTAGACCATGCGCTTAGATCGTTAAAATAGGGCCCCGAGACATTTTTCAATATATTTTCACAGAAGAAAGCTTTTTTTTATCAATTTTCATTTTTAGCAAACTGTCCATTTAAGTTACTACATAATGAAGTGATAATGGAATAACCCTAAACATTCAATACTACACAAATTTTCCTTGACTTTTTTTTTTAAATAAGAAAAATTTATAAAAAAATATAAAAAAATTAAATAAATGTAAATACAAATAAATAAATAAATAAATAAATATATATATATATACACACATATACACACACATTAATTTCAAAACTGAAAACTTTTTTTCCGGCTGAATTAGTCACTGCAAGTCAATAAGTAAATAGTAAATAGTAAATCTAACAATCTATGAATATTTTATTTGTTTAGGCATAATATCTCTAAATAAAGCACAAATAAAAGGATCAAAATAACTGAATAAACAAGCAGTTATTTGTCTGGCCATATTGAACATGAAATGGCTGCACAATGCGACACACAAACAGCCAATCAGAACATATTTGATGTTTAATATGCAGTTATGTGAAGCAGAATAATGGGCCAATGAGATTTCAAGTGGGCGGAGCTAAACTGGCAAGTCGTTGCTGAAAAAGCAACTAAGTAATCAACAAAATGATGCTTGGTTAGCACGTTAAGCTACAGTTAACGTCTTTAGCTTTTAATTTAATTTAACTCTATAACCAAAAATACAAGCAAAACATTTTTTTACCTTGTTGCTAATGACTGTGTAATGTTAGCGAATTTTCTCTGCAGGAGAACCTACAAGAGAAAGAAAGACAGTGATGGAAAATGAGGTAACTTTTCTACGGTGCCACTCGATGGACGCTGCCAGGACAGAGGTCAAATATCTTCGGTCCCAAAAGTACCGGCAGCCAAAATGTGCGCCACGCCACGACCTCACTCACATCATGTCATGTCACATCATGTCAAAATCATGTCGAACCAACATACATGCTCCGAAAAACTGAGGGCAATATTAAAATACTGAAATAAAATAATTTTTTTATTAAAAATAAATATTCAAATATTTAATAAAGCACACTTTCCAAATAATTATTTATACAATTACACACACACACACACACACTCAGTGCAACTTATAACATCCAAGTTAAAGAAACAACACAAACATGT
>NW_015646846.1:289013-290329 GCF_001515625.1 Sinocyclocheilus rhinocerous | reverse complement strand
AGCTAAACTGGCAAGTCGTTGCTGAAAAAGCAACTAAGTAATCAACAAAATGATGCTTGGTTAGCACGTTAAGCTACAGTTAACGTCTTTAGCTTTTAATTTAATTTAACTCTATAACCAAAAATACAAGCAAAACATTTTTTTACCTTGTTGCTAATGACTGTGTAATGTTAGCGAATTTTCTCTGCAGGAGAACCTACAAGAGAAAGAAAGACAGTGATGGAAAATGAGGT
The DNA here is from genome assembly GCF_001515625.1 of Sinocyclocheilus rhinocerous. Lineage (NCBI taxonomy): Eukaryota > Metazoa > Chordata > Actinopteri > Cypriniformes > Cyprinidae > Sinocyclocheilus > Sinocyclocheilus rhinocerous. The sequence continues at coordinate 290,096 of NW_015646846.1, read as the reverse complement.
AACTTTTCTACGGTGCCACTCGATGGACGCTGCCAGGACAGAGGTCAAATATCTTCGGTCCCAAAAGTACCGGCAGCCAAAATGTGCGCCACGCCACGACCTCACTCACATCATGTCATGTCACATCATGTCAAAATCATGTCGAACCAACATACATGCTCCGAAAAACTGAGGGCAACTTCATACACATGATGAAAGCGAGCTGCTGGGCAAAGTGACAAGTCAAAAGTCAAACGGCTTTTCCATTTCACACACATTTAATTTTATATAATATATGAATGAATTCTGATCAGGAGAGTTGGCCATAATAGCTCCTAAAAATGACTTGTAAACTCAATCAGGTGTAGCTAATCACCTTCTCAATGGCACACAAAGCCAGTTGACTTTCAGCTGTGATCAGCTGTGGTCATTTTGATTAGCTAAGCATGAAAAGAGCTTTCATGGAGCATTTCAGTCCTTGGTAGTGCAATCGAAGCAAACAATCAACTATGTTAAACTCAACTACTAAAGTTGTGGACAGGCACAAGTCAGGAAATGGATAAAAACATTTCAAAGCCTTTATCAATGCCTAGAAGCACAGTGAAGGCTTAAGTCTTATTATTAAGAAGTGGAAGGTATTTGGTCCAACACAGACCCTCCCTGGATCAGGACATCGCTCCAAACTATATGAAAGAGTCAGGAGGAAACTGGCCAGAGAGGCGACCAAGAGGCCTACAGCAACTCTGAAGCAGCTGCAGGAATTTATGCCAAAGAGTGGCCATTGTGTGCATGTGACAACATCAGAAATTCTCCACATATATGGCTTGTATGGGAGAGTTGCAAGAAAAAAAACTACTCCTCAAGAAAGGCCACATGCAGTCACGACTGAGCTTTGCCACGTGGAAAAAGGTGTTATGGTCAGATGAGACTAAAATTGAAATATTTGGCCTCAACACTAAACGATATGTCTCATGGAAATCCAGTACAGCTCACCATCCAAATAACAGCATTCCTCCAGTAAAGCATGGAGGTGGTAAGATCCTGTTATGGGGGTGTTTCTCTGCAGCAGGGACTGGAGCACTTGTCAGGATAGAAGGAAAAATG
>NW_015646846.1:284898-285962 GCF_001515625.1 Sinocyclocheilus rhinocerous | reverse complement strand
CACTTATCAGGATAGAAGGAAAAATGGATGGGGCAAAATACTGTCAAATTCTTGAGGAAAATCTGCTGCCCTCTGCCAGAAAGTTGTTAATGGGAAGAAGGTTTACCTACCAACATGACAATGACCCAAAGCACACAGAAAAACTGAGCACACAGTGGTTGAACGAGAAAAAGGTGACATGGCCTAGATGGCCTAGTCATGAGCCCAGACTTAAACCCCACTGAAAATCTGTGGAATGACTTGAAGAACAAACGCTCCTAAACAAAATGACCACAGCTGATCACAGTTGAAAGTCAAATGGCTTTGTGTGCCATTGAAAAGGTGATTAGCCACACCTGATTGAGTTTACAAGTTATTTTTTGGAGGGAGTGATACTTTTTCCAGCTCAGTGATTCGTTTTTTTTTTTTTCTGACATGTTGGTGTTATATCTTTCAGTTGGATGTTATATGTTGCACTGAGTAAATACAGCTGGATTAAAAAAAAACCTTGTTCATCTTCTTTTCATGCTGCAAAGCAACAAAATGTGATTATTTTAAAGGGGCGTGATTTTTTTCTATACCCACTGTGTGTACACACACACACACACACAGCAATATATAATTATCTTTGTTACTTGTGAGAAATAATAATAATAATAATATATTCTGGGGTGGTTCTCTCTTTTTCCTTTTAGCATTGCTATTAATATTCTCTAATAACTAAGTTTGTATGTATATGAACTGCAAAGAAGAGCGGGCAAATATTACAAAGTCTAGATGTGCAAAGTTAGTAGAGACAAATCCCAACAGACTAAAGGTTGTAATTAAAGCAAAAGGTGGTTCAACAAAATACTGACAAAAGGGACTTATCCTTTTTCCAACTCAGTGAATCTGTTTTTTTTTTGTTTTTTTTCTCTGACATGTTGGTGTTATATCTTTCAGTTGGATGTTATATGTTGCACTGAGTAAATACAGCTGGATTAAAAAAAAACCTTGTTCATCTTCTTTTCATGCTGCAAAGCAACAAAATGTGATTATTTTAAAGGGGCGTGATTTTTTTCTATACCCACTGTATTCCAAACCGA
>NW_015646846.1:283746-284656 GCF_001515625.1 Sinocyclocheilus rhinocerous | reverse complement strand
AAATAAATAATACAACCCGCATTAGGTGCCATTTTGGTCCATGACATAAAATGAGTTTGACATTCCTAGTTAGGGGGCTACTTTAGGAGCCCAAATTTCATCTGGCCTTAAATTTTCGGCTTATTATTAATATACTCACTGCAATTCCAATGTTAAATTGATAATAAGCTTGTAAAATCTTGCTGAGCAGAGCACCTGAAAAACGAGAGGATTATATTAAGAGTCCTCGTGAGAAAATGGAGGTTTTTGATTTATGGGCTCAAATAAATAATACAACCCGCATTAGGTGCCATTTTGGTCCATGACATAAAATGAGTTTGACATTCCTAGTTAGGGGGCTACTTTAGGAGCCCAAATTTCATCTGGCCTTAAATTTTCGGCTTATTATTAATATACTCACTGCAATTCCAATGTTAAATTGATAATAAGCTTGTAAAATCTTGCTGAGCAGAGCACCTGAAAAACGAGAGGATTATATTAAGAGTCCTCGTGAGAAAATGGAGGTTTTTGATTTATGGGCTCTGGGAGAGGGGGAAAAGTGACATTATGGAAAAAGTCATTGCACAGCGTGGCACAAGAGAGGTGCTGAGTTCATTAAATACACACACACACAAATGTGGACATTTAAAGTGTTTTTAAGTGCACTTATTTTACTCCAGTGCTCACCGTCTTTCTCTCACACAAGTCTTATTAAAGGAGTCATCGGATGCAAAATTCACTTTTGTTGTTGTTTGAACATAAATGTGTGTTGGAAGTGTGTGTACACATCCACCCTATAATGATAAAAATCCACCTAGTGGTTTTTTTAAATCCCTATTTTAAACTCCCCTTTCTCAAATCAGGCTGTTCTGAGATTCCTGTCAGAATTACATAGTTCTGTACAGGCCCCTCCCACGATAGTTGATTGACA
>NW_015646846.1:277776-283230 GCF_001515625.1 Sinocyclocheilus rhinocerous | reverse complement strand
TTTTTTTTTAAAATCCCTATTTAAAATCCCCTTTCTCAAATCAGGCTGTTCTGAGAACCCTGTCAGAATTACATAGTTCTGTACAGGCCCCTCCCACGATAGTTGATTGACAGTAGCGTTTCAGAATCAGCACAGACTGGACTGGTGTCTTACCTTCGACCCGCCCTGAGTGTTTTCGTAGTAGACAAACATGATATTTAAGTTTTTTTTGACTACTTAAAGAAAACGTACCAGGTTGGTATTTTTACAATGTTTCTAAAACGTTTTATTTTGTTTACATTTATTTTATTTTAAAAAACGTTTTTAAAACGTTGTACTACAACATTACCTAATTGCAACCAAAATACTAGTGTTGGGTTCGAGTCCACCTAAGTCGAGTCCGAGTCTTTAACCAATCGAGTCTGAGACAAGTCCGAGTCCAAAATGGGCAGAGTCCAAAGTGGGACTCAAGTCCGAGTCCCAAACAGCCGAGTCTGAGTCGAGCCCGAGTCCAACAAAACACTATTATTTATTAGTATCTTAACATTGTTTTAACCTTTACAACTAGAAAAACGCAACGTCCATTTAAATGTAACAAAAGCAAACCTCTACTGCAGGGGTCGGCAAGTAAGTTTGGCATCGGGCCAAAAAAAATTTTCGCCACTAGATGGCGGGCCAGAACATGCCTGTGACAGATTGTGCTCCGCCTTCACTCCGCGTCTAAAGTATTTAAAATTGTTTGAAATATCACAATTTTGTTCATAACGTATATTAAAAAATAAAAGAAATAAAATAAAATAACAGGAGAGTTTCAAAGTGGCTTATTGGAACACAGTGTGCAAACTTTTTTCCTACCACATGACAAGCTAATAACATAGTTGTCAACATTAAATACATAATTGCTGCTTTTTGCAGTGCAAATTTGGTTTGTGATGAAAATAACAGTACGTTTTCGTCAGTTATTTTACCTACGGATCGATGCATTTCTTACAGATTTCTGCTCATTCGAAATCGGATACAGATGAAGTAGCACTTGTAAGATTACATTTGTTTGAATGCATTATTGAGAGAACGATTGCGTGTGAATAAGTGTTGTAGTACTTGTTTAAATCGTGCTTTCAGATGAAAATATTCAGTATCTAGAAGGAACAAACAAATTCCTTGATAACTATAACTTAGCCTTCACATTCTTTCTGATTTGAGTGATCCTTCTCTATCAAGCTAGCTAAATATGTTTAACGTGAATTCTTGCTAAATATGCAGTTATATTGCGGGCTGTTGGCATGAATTGTACTCGTGATGGAGCGGTGGTGGAGCGCTCTAGGAGTGAGTGAAAACCACGCTCCGACTTTTAAAAAATCCGCTCCTTGCTCCATTCAAAATCACACCGCTCCACTCCGCTCACATGCTCTGATTGTGAGTAACTGTTGCTGTCATGACAGATCTATTTCAGAACCAGCCGCTATCAAAATAATCTGGCTGCGGGCGCCGGCGCGGGCCAGATATTATTGCTGGCGGGCCAGTTTTGCCTGTTGCCGACCACTGCCATATTGAGTAAAAATGTCCAGAGCTTATCATCGTTATCAACATAAATTGAATTGCAATCTCAAAATGATATCATTTATCATCTAGCCCTTCTTCAGAGTTTTTGAAATGCAAATTCCTACTGCTAAATTACAAAAAGCCTTGCATGATGTTATTTTCAAGATTTTTTCATTCCCTCTCTTTACTACTTACCCACAATACTTTTGTTTCCTCTCCTCAGCCGAACGACCCAGTCACAAATATCTGCCAGGCAGCTGATAAACAGCTGTTCACTTTGGTGGAGTGGGCAAAACGGATCCCTCACTTCAGTGAGCTGTCTCTGGATGACCAGGTCATCCTGCTGCGTGCTGGTAAACCTATTTGCCTTTGTCTTTCTGACTCTGAATGTTTTTAAAATCAAAACTGGAAACTGCAAACAGGATTTTTGGATGTTTCCCTTAGCAAACTCTTAATAATTAGCTTTTCTCAGTAGTGATCCCCCCTCATCTTTTGCTGCTTTCATTTGTCGACCAGGCTGGAATGAGCTACTGATCGCGTCATTCTCTCATCGCTCCATCACGGTGAAGGATGGCATTCTGCTGGCCACCGGCCTCCACGTGCACAGGAACAGTGCTCACAGCGCAGGGGTGGGAGCCATCTTTGACAGGTAATAGTCATGTCACATGACTGCAGACAGGATAGCCTTGTATTGATCTTCTAAAGGTCTTAGCTTTATTAGATTTGCTCGCTATAGGTTTCAAAAAGATGTGCATGTGACCTGCTGTGCTTATGTGTGAAAAGGATTAGGCAAGAAATATCGTATCATGATTTGTGGTAGACCTGTGCTCATGAACCTTAACAGCTTTGCTTCTTGACACATTTAAGGCTGCAAAGGTGGTTGGATTTTCCTGTGTCATGACAAAGAAAAATACCTTCTTTTACCTCCTGACAGCCTGCTGCCTTGACGCTGCTGTGTATATAGTGTGCTTTTATAGACGGACACTGCACGATCAGACAGGACATACACATACATGCAGACACCTATATGTGCACCAATGCTCTCCTCTGCTTATAGTCTCGACACACTCCCATTTACATGATCAATACAGTGCACATGTATGAAGTGTGCTCTGGCATTCACTCTTGATCTGCTGGTAATTACAGCGATTGTTTATATTAAGAAACAAATTGACCACATTTCTCTCCATAACTTCTCAAGACTCCATATTTTATCTTTGTCTTCTGCAAATCCAGGAATAATGAGCTACAGGCTGTTGTTTTAATTGAGCTCATTCTAGATGTTCTGTGCTACAGTTTGTTGTGATGTTCATATGAAATCGTCTTTCGTTGCCATTCATCTTGTCATAATGTCTCCGCTTCAGAAATGAGCCTCCATGTCTTGTGCTTCACTGTCCATCTCACCTGATTCTTGCAGCGCTTCATTGTCCTCCTGTTGGTGATGTGTGCACATGCTTCGCGCTTTGCTTTATTGGCTTTAAATGCTATTTAACCCTCTGTGCAAAATCTGATGCGTGTTCAGAATCATTTTATGTGCATTTTGAGCAATTAGGAGATGCTGATGTTATAGTACATAATACTTTAAGTCAATGAGCAGTTATATTCCACAACAACAAAAATAATAATATTATATTTCTTCAGGGCTCAACAGTAATGATTTTTCACATTTCTGCTTTTGTTCAGATGTTCACTGACCGCACTTGCAAAAAAATTTAAATTAAATATACATTTTTTTTTAATCAACATTTTCGTGTCAGAAAAAATTGTACATTTTCAATTAAACATTTTTATTTTTATATTAAAAAAGCTTTTATGTATATATAATGCATTAGAAAAGTAGTTTAAATGCATTAATAATGCCTTGTAATGCACCTTATGCATTGTATGCCCTCGTGAATAATTATAGCCATAGTTATAATAGATTATAAAACTTATCTATTCATAGTTACACTTTTAGAAAGTATGATGCATCAAATCACTTGACAAACAAACCTTCAAATATTATAATGCATTTTAAATTTGGCTACAATTATTTATTAAAAGATATGAATGCATTACAAGGCACATTATGAATGCATTTATTATGCATTGTACATAAAGGCTTTTTTATTTTGTTATAAAATTAGCTAGAAATTAAGTGTTGATTACACATTAATTACATTTAATTTTTACTTATTTTAACTGATGCTCAACAGATTTTAAAAGAACCTTGATGAGGAATTTACATCAACAGATTTGCAAAACAGTGTGCAAAACGTCATGGTTCGCATTTACGTAAATAAATTGAAGCGTCCATTCTTATTGTTGAGCCCTGGTCTTATCCTGTTAAATATTTCTTTCTTCATGTTATATTGTATTTGTTTTGTGCTGGGAATTGTCATTTAAAGCTTTGCTGCTGCCCAACCCATGATCGTCCGCCTTCCTTTCAACAAGAGCCTGTAGCTTGTTACTCTTTGAACTGGGCCTACCGCCATCATACGTGGAGTCTTAACGTCTCTGCCTGGGCCTTTCTGGAGTGGGGAGACATTATATAACAATGAAATGTGAAATGACATTTTAATAACACATTGTGATTGAACACACAGGGAGAGTGCGCACAATGCAGAGGTTGGGGCCATATTCGACAGGTAATGATACTCCGCCACACGCCATAAACAAACAGCAGCAGTCAGGAAAGCCTGTAGCTTGAGACAGTTTATTTTGGATTAAATTATGTCTAGGGCTGTTTGGGGCAGGTAAAGACCAAACTGACCTTGTGTACGAATATCTGTGTGATTGAATGTGTTGCTTGGACTCACAATAGCTGCGTTTCCACTGTCGGGCCAGTGCGAGCCAGGGCTAACAACGAGCCTCGGACCTCAAGCTGCAAGGCCAAAAACGAGCTGTGTTTCCACTGTCGGACCAGAGCTCTCTTCTCTCTTTAGAAAGAATGAGCATTTATATTTATTTTCCCCGATGCATGTAATCTGAAGAGGTTTGAGCTCTGTCTACAGTCTCTCACTGTACTGTTATCCTTTCAGCCAGAGCAACAGAGGGAGCTCACAGACAGAAAACCAGAGTTATGAGTTACAGAGTATATGAAATTTATGACGTGCGGATGCAAAAGTCCTGTATCAACAGAGACACAGAGAAGAGACAGAACAAATATGACACCAAATAAATACATGATTATAATCATATATGATTTATCTAGTTCTTCATGCTGTCTCTGGTATTTTAATAAGCATAACATGTATTTATGATGGCGATGGTTAGCGTAGCCTTAGAGCATCGCATATAATACATTTCTGCCTCATACGGTGATCAGAATTCCCATCGGGGCCCATTCGTAAGTTATTTCAAACACTCGCTGGTGTCTGAAGTGAGTTTTGCCATTAAAATAATTTTAAATGTTGATTAAAGCTGGTAGCTTGATATGAAAACGTGGGAAGTGAGTAGCGGTGCCGACCGTCTCCAACTCAGATAAACTCCGCCTTTATTCATGACCACTCCTCTGGCCCCAGTTGGCCCTCTTTGGCGGGCCGAAAATCCCTGGGCATTGGCCCTGAGGAAGCCCCGATGAGGCAGAGATCAAGCCCCGGAAGTGACAATGGAAACGCAACTGGCACGCACTAGCACACTCGCTTTTGGCCCGACAGTGACTAATGTTAACATGATTTATATAATTTATATAATTTTTATGATTTTTTAAAATGAAATATGAATTTTGAATAATCTAAATTAGTTTGATTCTATTCATTCTATTCATCAGTGTTTGAACCATTAAAGAAGAATCTACATTTTAATTTCTGGGTAAAAAAAAAAAAAACGAAAAATGAATGTACGCCAAAGTACACAGACCCCTTAGACAGGGCATTTTGAATTTTTTCTTGGATGAAAATGAGGCTGTGAAGGATAAACCTAGTCTGTACAATGGCACACACTGTGTATAAA
>NW_015646846.1:276941-277550 GCF_001515625.1 Sinocyclocheilus rhinocerous | reverse complement strand
TAAATTAGTTTTTGTCGGCTTATTCTATTCATCAGTGTTTGAACCATTAAAGAAGAATCTGCATTTTAATTTCTGGGTTAAAAAAAACGAAAAAATGAATGGATGCCAAAGTACACGGACCCCTTAGACCAGTAGCCCCTCACTGCAGAACAAAGATCGAGGGGGTGGGGTTGGATCCACATCTAGGGGGTGGAGAGGGTAGGTTTAGGGGTGGAGATGGGTTTAGCTGATTGTGAGTAACTGTTGCTGTCATGACAGATCTATTTCAGAACCAGCCGCTATCAAAATAATCTGGCTGCGGGCACGGGCCAGATATTATTGCCAGTTTTGGCCCGCGGGCAACCTGTTGCCGACCACTGCTCTATTGTATCTTGCCATTTAGATTTGTAATTAATAATTAGTGCCCTGCTTTGCTTAGCAAACTTAAAGTGAGGGATAAACCTGGTCTGTACAATGGCACACACTGTGTATAAAAGCTCTACATATACTTTCCATAAGTCACAGTCAACTCACACCGGTTTTATTTTTGAATGCATTTATAGTTACATAAATTACATTATGTAAGGAATAGGCTAACTGATGAAGGGCCGTTGAATTATTAGAAAACAA
>NW_015646846.1:224988-276900 GCF_001515625.1 Sinocyclocheilus rhinocerous | reverse complement strand
TTGGTGAATGGGACCTTAAGAGCAGAAAATGCACCTTTTATCTCAATAAAAAAACTAGCTTTATATAATTTTTATGATTTTTTAAAATGAAATATGAATTTTGAATAATCTAAATTAGTTTGTGTCGGCTTATTCTATTCATCAGTGTTTGAACCATTAAAGAAGAATCTACATTTTAATTTCTGGGTTAAAAAAAACGAAAAAATGAATGGATGCCCCCAAGGTAATTTTGGACCCATAAAAACTATTGCCACAAAGATGTTAGAAAAATTTTTTTTCAAGCAAGCTAGAAACTGCCACTATGTTTACAAAAATCAATACAAAAGCAAAAAATAATAAACTAATGTAATAAAACATTCTCAAGCTTACTGAAGGCAAGTAAACACTCCAAGTATTACTTACAAGCTAAATGATAAATAAATATATTACTCAAAAATGCGCAACGCTAAACTCATACGTCATCCTCCCGGAGCTGCTTCCGTGTGTAACAACTGTTGGCGCAAGCTAAATTAAAGTGATTATTAAGTTTTGAATATGGATATTTTTCTTACAAAAACGCATCGATTCGCTACAGGAGGCCTTTGTTCACCCCCCGTGTGAGACACTTTTTTATGGATGGGCGCTTTTTATTTCACTTCTTTTGGACTGAAGCACTGCAACACCCGCTGACTGCAATGATAGAGCTTGGAATCGCCAGGACAATTTTTTATATAACTCCGACTGGATTCGTCTCAAAGAAGAAAGCCATATACACCTAGGATGCCTCGGGGGTGAGTAAAACACAGCCTAATTTTCATTTTTGGGTGAACTAACCCTTTAAGATCTGACGCATAGATCAAATATTTTGACACGTCCGTATTTCTCCCAACTGTTCAAGTCACTTAAGACAAAACCGACTGCATTTACATGAATAGTCTCCAAGACGGGCATTTTGACATAACTTTTCGTGTAAGTGTGTAGCAATAACAGAACTTAAGCGAAAGAACTCGGCATTCGCACACTGACTGAGAGGCGCGTTATTCTGTGAGCGCGATTTCGGTGTGTGAGCACAGAAACATATCGGCTTTCAAGTACTGGACAAGACTTAAAAGTCCAAAAGGCTCAAGTCCGAGTCAAGTCCGAGTAAAAATGATTCCGAGTCCATGACTCCTTTAAAAAAACTGTACTCGAGACTGGACTTGAGTCCGAGTACCCCAACTCTAACTACTGCTATAAAACTGTGCGTCTCAAACGCCTAATGTTACGCATTTTGAATGTCTCCCTAATCTGACACATCCATTTCAGGTTTTGGAGTCGCTTCTAAAGAGCTGATGAGTTGAATCAGGTGTGTTTGATTAGGGAGACGTACAAAATATGCAGCGTACTTCTGGCGCACCAGGACCAGGGTTGGGAAACACTGCTTTAACACAAACAGACTGTACAGACGGACAGTTTCACAGATGGAAAAGAAGTTATAAATATAGATGCATGTACATATTGTGGTCATCATACTGCATCAACTGCATATTTTCAAAATCAACTTGTTAATTAGTTGCCTGGGCATGTAGTCAATTAATTAGAATTAGAATTTTTTTTCAATATGATTTCAGAATTTTCATTTTTCCAATGTGTTCAAAGAAGCTATAGTTGAAGGAGCGCACCAGAATAGAGACGAATGCAGGGGTTTAAAGACACATTTAATACAAGTTACACTATTTAAACAGTATCTTAAAAACACTACGCTCATGGCAGGGCACTACAAAAAATAAGTAAATAAAATAAATAAACAAAAAAATACTATTAAAAAATCTAATAAATAAACAAATAAAGTGAAAAAACACACACACACACAACAAATGTCCCCGTACAAACATGTTTGGCTTTAGAAACAGTGCTTAATATGATAAATTTATAGATAAATAATAAATTGTGTAAAAGTTAAGTAGCTTACTGTCAGGATGCAAATTAAAGCATCAGCTCTAAAATATATATAAAACGTCTAAATAAAGTAGTTGACTAGTCACGAAGCTGACTACACAGGCTTAATTACTAACCTCTAAAAATGACTTATGGACAAAAATAAAATAAAATAAAATAAATCCAAGACAAAATGCAAAATACATTTTTTTTTGTTTTGTTTTGTTTTCAATCTTACTTCCTAATTTTGTTTTAAAATAAACCCTACATTGTATGTTATGAATATTGTTGTCTCTGTGACAATTTGTTTTTGTTTTTCTTTGTAAGCTGATTTGGATAAATGATTAAATGTAATGCAAACAGTCAAATGTCCATTTGAACATGCATGGCTACAAACAGTAAATTTAAAAAAATTGTAAGCTGATTTGGATAAATGATTAAATGTAATGCAAACAGTCAAATGTCCATTTGAACATGCATGGCTACAAACAGTAAATAAATAAAAAAAAATTTTACAAGGATTTTATTTTGCAAACTATCTAACAGCTAATGAGATCATGAAGCACTTCAAAAAATGATCAAAGAAAGTCTTGAAACCCCATTGACCTCACAAATCAAACAGCTAAAAATCTGACTACTCAGGATTAATTACCAACCCTTGCTTAACATTAAATGTGAGGCTCAACAAATCTACCATGCAATTTGCCACAACAAAACTAAACACACAAAGCACAAAATCTTGTTTACCAGGAACTTTTAAGGTTTTTGTTTAGATCTCTCTCAGAGAACAAAGCTTTCTCTATTTTAAGCCATAAAACTTAAGAGCTGTTCCTTCGGATAAATAAACTACTCGACGACTCAAAACTGCTAATACTCTAACTGACAGTCAAAAGAATTCTGTCGATGGCTGGACGCTCTGGCATATCCATAAGGTCGCAGTGACTGATTAGCCGCCGCTGGTTTGATCTGGTTCATGTTAACTAGTTCACAGTGTTATGCAATACATGATCTAGGACACTGCTATATGTTATGCACTATATATATTTGACATGCACAGATCTGGACCGAGTTGCAATAGTTCTTTAAAGCAATACGAATTCAGTTCTACTATTAAGATTAAGACGGAAGGTAGAAGAAATGGGGGGGGATGTCAAAAAAAAAAAAGAGAAGTGTGGGGAAAGAGAGAGATTTCTGTTTTCACAGCTGGGCTGAAGTCTTGTTCCCACCCTTTCTGACAGCAGTTCCCTGAAGGCGCCTTGCGTTGGCTTCCACTCAAACACACACACACATATACATGCGCACTCTCTGCACAGCAGAAGCATGTCATCTTTACTGACCTCGCAGAGATTTAAACACCTTTTGCTACTCTGCTGGACAGCGATCGGCTCCAAATGCCTCCACAGTCTGTAGAGCATAGTAATTACATCCTAAAACCTGAGTGTGTGTGTGTGTAAGGCAGTATTTTAGTGTATTTCACCATTTTTCAACATATCCAAACAACAGACCTGATCATCAGTCATTTCACATGCTACAACATTTGGCGGAGAAGCTATCTGTTGTATAAAATGCAGAAAGTACTTAGTACTAGATTCATGAGGCTCTGATCTCAAACAGTATTTGAATGTCAGATATATCAAACCTGGCATCTAGAAACAAATGACGCAGGATCTTTTCTCTTCACAAATATTGTTTTCTTTGTCATTTTTTGATGTTTTTTTTTATTAAGTGGTGTTTTGGTGATTTTTAGTGGATGTATGAAGTCAGTTCTCCTCATGTTCACACAGGTGAACTTCATCACACAAACTCCTCATCAAGAAAAAAAAATAAATGGAAGAATTATTTCTTTGCATTCTTTTATTTAGTCGGGGCAATAACAGAAAAGAATCTTCTTTTTTTTTTTTTCAACAGACCCTGCAAGTATAGGTCTTCGTGGTCCCACTTGGATCTGAAAACCTTAGGTTTGACCTGAGACTGAGAACCTGACCGGGTTCGTGTCCAAATCTTTGTCGAGTGCCTCGGACATGGGTCGGGTTTCTTATTAGTGGCCTTGGGTCTTGGTTAATTTAAATGTGCTTTTTCCAAATGGACCCAATAAGACCCGAATTCTTTTAAACTATCCCGGATGCATACTGGCACATTCTTGTTAAGTGCATTTTTAAGAAACGCACTGGAAAATCCATTTGCTTCATTACGCTGCATGTTCATGCAGGGCTTTTCTTTTTTGTGTGCAGAAGCCCTTTGTCAGAGATGAGCATTGCAGACAACACTAGCGAATCCATGATTTATTAGGCTATCGATTTAATATTTATCGAGCCATCACGTTTATTTTTCCAATCCACTGGTCACAACTGAAAGCCAAACTCAGAAATAACTTGTATCCATCAGGCAGGCAATAACATAAAGTAATAATAAATGAGTAAATAAATAAATGAAAGTAATGGAGCAGCGGGCAAATCAGTCAGCAGCACCCTGTGATTTTTCCTTACTGACTGTGGGGCAGCAGGGGCAAGGTTTTTCAAAAGAGACAGTTGAATCAAAAACACATCTACTTACTCCCATAATCTTGCTCTTCTGCTCCACGTCCTCCCACATGGAGTGGACGATGTAACGGCACATGTACTTCCCAGCTCTGCCTTCCTGCCGCATCCGGACCAGACACATCCTGTCAGAGCAGAGCAGAGCGCTGACTCAAGACTGTGTTACGAGTGCCTGTGATACGCTATGCTCTGTCAGGATCTGCGTAACCAGCAAACTTAAGAGATCAGCTAGACAACACACTCAGCATCTGTGGCCTGCTGCTGATTACCATAGAAACTCCTTTTTACAAACTGAGGGACAAATTTTTTTTCTATGGCACAGATACTGTCACATGGACTGGCATTGTTTTTCCTGCATTTTTAGATTTGCGAACTACTCCTTTATGAATACTGTAGGCGATAAGGTGTGAGGGTGTGTGTATGTATGAATGAACTACTGGTGAGTTCAGACTGAGTTTTCCCAGTCCATGTTTCTCTGCACAAACACAGTAAATCATCATGCGGACGCATGGCTGCACGCACAAACACTATGTGCCTTTAGCTGGAAGTGTACAGAGCGTTGGCACCAAACCACCACCATTAATCATAAGTCTCATTCTGACGATATCACATATTCACTCGTTTCAGTCGCACAAGATCAGCCAATCTTGATCATCTGTGCATTAGCATAGGTGACTTTGGTGAGGATGATGATGATGGAATTAAAAAATGAATTAAATACTTCAATGACATTTGTAGCAAAATCCATATTGGATTTCAAAATTTGATTGAAGTATTAATTAAATACTTCAATGACATTTGTAGCAACATCCATACTGAATTGCAAATTTTATTGAAGTAATTCAATCATGGCATTTGTAGTAATGTCGACATTGAATTCGAAATGTAAATTTTCAAAATAACGTTTTTTGATTTTGGAAAAATTGTAAACAAATGTAGAATGACACAAAATTATTAAGAAATATAAAAAAAAAATCTACACTTCTAGATGACTAATCAAATAAGCCAAAACAATAGAGAAAGTCCCCCCCCCCCAAAAAAAAATCTGGATATGGAACATTTTTAAACAAAAGAAGAATGACATAAAATTATTAAGAAATATTTTTAATATTATAAAAATAATAGAGAAAGTAAAACAATCTGGATATGGCAAAATTAATAAATTCTGGCAATCTGAAAATTAGGAAAAAGTGCAGACTTAAAAAAAAAAAAGTCAAAATTTAATTAAGAAAATTCCCAAAATTTTCCCCAAAATTGCAGAGAAAAAAAAAAAGTTTAAAAAACAATGTTTTAAAACCAGAATGAGTGTTTAAAACCACAAACACACAAAATGATTGCAATCTCCGTTTAAAAACAATGCAAGAGTTGATTTGTTGCTACTTAATTTCAAAGAGCATCATTGCACTAGGTTTATTAAAACACCTTTTGCAATCCACTTAGCAAAAGGTGTTTTAATAAACCTATTCATTCTGAAGAGTGCAATGATGCTACTTTGAAATTAAGTAGCAACAAATCAACTCTTGGATTGTTTTTGGTTGGTTTTAATAGATGAATATAAATCAAGTCAATGCTTTACATGAATAACCAATCCAGGATTTGGAATTTGCATGACCCAATGTCGCAACACTGTGTCCAAAAACTCACCAAACGTGGAGCTGTGCCACCAAGAACCAGGAGTTGAGCGTGTCGGGGAGAGAGCACTCTGGGAGAAAGAGAGGGAGTACAGGACATCATAAGGGAGAACGAGAAAACACAACATGTAGCCAAACCAATGCAAACTTGGGCTCCGATTCCAAAACCGCTATTGCGTTTACACTTGTTTTTTCCTCAGCTAAAGAAAACAACATAACACAGCTGTAAAGTGCCACATAAATCTTTCAGGTGCTGCTAAAAAGGCCCCTTTACGCTCATTTCAATGTTTCGGATAAAGTGAGGGGTGTTTAGGATTCTTCAAAAAATGTAAATGAGCATGACATAAGACCATAATACCATCTGAGAATAAAAAAAACGAAAAGATTCAGGACCAAAAATACTTACTTTCAAAAAACTCGTCATAGTTGATTTTTTCTACGCAGCATGTGTACATGCGCACGGCAGCTATCTTAATTTTCTGCAAAAGAAGAGAGACATTTGTGACACACATGATCAAAAAGCCACTCAATCCGGTGTGATCAAAAGCAGAAACTGATGAAATTGGCCACGACACCGCAGTGTTCACATTTTAAGTCCAGTCTCCCGAGCCAAACATGTGCCCCAAAATGAAGCAGACATGCTGAAGTTTTAGACAGCCGTGTGATGCTGATGACTCTAACATTGAAGGTCATCTCAGATTTCACAAAGTGTGGCCCCTGCTTTTGAAAACACAAAACATGTAGCGGTACGAGATGAAGTCATCATTCTAGCACCAAAACGTGACAGTGTTTGTCTACTTCATAGTCGAGCTGTTGAATGGAGGCGGGAAATGCAATTTAAGACGACACCAGTAAAAAAAATCTGGTTGATTTCTGCATTACTCTCAAGAAAATGTTTGCATTTCACCCTAAAATGAAAAATAAATGAATAATAATAGTCTTTTAATATTATATATAGCATAAAAATAAGCGTATGTTTGCATATCTTAATAAAAATAAATAAATAAAATACATGTAAAAAAAAAAAAACAGATTTTTAAGGGCTAATCAAATTTTTTCCATTGTGACATTTGCATGATAATTAAACAAAATTTCCAACCAAATTCTCATGCTGGTGACTCTCACTATATTCTAATTACTGGAATAAAATAACACATTTTGTTTTATTATATTAGCATATAAATACTAATTAAAATAATCTCAATGTCTCAAATTTATTTTTTACGCATTACAGTAATGCAAAAATTTTTACATTGTGGTAATGAGATTTATAAGAATTAATAATGAACTTAATTATCACAATAATGAAGGCAAAATGCAAAATGCAAAAAAATAAAATAAAAAAAAATTATACATATATATATATATAACTCGACATGTGTAAGTTCTGTGACATTCACAAATCAAATTTTATGAGAAATTGTGATCAGATTGGGGACATAAAATATTAAAAGGGCACTATTTAAAAGAAAATCAGTTAGTAACACTAGATGAGGTTGTTTCTTTACCCATTTGTTGTATTTGAGGGGTCCGGTGAAGCCCATGGCCTCAATCAGTTTGGTGAAGGCCCCCACCTCTTCATCTGTGGTCTGTGGTGTCACTTTAACAGTATGCAGTTTGTAACAGAATATGGAAACATATCTATATTAGAGCTATATAAAACGCTGGCATAAACACATGGATACCTAACAGCACACAGACAGTGCATATAAACGATATTTTGACAAAAGCAGGTTACAAACTCACTGGTATGCTAATACAAAACATACTGTGTTTGGGAAAAATGAACTCTCTCAGTTACAGGATAAATCGCATTTTGAAGGATCTCTAAGGCTTTTGGTTTTTAATATTGACAAACAGCCATAATAATGACAAATCTATCAGCTATTCCTTTTTTTTTTTTTTTTTACAAAATAGCATTTTACAATAATTTCCCTGCAAATCTCAACTCAACCTGGATACACTTTATGGAGTCACTGCAGTGAAAATGTTCCCTCAAGCCAGCACTATGGATGAAATAAAACCTTCCTCAACGGATTTCTCACAGGAAGTTTTATGTTTTACTGCGATGATTAGGAATACTGACTAGTAGAAGTTTAGTAGACTATAATCAGCGCTTGCCCTTTGGGGTCGTATACAGTATAGGGAGGAAATGAGAATGTATGTTTCTCAAGATCTTTAGACTTGACTTTTAGAATTTCAGAATCAGAAATGAAATAATTTTTGTAGAAAAATATCAGTTTGTAGAAAAATATCAGTTTTGTAGAAAAATTAGTTTTACATTTATTTCAAACTAAAATTAGGCAACACTTCACAGTACATTTCCATATACTTAACTACATTAGTTAACATGAACTTACAATAAGCATTTATTATCTTAGTTAATGTTAATTTCAACATTTAAAAATACACTTTTAAAATCAAAAGCTGTATCCATTAATAAAACGTAATGGAGCTGAGCAAAAATGAACTAACAATGAACAGTTGTATTTTTATTAACTAATGTTAACAAATACTGTAGCAAATGTATTGCTCATTGTTAATTTAGCATTAACTAATGTTAACTATAGGACCTTATTGCAAAGTATTACCTAAATTGTAAAGTGTTACCTTATAGTCTAAATTTGTTTGCCAACATAATTTCCATATTACCATACTTCCATTTGTGATTTTTAGATCACCACTATGAAAACATATTCATATTTCACCATAAAATCAACATAAAGGCACATTTTTGCTTTTAGCAGAAAATAATAAACACTATTTTTTTTTTAATGATTCAGTTTTATTATTATTTATTTTGATTTTTTTGCGTTATGACAATTGCCATCAATGTAATGTATCTGGACATTTTATTTTTTTACTTTTGTGGAAAAAAGAATTTTTATCCATGGTGTCTCTCATTATATTTTCATTAATGTAATAAATTGATGTATTTAGTTTTATTATTCCACCTAGATAAAATGAATTGAAATTCTATGGCCTAAAAACGTTTGCAAAGAACAAAAATGTTCACTTTAGCTAACTCAAGACAGGATTCCTTAGAGACGAATGGAAATGGATCAGAAAAAGCATCACACACACCTCTCTTGTGCTGTGAAGGGCTCGGCGTTGTGAGTGATTGGGGACGCCCGCATCCGCTGTTATCCGGCAAGCCACCAAGGCCCTGGACTTACACACATCTTGTTCAATGGCCTGGGAAGCGAAAATATCAAATCTGACAACTGCTTTCCTAAGAAATAGGGGATTCAAACTCTTGATCATTTCTTAATTTGTCCTAATATGACTAATAAACCAACTGACCAAGAAGAATAAAAGTATGCAAATGTTATAAAACACAATAGTTACATACTAGTATATTACGAAAGAATTATGGTACAATGCACTGATAATAACAATAATAATTATGAGATTCACTTAATTGCATTTGCACAAGCATCATAAATAAGCCATATTACATGCATAGATCTATATACATACATATTTATATTTGTCACTCTACTTTTTCTTTATTTATGCATAATGTCACCTGGTGTAGTTAGAAGTACAGGTTAGGTCAGACTGTTGTCCAAAATGTAAATAATGTAATAACTCCAAATAACGTTATACTGTCAAGTCTTAGTACGTAAATGAGGACAAAGCTTTAAAGGACCCAAATATAAACCACTTAAGTGATGTTACTGCCTTTTTGGATACTTAAGTATCTATAAATTAACGTTAACGTTACCTTTCCGAGGACAGCTCTCGATGCTGAAGCGTTCAATAACTGTCTAACGGCGGACTGCAGCGGTCGCCGATACATGATTCCGCTAAAGTTACAATAATGGACTACTACTGTAACTATAAAGCAGGAATCAGTGGTTGATACTTTCTAACACGTTTAGTAAGTATTTGTTTTTGTCCCTCCCCCTTTACAGCAATGTCAAAGAATCTGTCCCGCGCTTAAAGTGGTCCGTGTGGAAATCAGAGCTGTGGAATATAGTTCCGCTGATGGACGAACCATGTCAAACTTTGGGTATTTAGGCCTCACAAAGTAAGCGTAATCATTGTTCCCTGTGTTCTCTTCTAGTTCTGCCCCTAAGAGGTCAATATATTCATTTAATTTTCAGATTACCTTGGAAAAAAGTCACAACAGGTAACAAATACTTTAATATTTTAATGTTTTAGAGTAGACCAGCTAACTTACAAAAAGATACTTAAAGGGGTAGTTAACCCAAAAATGAAAATTCTGTCATCATTTGCTCTAACAGTTAATGGTAAAATACTATTTAAGTCAATGGGGACCATCTACTGTTCAGTTACCCACATTGTACAAAATATTTTTGAAAAGAAATTCATACAGGTTTGTAATAGCTTGACAGTGAGTAAATTGACCGAATTTAAATTTTTGGGTGAACTATCTCTTTAAAAGTATTCTATAATATTACCATGTACATGTCCAAAATAACTTGGTACTTGTTGGTATTTTTGTGCTATAGGCCATCTAATATTGTAGCTTTCACATTCTTTCATTCATTTCTATATTTATAATAAATGATGTAATGAAATAAATGTATTTGACATTTTACAAAATGCAGTTCTCAGTTTATTTTGATTTTTTTTTCTAAGTAAAAAAATAATGACTATCATGCATTTCTACCATGACTTTACAGAAGACACCCACTAAAATGTCATTCATTGTAGCAATAGTTTATATAGCAAAAAAGATCTCATCAGAATATTTAGAACAAGTATCATTAGATGTTATTAAAATACTCTATTTAAGGATCACAGTGCAGGCCCCACAAACTAACTAACTGTAATTTTAAATATTTTCCATCATTTAAAATATAATGAAATTTAGTATGATCACATTTTCTTTTATATATTTTAATAAGTACAAGTCAGAATAAGCATGTTGTTTCATTTTTACATAAATATATCTGTTATCTGTGTGTGTGTGTGTGTGTATATATATATATATATATATATAGTGAGAATTGCATCAGTTGGTAAACCCAAATCATACCATGGTACTTTGTATGGTGTTTTGTTCTTGTGACTGAGCTTCAGTCTGAACTGCATTACAGAGGGAAGTTTAGCATTTTGGCAGCGACAGGTGAACAGCTTGATGATGTCAGGCCGCTAAACAGAGAAATCACATCAGTCGAGATGACGAATGGCTGGCTCTAGTCTGTTCTAAAGATTAATGTCGAATAAGTACCTGGCTTCACAGCTCCCGAGCCACAAAGTAAGCAGGAGTATGCATTGCTGCGTCCACAAATTTTTCAAAGTCATCCGGGCATCGAGGCAACTTCCTGCCTGGCTACATCCAAAAATCACAAAAATATGTAATGCCCCTTCTGCATGAACGATTAAGAAAAATAATACACAGAGCCCCCCTCTAAATGGCACACACGTAAAAGTATACCAAAAACACTTGGGCGCTTTGAAGAAGGGATGTTTTCACAGCAGGGAGCAGATGAGGTAATGTTTGAGTTGTCTTTGCGTAGCTTTCCGAGTGACTGTTTATGCTAGGTGAGAGGTTCTTCCTCATAGCTGTGGAGCTTAAATGTCACAAGTCCCTCTGTTTCTACACTCCAAACTCAGGAATGAGAATGTCACCGGTACTACCAGTGAAATATTTGTCTAGCTTTCACTGCTGCACTTTTATGCCTTGGGGAAACAGGAGGAGGTGAGAGGGGCCATACAACATGGTAGTATTATAGCTGGCCTCTTGAGAAACTCCTGAATGTTGTTCATCCCTATGTCACCCATCCCTGAAAAAATAAGCAAGCAGTTGGGTGAAATCATAAGGGACAGTGACGTGTGTGAGTACAGCACTTTGGTTCTGCACAGATTAAATGTAATTTGTTTAAGACCTCTGGCCAATATACAGTTCATTATGAAAGAATTGCTTCACTCAAGGTCATAAGCTGTTGAAGCCCGTTATGCCTCAGAGTAAAAAAAAAAGAAAAAACTTGTGTTTTTGTAACATCAATTTTATATCTCAAAATGTGAACTTGTATCTCACAATCAGGACAATCACCCCTTTGCAACTTAATTTCTTACATTTGAAACTTTTTTCTCGTAATTCCAACTATATTTCACAGTTATGACTTGCTATCTTTCAATGTGACTTAGGTATCTCACAATGTAACAATTTCTCAAAATGTGACTTTGTATCTCACCACTGCAACTTAATCCTATGTTTGCATCTTTATTTCTCATAATTGCATCTATTTCTCACCTTTTTACTTTAATTATTGCATTTCGACTTTATTTCACATAATTATATCTCACTTTTGTGACTTCATATCTCACAATGTGACAATTTCTTAAAATGCGACTTTGTATCGCACGACTGTAACTTAATCTTATGTTTGCATCTTTATTTCTCGTAATTGTGACTATTTCTCATTTTTTGACTTGAATTATTGCATTTGAGACTTTATATCGTATAATTATGACTGTTTTTCATTTATGAGTATTTCTTGCATTTGCAACTTTATATCTCACAGTTGTGACTTAATATCTCTATATAATAGGGGGGCGTGGCAGAGTCTTAACTTTGATAAAGAATATCTCTTTGGTTTTGAGACTTTAGTCTTTGCAACTTCAGGGATCTTATCTATGCACAACCAGCTTGTAACACTCCAAAGAGAAAGGAAAACTTGAAATCGCATCATATGACCCCTTTAATCATGATTGTGACTTTATCTCATAATTGCATCTTTCTCACTTTTGCAACTTAATTTCTTATATTTGCAACTTTGTTTCTCATAATTGTGACTATTTCTAATGTTAATGACTTTCTTGCACATGTGACTTTATATCCCACAGTTGAGACTTCATATCCCGTAATGTGACTATTTCTCAAAATGTGACTTTTTATCACACAATTGCAATTTAATTTTACATCTTGAACTTTATCTCCCATCTGCATCTTTATTTCTCTTGTGACTTTGTATCTCAAAGTGTGAATGTGTATCTAACAATTGTGGCAATCACATATTTTTGGCTTAATTTCTCACATTTTTGACTTTATTGATTTTTGACTGTTTTCATTCATCTCACAGCTACCTGTTGTATTATTTACTCTGAGGCGAAAAATAGGCTTCCATGATGCATTTCAAAACATATTTCATATACTTTTCACAAGTGGAAAGACACCTAAAGATAATCATACAAAACTATATTTTTACAGTGGCATTTGGCCGTGCAAAAGTTTGTACAAAAACCACAGCGCTAAGGTGTTGTGGGTGGCTGCCAGAGGATTTTTTCACCAATTTTATTGTAAATTTGATTGCAAACCGTAAGCCTGATTAATTCATTTCAATAGCACGAGGAGTGAGGGATAAGTCACACACAAAGTTTAACAAATTTATCCGTGAATCGCTCACCTGGATTCACATTTCTCTCACAGTTATACCTTAACCTCTCTTAACCCATTGATTCCTTGAGAGGGTTCATTTTAAACTCGGCATTACTCAACGAGAACATTTTTTTCTTTCAGAAAACAAAATGGGCCTTTTTCCTCAAGTGAAGTGAGGGCTCCTTTCTCCAGCATGTTTGGATTAATAAGGAGTGATTGATGAAGACAGGAGAGGAAACATTCGATTCCTGCTCCGCTCCCGTTCCTGTGAGAAAAACCTTGGGAAAGAGAGCTATAAATAAGGAGTGTTGGTCCATTTGCAACAACCATCTCGCTTAGGCACACCACGTGTGTGTGTGTGCCTGTGTGTGTGTGTGTGTGTGTGTGTGTGACAGAGAGAGAGAGCGAGAGTCGAAGTGTGTCAAGTGTGTGTGCACTTTGTTGTTATGTCAATTTGGCATGAAGGACAGACTGGCGACAAGGTTTGGAAACAAGGCAAGGAAAATATTGACCAATCATGCACAGCAAATGTCAATACATAAGCTTCAAGTGTGCTCTTTTCTGCAGGATTAGTCCATTACTCAAACATTCACAATAATGCAAGGAGTTCAGTGAGTTGAAATATGTTAAACAGGCTAATATATTCTACATAACACATGTCGGCGCAGCTTAATGATGTTGTAGCATGAACAAAAAAGGCCTTTTATTTTTGTTCACTGCTTACAGTTGCATTGGTTAAAAAAAAAAATAAAAAAAAAGAGGCCGATTTGATCAGGATATATTTGATCGTTTACATTTATGCATTTGGCAGGCGCTTTATACATTGCATTATACATCGCATGCATGTTTTCAATTCATGCATTCGCTGAGACTCGAACCCATGACCCTGGCATTGCTATAGCATCGTGCTTTAGTGTCTATAATATAATATATTATTTTACTGTCTAAAATAAACCTTATTTACCCTACATTACTTAGTTTAATGCACATCCCTGTCTCTAATTCTGCACAATTCATTGGTGCACATAATTGTGAATTAAAAAAGTTTTTTAAAGGAAATCAAAATGTAGTTTGCTTCGCCTCTGAAAGGACTTTTCTTTTCAGGTAATGTTATCCTTCTCCTCTCTAAGAGCCAGTTTCACAATCCTCAATTCCCAACTGATAAAGTCAGATCTGCCAAAATTATTCTTGTTGAAAATCATGTTCCCTGAAAAACACACTACTGTTCAGAAGTTTGGGGTCGGTAAAATATTTAATGTTTTTGAAAGAATGTAGTGTTTATGCTCACCAAGGCTGCATTTATTTGATGAAAAATACAGTAAAAACAGTAATATTGTGAAAAACTATTACAATTTAAATGGACTGTTTTGTATTTTAATATATTTTAAAATGCAGTTTATTTCTGTGATCAAAGCTGAATTTTCAGCATCATTACTCCAGTCTTCAGTCTGTCACATGATCCTTCAGAAATCCTTCTAATATGCTGATCTGATGCTCAACAAACATTTCTGATTATTATCAATGTTGAAAACAGTTGTGCTGTTTAGTTTTTTAACTGTGATACTTCTTTCTCTCCACTCTTTGACGAACAAAAGAATGGCATCTACTTGAAATGGAAGTATTCTGAAACATTATAAATGACTTTATTGTCACTTTTGATCAATTTAATGTATCCTTGCTGAATCAAAGTATGAATTTAAAACCTATAAAATGGGTTTCAAGTTGATTTTGTCTATTTTTTTTATCTTTACACACTTGAATGTATTTTCCCAGGGCCAGGATCTAGATTGATGGATTGCAAGCCCATAAACATTTACAGTACATTATATACATTTTCATTTTGCAGACACTAAAGCAACATTGAACATATACATTTTATCAGCAAGTGATTTCGGTATCTCTACCAGTTGAGCAAGAGGAAAATTAGTTGTGAGCAATAGCATAGCTTTGTTCTTAGTTATGTAGGGTTGAGGCGAGCAACATCATGGCTATCTTGAATGTTTCACACTAAAAAGGAAACTTGGAAAGGTCGAGAAACGCCAAGAATCTGTATTCCCTCTCAAACCGTTGGCGTGAGGAGAAAAATGGTTAACACGGGCCCTAATACTTCTTTAATTGGTTGACTTCAAATTAAATTTGCATTAGTTTATAGCTCTCAAAACAATCGCCTCGGGGCATCATAAACAGCAAAACACTGGCAAACAATTCCAACGTGCTCTCGCAAGTCAAATCTCGGAACTCGGCATGCTGTGTAAGATTGGCCAAAGTTATGGTGAGGATGTTTGGCAGGGCCAGTATTGACACTAGAGCTACTCACAACATGCCTTGTTGAATCTTGGAGTGCTATGGGTTTCAGTTGACTGCAAAGGTCATTTAGGTCCACCCAGTTTCCCAAGTGAGTATATAAGGGTACCGCTCAACTATGTGGCACCGAGGCTG
Organism: Sinocyclocheilus rhinocerous; assembly: GCF_001515625.1. NCBI lineage: Eukaryota > Metazoa > Chordata > Actinopteri > Cypriniformes > Cyprinidae > Sinocyclocheilus > Sinocyclocheilus rhinocerous. The sequence continues at coordinate 261,043 of NW_015646846.1, read as the reverse complement.
TAGTATTATTTTTAGAGGTGGTATAATTGCGACGTTTCGCCTCTTATCCACCCACACTAGATCGAGACTACGGCTGTGTTTATATCACAGTTAAATGTGGCCCAAATTACGACTCAGGTCTGCTTGTTTGATGTCACATTTTTAATTCTGATCTAAGCTGCTTTCATAAGTGGAAATAAATCAGATATGTATCCAATTTTTTGCAATGCAACTTTAGTGTAAACAATCTAGGCTGCATTTCCTAAGCATTGTAAATCGATTGCAGAGATCATTGGTTCCAATGGTTTCTACAATCTACCTAAGACTCTCAATGCTTTAGGGAAACACAGTCTGGATTGGTACTCGATAAATCAGTTCATGGTTCAGACAAAAATATGAAGCAGCACTACTGTTTCAACATTGGTAATAATAAGAAAGGCCTATTCCTTGAGCAGCAAATCAGCATATTAGAATGATTTCTGAAGGATCATGTGGCACTGAAGACTGGAGTAATGATGCTGAAAATTCAGCTTTGCATCGCAGGAATAAATTACATTTTTAAATATATTCAAATAGAAAATAGTTATTTTAAATTACAATAATATTTCCACAATATTTCTGTTTTTACTGTATTTTTGATCAAACAATGCAGCCTTGGTGAGCATGAAAGTCTTTAAAAACATAAATAAATCTCACCGACACTAAACTCTTGAGCAGTAGTGTATTTACAAAAACAAAATACAGAATGTATATAAATAAACAAATTTTTTAACCAAAAATGCCCATTTTTCAAACTTGCCTTAGAATCTAGTGTACTACAGAATAACAAAATGTGTGAAGACACTAATGCCTCACACATGTTGCTATTCAGTTGTACACTGAATGAGAAAGAAGCAAAGCAATGGATGCATTTGTTCAAATTTTCCTGGCGTGCGGCCTGTCATGCTTAGGTGGAAAGACATGTCATAAACACCCTTCATAATAAAAACCACATCTGAGAGACACTAACCTGCCATCGGTGCTCACACACCCCTGAAAACCAGGCTGTTCAGTCAAGAATAAATCCTGAATAGCCGACAGTGATTTTAATGCTTTCCAGTTGCACCATCCTCTGCGTTTTGAGGCTAATTTTCGACACAATGATTAGGGTATTTCAGCACATAAAATACTTTTCTCTCACTCTTCCACACAAATTTTCACTGAAAGTGCAACGGCCTGCCAACAGCCGCTCCAACACGACCAATTACTCCAACATCTCGCCGCGAAATTGTATATCACACAATTACTCTACAGAGAATCAATTAACAGAGTTCAGTGCTGAAAGCCGAGATGCTGAAAACCTCAGCAATGCGACTCGACAGCGCTGGCGGGAACGTGTTTGTATGCGTAGCTTAGTTTGGACTAAACGGTGGCACGGCCACACGTGTTTTGCTTGGCAGCCGCTGCGGCCCTGTACACAACACGCAGCGCTGACCTCATATCTTTCATGTATTTGGTAACACAATAACAACCCGTCGAGAAAGACCGGCGAGAGACCGCCAGATCTGATGCGTTGCCCGAAGCTGTGCAACACTCACTCAGCGCTAATTGCAAAGCATAACAGGCCTATTTGTGAAAGTGCATGCAATGCATGAGGTGTAAGTTAAGTGCTGTTGAGAGGCGAGTGGATAATGAAACTCTCAACAATTTATCAGCGTCTATAAATCATTCAACTTACTTACTTAGCCTAATAAATCTTGATTTGATTATCTTATTGAATGGACATATGATTTATTAGAGATGTCATCATATCTATCATATAAACCATGCTAAAATACAATAATAGAGTTAATATATGAAAAATAAAAACAGTGGTAACTTGGTATTACTCATCTCTTTCATGAAAAAATCAACTAAAGAAAATGACAGAAACATACTGGCACCTCACACTGTTTGAAGAACATCTGATATTAAACTACTACGGTTTTACAATATTAACAATAACTGTACCCTTGCATTTTTGGCATAAACTGTGGTTTGGAGAGATTTTTCAACTCCTTCTTGAAAAATTGACCTTGGCAACCATAGTTTCCGCCAAAATACCATAGTTGCAGTTATAGTTACTACAATAAAACTGTGGCAACTCAGTATTAGTCACCACTGTCATAAAAAATAAATTAAACAATGACAGAAGATTCTGAAACTGTGTTTAAAGAATATCCCATGTTAATTTATTTAGGTTTTACGGTAGTAATAATAATTGCTTGGTCACTTTGGTATTTTAGCAAAACAGTGGTTACCATGGTGAGTTTTTGTAGTAAGGGATATTTCACTAGAGTGAAAAAGCATTAGTTTTTTTTTTCATATGATAATTCCTACACTGTACAAAATGTTTGTAATTTATTCAGAAAATTATGTAAAAATGCTTTGGCTAATTGTACTTTTCCTTACGTGAAAAATTTAGCATAATTTTAATGAAAAATACTGTCAAATGTATGGTTTTTGTAAGTTAAAATCATAGTTTCCGCCAAAATACCATAGTTGCAGTTATAGTTACTACAATAAAACTGTGGTAACTCAGTATTAGTCACCACTGTCATAAAAAATAAATTAAACAATGACAGAAGATTCTGAAACTGTGTTTAAAGAATATCCCATGTTAATTTATTTAGGTTTTACGGTAGTAATAATAATTGCTTGGTCACTTTGGTATTTTAGCAAAACAGTGGTTACCATGGTGAGTTTTTGTAGTAAGGGATATTTCACTAGAGTGAAAAAGCATTCGTTTTTTTTTTCATATGATAATTCCTACACTGTACAAAATGTTTGTAATTTATTCAGAAAATTATATAAAAATGCTTTGGCTAATTGTACTTTTCCTTACGTGAAAAATTTAGCATAATTTTAATGAAAAATACTGTCAAATGTATGGTTTTTGTAAGTTAAAATCTATGAATTACCATATAATTTACAGTGAAAAATAGTGAAAGGACATTCCCAGAAATCACATGTGATTATATTTTGTATAAATAATTGTGTTTGTTCTTATGTTAACAGTAATGTTTTTTGTGTTATATTTTCTTTTATATAGTTAAAGTTTATTGCATTATTTTGCATTAATTTATGAGTATTGGCGGTGGTTATCGTAGGGCTGGGTTTTGACACAAATTTCATGATTCGATTCGATTCGATTCTCATTCACAACAAGCTTGCGATTCAATTCAATTACCAATTCGATTCGATTCAACATCGATTATTTTGGATATATATCAGATATATATTACATAATAATATTTCTACTTCAATTCGTTTTAAAAAAACATAAAACAAATATAAACATAACGGTGGCTGTCATAAAAACTTGATGGATTTATTCAAACATAAATTAAACATTGAAGAACAGTAAAATTTATAATGAATATGTTATTTGGTGCATATATTTAGCAAAATGCACCTCTCTCCAGTTTATTTTTCTATCTGACAAATTAGTTTTATGAGAAATTATGGTCACCGAATATGTTTTTCTGAGGTAAATGTGACATTACGTGACATTGTTTACAAGCCGTTATATTGACATCTTTGCGTGGAGGAAACACTGATTGAGCGATTACATGAGACAGGATACGGATTGTAAAGTTGTACTCTTTCTTTTAACTTACCTTCGGATGTTTAGTCATGTTTATTTTGTGTTGAAGCTGGTATTAATGTGGAGGAGATTATCAGTTCATGTGCGCCTCGCGCTGCTGCTGTTGATCTGAGACGCTTCAGCGATCGGTCACTCCACATTAAACAGCGCCAAAACAGCATTTATTGTTTGAATACTGCAATACAATGGACAGAATTTGAAATCTGAGACTAAGCACAATGCTTATTGCGATATTTTGGATGGGAAATGCCCTTCAATGTTCCGTCCATTAACTGAAAACAGGCTAGACCAATCGATTCTTGGGATTTAAGAATTGATATTGTTCCGTAAAAAATGAGAATCGATTAATATCGAGATATCGATATTTTTTACCCAGCCCTTATCAGTACATTTACTGCTAAGTAAATGTAAGTACATTTAAGCTAATAAGCAGATTTAGCTACTTTAAGTAGATTGGTATATTAACATTATAATGAAATGTAGTTTAAAGTTAAATATACAGGCACTCGGTAATTCTGGAAACATTGTAACAGTATTTTTTATGCTGAATTTCTGGCAACCACACTAAAACAAATTTGATGTAGAAACAATTTTCACTCAGAAATAGTCATTTTGATAATAATTTTCACAATTAATTGCAGCAAGCAACTGAATTAAATGTGAAATTTTAAAGACTGAAGCAGTATTTTCTTGTAAAATGTGCTCCAATAATATTTGTTTTATTTACAACATCGAAAAATAATTTTTACATTGCACAAGCTGACAGTTTTACTGTAAATTTAAATTTAACATCGTATTATTGTCTGAGACCATGTTATCTCCATATTGTTGCCAGGTTATGAATAAACAATTAAGCAATCCCAATGGCCACTCTTGATGCTTTAAACGCAGTATGCAATGGCACACATCTGTTTACAGTTTGTAGACATGCTCTGGTTTGGCTGTGGGCATCTGAGTTGCACTCTGCTCCCTGTAGCTCTGTAGGAGGCCGACGCTACTCAGTGGCTCCTTGTTTAGTTACTATTTTATTACCGCTGCCTGTTTTTCATTGAGTGTCCCATTTGACTCCTTACAGTGGCAGCAAACAGCTCCCAAATGCAACACTAATGTTACGCCAACGTGGGACAATTGCTGTTTCAGAGGAGAAGACATCAAGCAGACCAGTTTAGGGGCTATAACGGGAGGGCTTGAGCTACTCGATACCCCCTTTAAGTACCAGATCCCCATTTCACACCCTGAATGGTAATTTAAACTCTAAAACAAGAGTCCAGCCCCTCTAAATAGGCTACTAACAATATGACGAGTTATTTAATAGCTCAGTTAAACCTTCAGGCAACTTGCTGTTCCTTCTTTTCTCACGTGGTTGCATAACAAATGCCCATATTTTTGTTCTACCAACTTCTAAAACGCTTACCCAAGGCCTATAAACCGCAAGGAGACTTCTTTCTCATCTAATAGCACTTCTGATAATAAAACGCCACACTTAAGTAAACGACACATTGGTATAGTAAAGTTCAACTAGCGAGTGATGTCAGGCAGGGTTCGGTGGGGGCAAAAAGCTTGTAAATGAACACAACTGGCTCCTCAGTAGAGAATGACAGAGAGATATCGTACTATCCTGCTATCCAGAAGCAAAAATCGAGTGTAAACGCTGAGCCACTGCTGGCTAGAACAGTGAGAGCCTTTTAGAGGGCAGCAGCAATAAATTGTGGTTTTTGACGTTTTGTTTTCTTTGCTTCGTTTGTGCAAAAATTATGACGGGGAACTGTCTCCAGAAAACTAAAAAGAGTCTTTCTGAAGACGTTTGCTTACCATGGAGAATCTTTGCCAACTATTGAATGCAGCCCAAACCAACCAGCTCCTACTAACTAGATTTTCTAAAGTAAATATAAGCGTTTTTTGCCCATTTTAGTGCAGGTTTAGTGTATTATGGTTGCTAGGTGGTGATTTTGGCTTTTCCAAATGACCAAAGTAAAATTTGACATCCCATGCAACGATATTGATCCAATGATATATTTTTTTCTGAGTTAATTATTCAATCAGATGTCTTGCAAAGCCATTTTTTCATGTGCATCTATTAATATATTAAAGGGGTCATAGGATGTTACATGCACATTTACAAGTTGTTTGAACTGAAATGTGTGTTGGCAGTGTGTGTACACAACCACCCCACAATCCACCCAGTAGATCAACTTGTGGAAAATGGGCATCCTATGACCCCTTTAAGTAAATACATGTTTTTATGCACATTTTGGGAAATTATCTGCAAATTTTAATGTTTTCAAGTAGCATTTTTCTCAAAATTTGCATAAATGTGGATGGTTAGGAAAGTAAAAGCACAATTTGAGGTATCTTTCATGTCCGTCGCACAAACAACCGCACAATTTATGAATGTATAGGTTTAATACAGTGGTTCTCACCTTTTTGACTTGAAGGCCCCCGTTTTCTATCACAATATTCAAAGGGCCCTCATATAAGTTATAATATTTCCACCAGTATGTTCTGTTGCAATTATGGCAATTATGACCAGGTTTGTAATATTTTATTTTCATTCGTTTTTTCACGATTAGGTTGATTCCAAGGTCACCACTGTTATAAAGTTTCTGGTCAGATGCGTTCAAAGGTGCATGACCCTCCCTGGAGCCTGAAGCGGTTGGTGTTTGCAGCATAGTGCCCTCCAAAGTGAAAAGGAAGAAGCAAAGTAATCAAAATAACTAAACCCCTCTGCATGAATTTATTGGCCCGAGGTAAGCGCTCTCAGCCTCTGCTGAGTCATTAAATGTAGAGCTGATAAGTTAAAATGAGTAGAGGGACGATGACATCATGACAGGGCTAAATGGTGTTTTATAGTGTTTCGTTTTCACTTTGGCGAGAAGCGTCGGGTATGGACGGAGGCTGCCTGAAGGTTTGGGTGTGAAGGCCGATTGTGGGGTGACTCGTTCATGTTGAGTTGTATGTGCTTCCACACAAATATAGTGATATCTGATTGCTTGTCATACACATAAACAAACATAAGCATCATAAGTCAGTCATTCACTTTAGAACGGAGCCGTCACAACTCATCAAGTTAAATGGGAAGAGTGTCATTTTGGCATTACTAATAAAATTGCAGAAATAATGACAGGTTTCCTCAAATATTCCCCTTGTCTTCCATTGTTTACAGTCTCACCTGAAACTCATTGGTTGAACCAACTTAGAAAGATTATTGGATTATTACTGATATTACTGTTTTTCAGTCTTACTACTTCAAAGTTTCACATTTAATTCAATGTGTTATTCACTGTTTCTTTGACATTTATGTCCCTGTGGCTCAGTGGTAGAGCATTGTGTTAGCAGCGCAAACGGTTGTGGGTTCGATTCCCAGGGAACATACGTACTGGTAAAAAATGTATAGCCTGAATGCACTGTAAGTCGCTTTGGATAAAAGCGTCTGCTAAATGCATAAATTATTATTATTCTGAGTAAAATTAAATTCTACACCTTTTTTTCCAGTGTAAATAGGAGTTTCAATGTAAATTCACACACAAAAAAAAATGGTGTAGGCCAGGGCTGTCCAAACTTGGTCCTGGAGGGCCGGTGTCCTGCAGAGTTTAGCTCCAACTTGCCTCAACACACCTGCTGGTAAGTTTCTAGTATGCCTATAAGAGCTTGATTAGCTGGTTCAGGTGAGTTTAATTGGGGTTGGAGCTAAACTCTGCAGGACACCGGCCCTCCAGGACCGAGGTTGGGCACCCCTGGTGTAGGCTTTGCTTTGAAACAATTTTTTTCTCAGAAATTGCAGGTAAATTTGAAATAAAATGCAAGTAAAACAATTACAAAGAAATGACAAGTTACAAATTGAATTAAACACGAAATTTCAAAATAAAAAGACTGAAATACAGTATTTTCTTATAAGACATACTCCAATAATCTTTTATTTCAAAAATATTTTTTACAGTGCAGGTTGCATTTCTATGGTGTTCATGGTTTCTAGGTGGATTTTTCACATTTTTAATGCCTACAAGGAACGAATTGTTAATCTGAGAAAAGAAATAGCACAACTTTCTTCAGAAAGTTGCATAATTTGACTTAATAGCACAAATGGTGCAGAATGAGTTATGTGTCCAAGTTAGTGATTTAAACAAACCCTTAACCTTGTCATAAGTTTGGGCACCAATGATTATATTGTGTATTGCTTAAGTGTGCTACATTGCCTTTTAATCATTCAGGAGGTTACGTAAGTAGCCTGCCTTGTTTCTTTGTTTTAATTCGTCGTTTATTTTCCTTTACCAAATGCTGAGCGCATCGGGATTTAACAGAAATTCACATCAGCTGCCGTCTTGACAAGTTGTTTATCTCTCAAAAAATGCGACTTCTTGAATTAATTACGCGATCTTTTGCAAGAACCCTGCTTCGTTTACCTTTCATTGTCTGCCGTGTTGTAAATTGTGTTTGACAGCAGAATTAGATTAAAATTCAAAGGCTTCCTCTCAGACCAGCACAAAATCACGTATGACAGCTTGTGTTGGGTTTTAGGCCCATATTGAGAGTGATGGCTTTCTCACTTTAGTCTTTGCAACTTTACAGATCTTCTTTATGCACCAAGAGCTTGTAACACTCTAAAGAGAAAGGAAAAAATGAAATCGCATCATATGACCCCTTTAAGAGACATTCCATTACTTCCTTTTCGCTATTGGCGTTTTCAGTGGTTGAATAAGAACCAAAGTTTCAGCAGTGGATGCCAAGAGTCGTGCAGCAGAGATGTGCAGGTGTGCAAAGGCCGGGCGATTTTCAAAGTAATGCATTTTGGTTTTAGCTTGCATATTTTTTAGCATATTGGCAATTGTTAAGAAAGACGATCATTGGAACATAGCAGGTTGTCTACATCATTTAACCCAAGCTGAATGCCAAGAGCTGGAAGTCATTTTGAACTTTACTGGCAGTCCCAATACAATGATTCTAAACTGAGCTATATAAATGACTCCAAAGGACAAGTGAAAACCAATGCAAAGTTTATTTACTGTTTCAACTCCACATTCCTCTGTATTTCGCATTATGTCACTTGCAAGATCTGCAGTGGATCACAGAAAGACAGAGAACATGCAGTGTGTGTTAGCTTATCTTCATCTTCATCATCACCTTCATCCTCACAAACACTGATCATATTATCAGACCCAACTCTACACTAACAAACGAACAAAGAAATGTTCTTGCTTTTCATTTCCACCATCATTACATCTGCACGAGCACTAGCTGAAACAGTCACTTGATTTTAAAGCGAGCAAGGAAGGAAGGAAACTCAGATTTTATGGTTTGCGTTTGGGTGGATGTAGCCACTCTTTCAACCTATAAGCCACGACGGGACAATGTAAGTAAGTGATTTGAACGCCGTGTTTGTTTATAGAATTTGATCTAAGTTCATAATTAGCTTAAACCTGATTAGGCAAGAGTTAAAGAGAGTACAGCTGGAACTGCTTTTTGGAAGGAGAAGGAAAAATGAAAAACTTCAGTTTTTTTCTTCCTCTCTCTCTTTTACAGACAGAGAAAGCCAATGTTTCTAATTCCACGACTGATGGAACTCGGTTGGAAGGGAACTTTTTTTTTTTTTTTTTTTTTTTGGAACTAGGTAAGTTAGAGAAAGAGTTCTTGTAAAAAAAAAAAAGAAAATCCTGTCATTCCTCGTGTCTTTTGTGGAACACAAATAAGACATTTTTAAGAATGTTGTGCTATTCTTTTCAACAAGATGAAAATGTGCAGTGACTATGACATATCAAACTCCAAAAAGGACATAAAAGCACCATAAAAGTAGTCCATATGACTCAAGATGAGTTAAAAGTCAGAGTTCACTCACTGCATTGTGTTCTCATGAGAAACAAAGATGTTCTGCTTGGTAACGTCAAACCTGGTATGATGCACTTTAATGATGCAATAATTGGGTGAAATAATATTTTTAATTAGACAAAGAATACAAATAATATTAATGTAGCATTATATCACTTGCTCACCAGTGGATCATCTGCAGTGAATGGGTGCCGTCAGAATGAGAGTCCAAACAGCTGATAAAAACATCACAATAATCCACAAGTCATCCACACCACTCCAGTCCATCAGTTAACATCTTGGCATTTTAACTTTAAACTTTTTTTCAGAGTCCCACGAATACGAGTCCTCTATTCACAATACTTCTTTCTCCAGTCGTCTCATCTGAATCAGGTGAAAAATATGCACAGATCAAGCACTGTTTGCAAGCAAAAACAGTCCAAAACTATTCTAAACAAATATGTCATGGATGTGAGAGAGGGGAACAGAAGATGGACTTTTTCACTGGAGGAACTGTTATTATGGACTTGTATTTTGGCTTGAAGCAACGGTTTAAAGTTAAAACATCTGGATGATGGATTTGTTTCTTACAAACATGCAGCTTTTCACTTCACAAGATATTAACTGATGGACTGGAGTCATGTTGGTTACTTGTGGATTATTGTGATGTTTTTCTCAGCTGTTTGGACTCTCATTCTGACGGCACCCATTCACTGCAGAGGATCCACTGGTGAGCAAGTGATGTAACGATCAAGTTTTCCAAATCTACTCTGATGAAGAATCAAACTCGTCTACATCTTGCCTGAGGGTTTCAGCAAATATTGCATTACAGCATACAGTTTATTGCATTGATACTTTTCAGTTATGAATGAAATGTATTTCTGGTTAACACTTCTCTCAATTCCCTCCGCTATTTTGATTTTGTTTTTCTTTTTTCATAAGCCTGACCCTAGTTCTTCCTCAGAAGTTAAGCATTTTTCCAAGCAGACTAATACAAATCTGTACACCTTGATAGCTGGTAGTCAAAAGTCTAGCTTGATTAGACTGATGAAGTGTTTGAAAAAGAATGGACACTTGCCGGCTTGTAAAAGGAGAGAGTGAGACAGAAAGGCTTGCATGGGTTACAGCGAGTTCATAGCACTGATCTCTGGTCAGTGTTGTGTGTTTCAGGCATTCTCAGTCTGCACCACGGCTCTGTTCTCCCTTTACTACTTAGCGGTCAGCGGGTATGTGAAAGAGCTCCTTTCTTTCAGCCGGCTACTCCATCAACCCCCTGCTTACTGCCTCTCTCTCTCTCTGCACTGTTACACTGCAAGGATTCATATAGTCACTGAAACCAAGCCAACTAAACAAAGACATCAATTATGCTACTTTGACACTCAGGTTTTACTTCAACACGCACATTCGCACACATTTCTCTCATATCCCTCCATACTTCTTTACACCTCTTATGCATACAGAACAGGGGCTGTCAAGCTTCAAAAGAGACTGAAAAGTACCATAAAAAAAACTGTATTCCAAGAGAGAAAATCACTAAATAAGCTGTGCATGTTAGCGAAAAACAAAACAAAACAATGGGTGGTAAATGAAGACTTTACATCGATAGCTGTAAAGATAGATGCAAGAAACAACTTAATGTGTTGTTATGGTTGTAAGACGCTGTAAACAACAATTACATTTCACCCAGCTATGTGGTTCTACATAAAACACAGAATATTCCTTCAAATGTTGTTGCAACAAGCCAAACACAATTGTCTGAAGAAATTCCAATTTCATGTTTATGAATATTTGTTAAGGGTTTGTTTGTTGCCAGCATGTGTAACCCCTCTCTCCCGGGTCCTCTCCGCCACACCTCGTTCTTGTTCCGAGTGGGTCTCCGGCATGGGAGGCGGACGCACTAACAAGGAGGCTAAAGACTGCAGCCTCTAGCGTCAGTCGCTAGTGCGCCTCTTGAGATCAGGGGAGTGAGGTTTACCTGCACAGCACCTACTTGCTGGCCTCCGTTACACATGCATTGCAGCACAAATAAATTGTGTGTTATAGGATTATTGCTTTGCTATTTTCTGTTGCAATTTATGCTGATTTTGTCATATATGAAATTATATACACTAACGTTCAAAAGTTTGGGTTCGGTGAGATTTTTAATGTTTCTGAAAGAAGTCTCTGATGCTTACCAAGACCACATTGATTTGATCAAAAATGCAGTGAATACTGTAATATTGTGAAATATTATTACAATTTCAAATAACTGTTTTCTATTAGAATATATTTTAAAATGTAATTTATTCCTGTGATGCAAAGCTGAATTTTCACATGATCCTTCAGAAATCATTCTGATATACTGATTTGCTGCGCAAGAAACATTTCTTATTATTATCAATGTTGAAAACAGTTGAGCTGCTTCATTTTTTTTGCTTCATTTTTAACATTATTAATGTCTTTACTGCCACTTTTGATCAATTTAATCAAAGTCTCTTACAAGTCTTTGATTTCATGCATCCTTGCTCAATAAAAGTAATTTCTTTTATATACAGTATATATATATATATAAATCTTACTGACCTCAAACTTTTGAACGGTGTATTTGTCAAAGATGGCAGAATCCACTCATATAGAACTGTAAATAAAAATACAAAAATAGCAGATTAAAATTTATTGCGATGTGTTGCTAACTGAAAATGCACTAAATCGAAAATCCATAGTTGCTTTGACAATAATCTGTTGTCTGACCAAAACATTTTGCATTTGGTGAACAAACGAGTTCAAAACCAGGAAAAAAATCTTGAGGGAACGCAACATTTTTAATGCATTATTTTGCGTTGATTTGAACTTTTCTCAGTTTCTTTTTTACAGTGCATGTGAAAATGTCAAACCTGGCGTATAGCACATCTTGAGGTGTCATGTTTAAATGCGTACATGCATAAATATGATTATAGAGCAATGCCAGAGGGCAAGTTTACAGCAAATACCGACTTAAATTTCAGTCTGTTCCTCACACACAGCTATCATATGGCTTCAGAAGACTGCTTTAGGAATTTAGCACCTTTCTCAACTGATCCTCAACACTTGTCTCACCTATCTTTTTCTTTCTCACTACAGCGTTGTTGTACGAGGCTCCATCTGGTTTCTATTGGTGAAGCTGAGAAGTCCAGGATGGAGTAATTGGCCACTGGCCAGTGGATCTCTTTGTGGGAGACTGCGGACTGAGAGATCTGGACTCAAGGAGTCTGGGAGAGAAGAAAACGGTGTCATACCAGGACCGCTTCCACTGTATCTTTGACCTGATACGCCAGGATTGACAAGGCAGGATACTCAGCCAACAATACGAACGATATATCAAACTACATAACATAGTTCATATACACAAGCAAATTAGAGCTGTTGAAAAGTGCAGACTGGTGCAGAGCCAGTGGTGAGATACTGTTCTGTGGTTGTGATCGAACCCGCTGTTTTGCCTTTTCTGGCGTTTTTTGTGTTTTTATACTAAAGGATGACTGACCAACATGAGACCTTAAAGCCAAAATGAAACTGATCTACAGGCACACATTCTAGACTCTGAATTAGCATAATGAGGGCAAGACTATCTTGTAGCATCAATGAAAAGAATTTTTCAGAACTAGAATGTTTGCGCCATGTTCCGGAATTCATTTTGAATCACTTTTCCCGTTTTACTCACTTGTGTTACTCATAATGTAAATTTATGTACATTTTGACGAAACCATTGTGGCTTCGAAATTTTTCCCATAAAGTAAATGATTACACAAGAAGGATTTGCAGGAATTTACTTTACAAGCAGATGTCTAGCAACAAATTATGCTTGTTAAACAGGAAACCTGTATTCTAAACTATTGCTTCATCTATTTTTCTCCATAAAACTCAATGCAGATTGTAAATATACCTCAGGTATGTCTGTGGGATGAGCATTCCCCATCAAAGCACAGATTTTTTTTTTTCAAAAATATTATTATTATTACTAAGCTCTACTTTAAAGTAGTTTAACCCTGTCACATTAAGTTTGAAATTTACACCGTTTCATTTCTAACATTTAAAAGTTTAAGGTTGGTATGATTTTTTTTAAATGAATTTAAAAGAAGTTTCTTATGCTCTCCATAGCTGCATTTTTTTTTTAATTAAAAAATTTAGTAAAATACGGTAAAAACAATAATATTGTGAAATATTATTACAATTACTGATTTTATTTTACTATCATTGTAGATAGTACTACATTGTACTATCATTGTATAGATGTTTAGATTTCCATTTTTCCATTTTCATTTTAATTATAGTATAGTTTCGTGTTTTTGTCATTTTTATTACTTATTGTGCTTTTAAAATATGTGTATATAGTTTTTTTTAATCAATTTTTAATTCGTTTTAGTTGTATATATTTTTGTACATCATAAACTAAATGAAAATGAGAAATGTAGCTGAAATAAAATAAGTTTTTTTAAATATTTTATTTCAGTTAATGTTATGGTTTTAGTTTTTGTTAACTATAATAACCCTGATTACAATTTCAAATGCTGTTTCCTATTCTAATATATTTTAAGATGTTATTTTGGTCTATTTACTGCATCTTTGTAGACTGAAAGTATTAAATATCTATTTAAAAAAAAAATTTATTTACCCCAAATTCCTGAACTTGTGATAAATTACAAATTTTTATTTTAAAACATGTTGTTTTGCATCAACGCTGTTATAGTACATTCAAAATGTTGCAGCCTATTTGCTGCTCCTAGCTGAAAAGTACCTAAAACCATATAAAACCAAACGAAAGCCAGCCTGAACAGGGTGGGAGACCAGCTAAGACCTGCTAAGGCTGATTTGAGCAGGTTTTTTTTCAGCAGGGTTGTTACAAGATTAAAGGTCAGTGCTAAACTGCCAAAACTATCATTATTTGTGCCAAAACAACATTTTTTGGGGTCACACTTTATATTAGGTGGCCTTAACTACTATGTACTTACTTAAAAAATAAGTACAATGTACTTATTGTGGTCATATTGTATTGCAAAACACTTTTTCTGCTATTGTGGTGGGATATGGGTAAGTTTAAGGACAGGTTTGGTGGTATGGGTAGGTTTAAGGGTGGGTTAAGGTGTAAGGGATGGGTCAACAGTGTAATTATAAATGTAATTACAGAAATTAATTACAGATGTAACTACATATAGGTATTTTTAAAAATATAAGTACAATGTAAAAACATGTATGTACACAATAAGTGCATTGTATATCAAATGATTAATTTGAAGGTAAGTACATAGTAGTTAAGGCCACCTAATATAAAGTGGGACCTTTTTTTGTGTATAAAAGTTTTTCTATTGTGCTTGGGTCAATATAAATGTAAACATAATGAAATACTCTTTTAAACCCTGAGGTAAAAAAAATGATGTAATTTCCTTAAATATGATGTCAGAAAGATCAAACTATTACTCTAAAGCCATTTGTAATCATATGGCCCAGCTTTAAGCGTGCACACTATCCTCTGATTCATTCTTTTTGTATCTCCTCCAGGAATACACGACTGTTGTTTGTTTGCTGGGATCAGAGCGTCTCGGGAATGGTTACCATGCTGTGTGTTTGCGTGGCAGCGCAGAAAAAGTGTTTATGTGTTGTGCATGTGGTGACGGATGACCAGCGCAAGAGTCAAGATGTGTTTTCAGGTATCAGGTTTGAGTCATTTCGCCTGTGTGATCAATGCAAACATGTGTCAGCTAATAGAGGAAGTCTCTGCTGTGATGTTTGCTGAGGACGCTCACGCTTGCCTTTGATAGTGCGTGGGACAGTTCAGGATCCCTAAATGACCTTATCTTAAAACAAAACCAGTCGCCGTTGAGGTGCAGCAGTTAGCATCCATATGGGAATGAAAAATCTCCGTTAAAATCGCTGTAATATCTCAGGTTTGTCTCCTACAGACATATTTAGGCTTTTCTAAAAAGTCCAGATTTTTTTCTTAAGATAATCAAATTTGTAAACAATGATCAAAATTTTCATGCTGTCCACATTATTGTGTAACTCTATACTCTCTATGTATTTTTTGTTCTAAGGAATTTTGATAAAGAAACATCTACTACCGTACTCACCAAGCCTGCATTTATTTAATCAAAAATATGGTTAAAAACAATACAATTGTGAAATATTATTACAATGTAAAATAACTGTTTTCTAATTTATTCCTGTGATGCAAAGTTAAATTTTCAGCATCATTAATCCAAAAAGTGTCACATGATCCTTCAGAAATCATTCCTTCTTATTATTATCAATGTTGAACACAGTTGTGCTGCTCAAAAGTACAGCTGCTATTTGAAATACTCTTTTTAGAAATGTCTTTACTGTCACTGTTGATCAATTTAATGCATCCTTGCTGAATAAAAGTATTCATTTCTTTCTAAATGAATTGTGCCAACCCTAAACTTTTCAATTGTAGTGTATACTTGCATAAACATAAACATAAATGAGAATGAGCAATAAAAAAAGCAACCATTTAAACAATAAAACTGTCCTCTTGTTTGTGCAGATGACACATAATTTTTGGGGCTGCAGATCTGAATCCAGCCTGCCTCATATTTTATATCATCCTTCTTAATTTTTCTACTATTTATTATCTTTACTTTTGAATATAGGCAAAAGGAGGAGAGATAAATGATGTAATTTTCTTCAGAGAACTACAATGATCTTCCACTCCTGCTGAAGTCCACATGTTAGACTCTCAACAGCTTGAGACTGTTATTCACTCTACAACACACATGATCCTGCAAACAGGATTTCCTTCCAACAAACATTTGGTTGTGATCCCCACAGATATAATGTATATTTTTCTACTCTAGACATATTACTCTTTGCTAGAACATGGTGATTTAATATTATTTATTCGTAAAACTTTTATCGATTAAAGGACAGACAAATGTTTCACATTTCAGTTTGGAAGGAGCGAAAAGAGTTCACAGACAAATGTCTAATCAAATTCTGAAGAGTCTAGAAGAACATTTGCTCTGAGGCTGATCTTAGAACTCAAGAGACTTAACGGCATAGTTCACCCAAATGAAAATTCTGTCGACAGGAAAACAAAGCCAATACCTGGACATTTTAAAATGAATATATTCTGGACAAGATGAATATTCTGTCATCATTTACTCCCTTGTGCCAAACCTGTATGAGTTTCTTTCTTTTGCTGAACACAAAAGAAGATATTTTGGTAGCCAAGCATTATACATAATTGACAAACTGTGGCAAGTGAGAAGGAGGGATCTATAGAGAATGGTCAAAGCAATGCAAATACACGTTCATATAATGTATGAGGACTAATGGTCAATAGGAAAACAAAACTAAATCCCGGACAATTTAGCCAATTTAGAAATCCTGACCAGGATATGTCTGGGAAAAAGAGAACGTATGGTCACCCTACAACTACTTTGGACAGGGTTCCTGCAGGTTTCATGAAGGTACATGTCTAAATATTCTGAAATCATGATCATTTACTAAAGAATTGAATGACCAAAAAAAATAAATAAATACAAAATTCTGTGAAACTGATCAAAATTATGTTCATTTATGACTAAAACAAGAATATTTGCCAGTGGGCTCAGAAAACTTCATTCAAAGGGAAAAGAAGTTTTCATAACTTATTGACAGATATTTATTCAAGTATAAACTCAATTTTGTTCAGTTTCTAAGAAAACCAGACATATCTTAATTTGGTCTCTAAAGTAAATGTTTCTTGGTTTACAGATGTTTAGATATTTGTACTGGAAAACAAGACAAAAATACTGAGATATAATTTTTTTTTGATATGCATGAAACATTTAATACCATGACTTTATGGATTTAAGACTTTCTGCTCCAATTTAAAGTGCTCCTATTATGGATTTTTGAAAATTACCTTTCATGCAGTGTGCAACGTAGCTGTATGCGAATGTAAAAAGTCTGCAAAGTTGTAAAGCTGAAAGTGCATCATAAATAGTTATTGTCTCTCAAAAGACGTCGACTCTGAATCGCTAAAATGAGTCGTTTTAAAATTTGAATCACATTTCAGTGAAGTTCACACGTCACAAGTTACCACATTTGCATAATACCCGCCTATGTTCTGCGTGGACATCCCTCAAAAACTTGAACCCCCCTCAAATGCTGTTGCTGGTTCGTGTGGATAACATAATGCCGACAAGACGCAGTGATCTGTGCTGTGAAAGTAACTTCGGTTTATTTTCACTTGCAAAGGATGAGACTGTGAAGAATCAGTGGTTAAAATCCATCCTTACTACAATACCACAGCAGTATAATCCCAAACTTTTGCTGTGTTCCCATCATTTTA
Organism: Sinocyclocheilus rhinocerous; assembly: GCF_001515625.1. Classification (NCBI taxonomy): domain Eukaryota; kingdom Metazoa; phylum Chordata; class Actinopteri; order Cypriniformes; family Cyprinidae; genus Sinocyclocheilus; species Sinocyclocheilus rhinocerous. The sequence goes on along the minus strand of NW_015646846.1, from coordinate 243,335 downwards.
CCAGTTTAAAACGGTTGTCATTGAAAAATGGGTCAGTGCCCGACAAAAAACAAATCCTTTTTCCAAGTTATTTCGTTCATTTCAGCAGAATATAATTAAAATGTTACATGTTAATATCCAAATTCCTAAATCCAAAATCTATTTACGCAAACAGTGATCACATTATATAAGCTATAATGCAACCAAGACCAAATTATAAGAAATAGAAATGATAAATTCATTGTTTAGCTGGCTGTACAGTCTGTTCATCTCACCTCCCTAGTCTTCAGGTCATTCGTTCTTTTGTCACGTCACATCCCCGTAAGGTTAACTTAAAACTATGCAGTCTTTAGAGGAAACAGAAATGATTAGTCCACCTCCCGAGTCTTTGGGTTTGAGTTATAAGGCTATGCCTATGGTTGGGAATTATTAACTCATTTCTGTATCCATTTCTGCTGTCACGTCACGTGACAAAAGAACGAAAGTCTCGGACCTGAAGACTCGGAAGATGAACTAATCATTTCTCTTTCCGGTACAGACTGCACAGCCTTATGCCTATGGGGCTGTCACGTGATGAACGAACGACTCGAACCCGAAGTCTCGGGAGGTGAACTAATCAATTCTGTTTCCTGTACAGAACCTATTGGATGTTGCGCATGCGTGGACAACACGAAATGAACGAATCCCTAGCTGAGACAATTCGGCGTTCTCGAGTCATATTAAAGATTCATTCAAAATGAATGAATCGTTCCAGTAGCTTCTCACTGCAGAACACAAGATCCAGGGGGCATGGTTGGATCCACATCTAGGGGGTGGAGATGGGTAGGTTTAGGGGTGGATATGGGTGGGTTTAGAGATCAGGGGGTGGAGACGGGTAGGTTTAGGTATATGTAAGGTGGGAGGAGTTGTATCTAGATCCAACCACGCCCCCTGGATCTTGTGTTCTGCAGTGAGGACCATCTCAATCGTTCAAGAACGATCCATCACTAATGATTACTAATTGTTGCTGTCATGTTCTGTCGAGCGTGTAAAATATGTAGTTTTGTGTGTTGTGTGTTGTGTGTTGTGTATACACTCAGTGCAGCTGTAGGTCTCCGGCTAATTCAAGTTATAGTTCTGGTATAGTTCTATAGTTGTTGGGGTCTCCCAAAACCAAATTATGAGCCTTCCAAATAACATAATAGGGACACTTTAAGACCTTTTAGATTTTTTAAGACCTGCAGAAACCCTGCTTTCATGATAGGCTACGTTTATTGTGATTTTGAGTTCTTTTTTGCAGCACGAAGCCTCCAGTCCCCATTTATTGTAATTGCATTGAAAGAGTGACCAGCAGTTTCTTCAAAATTCTCTCTTTTTTCCACAGAAGAAAGTAAGTTACACAAGTTTGGAACAAGGTTTGGAACAACATGAGGGTGAGTAAATAATGACCAAATTTTCATTGAACTATCCCTTTAGTAAAAGCAATTAAGATCTCATTTGTGATTTTTCTTTCCAACATGAGGGAACAGCAATAAAAGATCTAAATATGAAGCATATTTCTCCACTTAGACTCCTCAGTCTCTCTGTCTCTCCTCAGAGCAAAGCCATGCTGAAGGAAATTGCTTTGGAGAGTGCCGATATTTTCATATTTCAGGGCTGGTGTGTTTGCCTAGCACCTTGCAGAGAGAGCGAGAGTGCACTGTTTTCTAAATGACGGGTAATAGGTGAGAATGTCAGCAGATTCTTGTATGTGTGTGTGTGTGTGTGTGTGCTCAGTTTGGGGCCCCGCTCCACCGTGAGTGAAGTTAACATTCGGTGCCAGATGCAGAAAATGTCAGCATGTTAGTCGAAGCCACGATGCACAAAATCACGATGAACAAAAGTCGGTTCTTACATGACTTGTTCCCCCAGGAAGCAGCAGTTCAAGGCTGGGTTCAGATGAAGCCGATAAAAACACACTTAACAAGATCCCTCACTCAAATCATTCATCAGAGAGCGGCTCTATGAGTGCCACCTGTTTCTGATACAGGCTAAAAGAAAGCAGGAGAATGCAGAAATATCCATAGACATCAAGAACGGGAAGCTCTGACACTGAACACGCTCAACTTGTGAGGTAAAGGTATATAGTGCATGATGAGTCAGGCTGAGAGACTGAACAAACATTTGTTTGTTTTTTTACAATATTCACAGTCCTGATATTTCTGTGTTTGCTCTGAAATGGCTTAAAACATTATTTAACATGAACAGGCTGGCTCATGAATGAGCTACACTTTGTAGATGTGAGGTCACAAAGCACATTATAAAGTCTCATTTTGGTTTTTGAGATCCTCATGGACTTTAAAAGTGGCAGTCTGAAGAACTGCCCTGATGAAAGCTCTTTTTGTGTTTTAGGGTATTAAGATGACAGCATGCTGATATGTGTGTAGGTGCGTGCACTGGTCCCGAGCTTGTGCGTCACCGTTTATAAACTCAAGCATGTGTGCGCACACAGTGCTCATATACCTGTTTGTGACTGGTAGGAATATGACAGCCAATCATAACAGGAGGACTTAAGGACGTGTTTGTGTAAGCACTGGAAATTTCTCAGTGGGAATAGCCTGCTCTTAGCTCTGATTACGGCTGTTTGAACAGATGCTGGGCAGGAGGCAGGAGAAGGATGTGCAGGTATAAAGACACAGTCTGTGGAGGCCGAGACCCTGAACCGTCCTGCAAATATTATTTTTCAACACCTGAGAATTTTCTGAAGACCTGAATAATTACCTCTGCCTGCGATGCCAAATCAAAATTGTGAGCAGGCATCATTATGATACATCAGTCTGGCGAACAGAAGCACCTCTATGTTTTTGCTGGACATTTGTCCGAACTCCCTCTCTATTCTGTTGCCGTCCATTAGTTTATCCATGAATTTAAGACTGGAAAGCTTCCAAAGGACATAGGAGATCCTGACATTTGTGCTGGTGCTCCGTATAGTTATGAAAAATGAATCTGTCCTTTTTCACTCCACTGTAATATTCTTAAATTGCATTCAGTCAAAAAAAAAAAAAAACACAGGTAAATAATATAACGATTTAAAGGGATATTTCACCCAGAAATGAAAATTCTGTCATCATTTACTCATCTCATGCCATTTCCAGTCTGTATGATTATCTTTCTTTTTTCTTTCTATCTTTTCTATAGAATGAAAGTGAATCTGGAAGGCTTTTAAAAAAGCACCATAAACAGAGTTGTGCACCGTTGAGAATTGTTTAGAATTGAATTCAGATTTACTTTTAAATTCCAGTTCTATTTGATTTTGAGGTAGCAAATGGGATGCAGAATTTGAATGTAAACGTAAGGAAGTAGAATTAAAATGTATTTAAAGAAATTAGATAGATAGATAGATAGATAGATAGATGTTAGATAGATAGATAGATTTTGTTTTTCATGAAAGAAAGTCAGTCATACAGGTTTGTAACAACATAAGGGTGAGAAGTTTCATTTTTGAGGTGAACTGCCGCTTTAAACCCTTCACTGGCTGCATTTTAAAGCAGGATTTTATAATGTAAAACTCATCAGTATTTTAACTTCATATGCTACAGGGGGTGCACACATTTTACATGGGAAATGACATCACTGTGTACATGAGCGTCAGGTGGTTCAATGCCTAATGCTGCAGCATTGTTTTAAATGGCATAACTGTGTGTTTACCTACCAGGCTTAGGTTTCATACTTTAGCCAAATGCAATAAAAGTTATTAAAAAAAAAACATACCTGTATTCTCTAGAAATCTCAATACAACCAGCACTCAGTTTCTTTTGACAGCTGATACTAAGCCATGTTATTCCCAGCGGAACCAGTTTTCTTGTTGGAAATCTACTTCCTTTCTATTCTTGGGGCCCAGAAGGCTTCCAGCGAAATGTACGATTGAACAATAATAAATAACGTTTATTGCATGAAGCATGACTTGTGTGATTTGCCACTCCATCAACCAAATAAACCACCACTGAAAGATCGTGGGTGCACAAAGTAGATCCGGGCCTGAAATATTCTCGTCTGCTCTTACAATGTGCTATACATCAGTGCTACAGGATGCAATACTCATCTTTCAACAAGCTATAAGCTCTAATGTAAATTCCGCCTCCTCAGCTCCCATTTTAGTTGGGTGTGAGGAGAGAGCGCGCCTGGCGTACTACAATAAACACAATAAAACACGATGTAAAGGACAAAATAAATATTCCCACAGGGTGGCCTGCCGATGTTTTGAGAGACTCCAGTTTCGGTGACAACTGGATTGGTACATGTATAGTACTGCAGGTGTTGGCCACATTGGAAAGAATAGAAGAAAGTCAACATTAAAGCAAAGTAAAAGACAGGCAGATTACAAAGTATCATGGTTTAAATCAGTTGATTTCAACTGGGTTTGCTTCAGGATCCAGATTTTATCCTGTATTTAATATCATATTTTCTTCTATTTTGTGTATCTGTTCATGATTTTTAAAAAATGAGGGAATGCCACACAATCTGTCCATGTAAGCGTATTATTTTGCTAGTTTCTACCCTGTGAAAGATGTGTTTGCACCAAAATTGTTTTCTATGGAAACCTGTTTCCACCTTCATGTGAAAAAAAGTAATTGTGAGCAGTGCGGGGAAAGTTACTTTTAAAAGTAATGCATTACAGTATTGTGTTACTCCATTAAAAAGTAACTAATTGCACTACTTAGTTACTTTTTATGGAAAGTAATGCACTGTGCTACTTTTGCGTTACTTGTTGTCACCTGGGTTGGGATTTCTTATTTGTTTTTTTAATAACAAAAAACCCAAAAGCCTCTGAACCTCACTCCCAACTTCTCTCAACATGGGGACAGGAGAGATGTCAGTGAATAAATGGGAAAACAAAGTAACTTGCATTACTAATTTGAAAAAGTAACTCAGATATTTCGCTATAAATTTAAAAGTAATGTTACTTTACTAGTTACTTGGTAAAAAAAAAGTAATCTGATTACATAACTCGCGTTACTTGTAATGTGTTACCCCCAACACTTTTTGCAGAAACTTTAAAATAAGAAATATAGTCAATTATTTAACAATTGTGCAATATAAGGGCGTTTCGCGCTTATAATAGTTAACCTATATGGTCATTCTAAAACCCAGTTAAGCAGAATCTTGAGTTATCTTGCTTCACATTTTACACTGCTTATACCGAGTTAAAGGGTTAGTTCACCCAAAAATGAAAATTCTGTCATTAATTACTCACCCTTGTGTTGTTCGAAACCCGTAAGACCTTCGTTCATCTTCGGAACGCAATTTAAGATATTTTTGATGAAATATGAGGGCTCTCTGACCCTCCCATAGACAGCAAGGTAACTACCACGTTCAAGGTCCAGAAAAGTACCAAGATGATCGACAAAGTAGTCTGTGTGACATCAGTGGTTTGTGATGATGTCATTACGCCGGATCTGGGTCAGCGCTGCCACACGCTCAGCACATGATACTGTCGTGAACGCGCGTCCAAAGTGATGCAATAGAGACGAAAATGTGGAATAAAGTTGTTATTTTTGTTTTCTTTGCGTAAAAAAGTATTCTCGTAGCTTCGTAACTTTACAGTTGAACCACTGATGTCACACGGACTACTTTGTCGATCATCTTGGTACTTTTCTGGACCTTGAACGTGGTAGTTACCTTGCTGTCTATGGGAGGGTCAGAGAGCCCTCAGATTTCATCAAAAATATCTTAAATTGTGTTCCGAAGATGAACGAAGGTCTTACGGGTTTGGAACAACACGAGGGTAATAGTTAATTAAGAGTAATTAATGACAGAATTTTCATTTTTGGGTGAACTAACCCTTTAAAGTTCTTTTTTGCAATTTTGCGGTGTCAGTGTCACTGATTGGACGAATGCAGTATGTGAGCTCTTTGCATAAGGCTCTAGCATTGCACACCATCGTGTTAAATATTCCTGCTTGTACTATCAAGTTTTTCTTAAATGGAATTTTCTACTTTAAAGGTAAGAATTAAATGGTCTCTTCACTCTAACTGACGCGTTTCTTCCCCTCAAACACTGAAACAACTGTTTATACGCTGTGTTTCCGTGACGGTCCAACGCAAGTCACACTATACACATTTAGCATCGCAATGCAGGGTTAGCACTGCGAAAGCAGTGAAGCAGGTTTTCATAACCTGAAGTAAAAAGCTGTACTAAACCTCGCTTTTAAAGGGTCATGAAACCCCCCAGTTTCAGCACTGGTTAGTTCTCACCACAGTTTTAAAAAATGCTAAAAAAGTGGGCGTGGTGCGCAGCGGAGCGGAGGAGGTGGAAGAGGGGAGACAGACAACACACACGCAGCTTAGCATTCTCGAACTCTTATTACAAAGCAAAAACAAACACTCTTCTTCCATCCATTAACGTTTCTCTCAGTTATTGTGCACAATGTCATCTCACAGACTCTGAAACGTCTGTCATAGCAAATCAACACATGCTGTTGTGAATAATTAAGCGAAGCATCTTCTCATAGGATAAGAACACGCAGTCTCATGAATAATTTAATAGACTTAAAAAGCTTAAAATTAACCAGTTTTCTCCAACAGTTAAAATTATCGGATGCTAACATTGTCTTCTATGATGTGCAGCACAGACACCTCTGCTAAAATCTCAGAAAAAGTAGTCTGGGGTTTCATGACCCTTTAAATAACAAGCATGAAACATTTCTTTACCCGGAGTTAAAAGGGGGTTAAAAACTACCCAGGGTTAAGCACAGTGTGAAAAGCCCTGAGGCCTTTTAAACTGGTGAGTTGGAATAGAGACCTTTATAGTCCACCAAAAAGTTCATTCAGGAAAAAATGTGACAGTACAAGTCTGCGATAATGCGAGGCTGCGCAATGCTAAAACCATTATGTAAACAGGTCACGTGCTGCATTCATCCACTCAGAGACACTGACAAAATATGCAAATTAGAATGTTAGGTTTAGGATTACGAATGCACATGTGAAAGCTGTTTATTAATACCCAGGTTTAATTGATAACCCAGGGTAAATTATGAACAGTGTGAAACGGGAAGGAAGATAAACCTGGATCCCCCCAGGGTTTAGAATAACCCAGAGTTAACTATTTCAAGTGTGAAAAGCCCCTCTGAGACAGAAACAAGCTTCCATATTTGTACTAGGCATGATTATATGCGTTTAGTTGCATTTAAAAAAAAACATTCCTTATCATAACAGACCTTCGAACCTCCAGTTCCCATTAGTCTCTCACTCTTGTTCCATAAGCAGATGTGCAATGTGGATTTAGTACTAAAGCTCAATGTATCACCGCTAATTCGTCTAGCCGTGACAGATCTCTACATGGTGTTCTGATGTCATTTAGTGACAGAAAATATGAGGAGGCAGATAAAATGATCTGCCTCCATTGGAATGCCTTGATGCGTGGAAGCAGCTGCCAAATCCAGTGACGGAAGTCATGAAAGTATGCATGCCATTGATCCATCAGGCTCACCCGTGTTTTCTCAACAGCAGATCTCAAAGCTGGGGGTGGAATAATACCGGCCAATCTGCAGAATGTCAGCACGGCAGCCAAAACCAGGAGGTCCAGGCAAGCTGGGAAGGTTATGCATGAACAACAAAGGTGGTCTTTGGCCTGACCACATGACATTGTATTGGCTGTATTATCAAAGTTTGTCTAGCTCGGATTGCTGATGCTACAGTCGGCCTCTGTTTTTTCCACACACTGAAGAGGAATTCATTAAAAATGAATTGTATCTGATGGGACAGTTGTTGTCTATGTTGTTTTTAGCGATGCAATATTGAAACTCTGGCCAGTTTTGATAAACCAATACTTATTTTCATGTTATGAATATGAAGGTTGTACTTGTTTTTCAAGAAACAATCAAAACTCATTTTTATGCACAAACAAACACAGCTCTATCAATACTTTTGCTCTTAACAGGGAACGCACTCTTTAAAGGGTTAAATCTTTGCCATAATCTGTCGTTATCCTTTTAAGATAGTGATAAATGATGGCAAAAGTCATCGAAATCTTAAAAAAGGCAGAAATACTGTACTAAACAGCATATGTTCACTCAGGTCCTGTAAAGACATTGTGGAAGATAGAGTTACTAATAGTAACTGTTGAAAAAGTATTTCATCATAGTTACACATTAGAAGGCCAGGAAGAAGTTTAGGTCCTGAACTTGCTGAGAAAGTTGTCTATATTTGACATAAATACATAATATGTCATTCTGAACGTGGAGTTCATAGGCTCTACTGGAGTGTTTGGGTGTTACGTTTTCTCTCTTGAGTTGTATAACATTGTCAAACTTTATCCTTTTCTCCATCTAACAGAAAAAAAAAATCTTCCTAAAACTTTGTTTTTTTCTTGATCACTGCTTGCTTACATCTTTAATTTGTTTTCCAATACATGGTATCCCACTATATAACAGAATTGTACAGGCATCTGTCAAGGAAATATAAGATTGCGTTAGAAAAATGTTAAACATCGGTCAAGGTTTCCTTGCCAGAGCCGATAACAAGCCAACAAAAATGTTAAGCCTGAAAGACAGAGATGGAGGGAGAGAGAGAGAGAGATTAAGGTTTAGGAAACACACACTTCGCTCAAAGCCACAGGAACTCTATAAAAGTGAGAGAGTGTAAAGACACTGGAGTAGTGAGTGTCCATTGGCCAATAGACTTTTTTTTCTCAGCTTTCCCAAAGTATCATTGTGAAATCTGCACAGGCAAATGGACGGGCAATTAAAGTTGTATTCAATTAGCTCCATGGGTTAAAACTACTCTGGAATCCAAGCAAGCAGGTGGTTCTGCTTATATGTGGAAACAAAACACGTCTCTTTAAGATTATGTGATACTGTACAATCTGATCTAGTTTGACACTTTGCCACAATCCAGGGCCACATACAGTGACAACCGAAATTTAATCCTACAAACAAGTCATGTTTCTGCTTAGACAGATGTTTTAATGTTAAAAAAAATCTATAATATTCCATGCTTTAAGAAATAAGGTCCAAGATGAGTTAATAGTTCCCAAAAATTAAAATCTGCCGAAAATGTACTCACCCTCAGGCCATCCAAGATGTAGATGAGTTTGTTTCTTCATCAGAACTACAAGTATGGAGTAATTTAGCATTACATCATTCGCTCACCGATGGATCCGCTGCAGTGAATGGGTGCCGTCAGAAAGAGAGACCAAACAGCTGATAAAAACATCTAGCGTAGCGTTAGTTCTGGCAGGTCATCGCTGCTCTCCCTGCTCTCATCCATGCTAGGCTGCATGGATGCGCAGGGAGTTCTTGCCCAGAACAGAACCATACCGCCAATCCAAACTATATGCTAATTGTCAATCATCTTTGACAATAGTGGTCCTGACAGAAATCACAATAATCCACAAGTCATCCACACCACTCAATTTCACCAATTAACGTCTTGTGAAGCATTTGTAAGGAACAAATCCATCATTAGGATGTTTTTAACTTTAAAACTGTCCATAGAGGACTGGTATTTTAGCTAGAAGCAATGGTTTTAAGTTAAAAAACGTCTTGGATTTGTTATACAAACACACAACTTTTCTCTTCATAAGACATTAATTGATGGACTGGAGTGGTGTGGATGACTTGTGGATTATTGTGATGTTTTTATCAGCTGTTTGGACTCTCATTCTGACGGCACCCATTCACTGCAGAGGATCCACTGGTGAGCAAGTGATGAAATGCTAAATTTCTCCAAATCTGTTACGATGAAGGAATAAACTCGTCTACATCTTGGTTGACCTGAGGGTGAGTACATTTTCAGCGAATTTTCATTTTTGGGTGAATTATTCCTTTATATCATTGCCTGGTAGTATATGGATATATATGAATATGCAATATATAAATGCATCATTCATATTAAATCAGACTGAAGCAAAATTTTAGAGGTCTGTACATTTGTATTATTACAGGCAGTAATAATCCATGAATTCATTGATTCAGTGATCAGCAATGCGTTGCATAGAGAATATTCAGTTTCATCTTTGTTGTCATCAACAACAAAGCAACAAAATTAGAAACAAATTTGTTATCTTCTTGTCGCATTTCTCCGCATTTTTTTTTCTTTAAGTCAGACAAATTATTTGTTGGTGAAAACATTACCTGTTTAGGATCTGCATTGTCTCTTTAGCAAAAACTCTCGCAAAGAAAAAAACACTTGTCACTATTTAGTTCTGGGACATTTTGTTTATTATGAATATCTGCTTCCATCAGTTAACATTGTAAATTCCAGGTTTAAAGTTTTCATTTATTTACAAAAAACATTTTTTTTTAAAGATTTAAAAGTGCAAACATGGTTAAACTATCTGTGGTATGGTTGTTGAATTCAATTAACTCAATTTAAATGCCATGTTTAAATGTGATTATATACCTTTCTATATTTGTACAACATGTTTTGAAACCATTTTTTTTTTTCAGAAAGGTTAACATCACAATATGCGTTACATGCTGTTACTTTGGAAAGTAACCTTGACTGGATCATCAAAAAACAATAAGAACACACATCTGTTATCCCTTCAATCAAAGCACTTAAAAAGCAATAGCAACATGTTTCTTTTGTAAAACAAAGATTAAAAAAAAAATTAAACTATGTACTTAGCGTTGAACTACATGAAATTTAGCTTAATAAAAAACTTTTTTTTTAATATAACGATTAGACATTTACTCAAGTTTCAACACTTTAACACATTATGATGAAAACATAATGTGCTTCTGTTGAGCAGCTAGTAATGTGAAGACAAAAACATCAAGAGCTTGTAACACTCCAAAGAGAAAGGAAAAATTGAAATTGCATCATATGACCCCTTTAAAACACTCTGGTGAGTAGTGGTGTATTTTCACCAGCAAGATTCACAAATCTGAAGATATAGTCTCAGCAGTGACTAATCTGACACTGGCAAAAACATCCCCTCTAATATAATTAAATATTTATTTGTTGCTTTTAGTTAAATGTATTCCAGCAGAATACACTAATAATAGAGGCTACTTATTGACGTCAATGAAGAAAGATGTTTTTAGCAGCCAGATGGTGTAGTTATGACATCTACCAGCAGGGGTAAACTGAGCCATGCTAACCAGTCAAATGTATAAGTAGAAAAGCCTCAGCTAGTTTTGACTAGGGAATCTGAGGCGTTTTTTTTTGGCACATCCACACAGGTTTGTGTAAACAAAGAATTACAAATGTTAAAGCAACAGTGTTTGCTTGTTCTGAATCCTTTATGTGAACCTGATGTTAATAATCTACATGACAGGGTTGTGCAAAATTCAGGACGGCAAGAATTTGCTCCATTTCAGTTCATGAGTGTGAATCTACTATAAAAAAAGTTAAAAAAAATCCGTAAAATAGAACACAATGTTTACAGTGGTTGTTAATAAACATTCTTTTAAAAAAAGTTACTGGAATATCGAATTTGTCAACATCAAGGCTTTTAATCAGGGTTGGCGCCAGAGCACACAAAGTGAGGGGGCGATCTCAATTTTGAGGGGGGGGGGGGTTATTCACTTTGAAAAAAAATAACGGCACCTGTTTAACAGCACCTGTTTCTGAATATTGATTGATCTAAATTATGTAGACTACTTGTGAAGATTTGTAGATAAAGTATTTTTCAGATGCAACGGATGCTACGAATAATACGGGAAAAACACAAACACGAAACTTGTAAATAAAGTAATTTTATATATACAGTTTAATAACGTATAGCCTAGTTTTTATATATGAATAGAGTGTTTGTCAACTGATTGCATGCCGTCAGAGTTTCCAGCGTTGACAGCTCCGTAAAATAGACTGGAAGTGCTGTAGTTTTGCTGTAGCTATAGCTACTGAAGATACACCACACAAATAACATTTTAAGTTACTTCCATTTCTGAACAAAGAAAGTAGTAATTGATATCATAAATACACGAGCCTAATTTTTGTTTTAATTGTCAGAATCAATCGTACATAAGAATGTAAGCCAGATTTGGCCCAGACTCTGTTGCTATCTGGGAAGAATACTAAATTTGTTAACCAACAGTAAGAATTTTTAACCGACTAATCGCCTACTTTAATTTGCTGCAAAAAAATTTAAATAAAATACAGACTAGGATGTAAAAAGTACAATCTTACAGACTTTATATAGTACATTAACAAGGATTTGGTACAATTATAATGCCGTTTCTCATCCAGTGTGCGAAGTTCTGCAAACCACACCCCTCTTGCACCCTCTTGGTCATACAGTAAAGGCATAATTCGAAACTGCAAAGTGCAAAGTGTTAGCAGTTTGAAGATTCAAGAATATTAGCAAAGATTATTAGAATTCTTTATAAAGCGAACACTGTTCCGTTCTTATTTAATACTTTTTCAAAACTTTATAACAAAATCTAAATTCATTAACCAAAATTTGCCTTGACAACCGTTCTTTTTTTAAATGGCAGGTTTTTGAATTTCGTTTGAATTTTGGTTCATTTGAATTCTACTTCCTTACATTCACGTTCAAATTGCAATTCTGTGTGCTACCTCAATTCAAATGCAAGAATTAAATTGGAATTCAAATTATATTCTCAGTTAAATTCTGAATGGTGCACAACCCTGTTCCATTCTGAATGCAAGTGTATAGGCCTAAGGTTATAGCAAATTGATCAACAATAAGGAAATCATACTCTTGATTTTGGCCAAATAACTCTTCACAACGAAAGTCTGGAAGTCAAAGACCCCAAAAGTTTCCATTCCGGGTTCCTTTTTGAAAGTATATCTCGCTACCTGCAACCACAGCTCTCCACCACCATGTCCTCGTACTGCTTGTACACCACATTATTGGCTGAGTCAATGTACAAAATACTGATGGGGCTGAGTTTGGTCGGGACGCAGCAGGTCGGTGGTGTGGATCTGGGATCCATGGAGTTCATGAGAGTCTGGATGATGGCGTGATTGGTAGGCTCCAAATGCGAGCGGATGGGAAAGTCGCAGACGCCGTCGCAATGGAAGGCCTCGTACTCCAGAGGAGCGATGATCCAGTCGTCCCAGCCCATTTCCTTGAAGTTGACGTGCAACTGCTTGCGGTTGCACCTCTGTTTGGGGTTCTTGGGTGGTTTTTTCCCACGTGGCAGCGGTGCCCGACGCATCCGCCGCTGGGTAAAGAGGTACTCGTAGACGGTCTTGTTGTCGTGACCTGAACGGGCTTTGATCTCGTTGTAAAAGAGCCCTTGCTTTTTCGTACGCCCAAACACCACAAAGAAGGCTTTTTCCTGGGTTTGCCTTCCTGTCCGACCCAGGCCAAGTAATCGCAAATCAAGCAGTTGGCCTTGATCGACAGCATCCAGCTCAAAGCAAAGCTGACGAGTGTTTCTAAAGTTCTTGAACAGTTTCCAGATGTCAAACACTTCCCAGTACGGGGCGCTACGAGGGTCGATAGGTCGAGTCTGCAGCAGGACGGGTCTGTGCTTACCTGAGGCACAGGTGTACAGTCTCAAAGCTGCCATGCCCTCAGTAAACGTGGCCTTACGAAAATCCATGTGCTTCTTTAGGAGGATGCGCAGCTCTGCACCTAACAGACCCTCCTTCTCCATTGAGCTGATATTGAGGAGGTACCGTTGACGCCTCAGGAGGGGCGCACGGTCATCTGCAAAAGTTAAGGTCAAAGATCAATAAAAACAGTCCTTGCATTTCTTCATTTGTTTCATTTTAAAACTTGTTTTTATCTAGCATAACACAAAAAGGTAGTAAAAATAGCTTTTCATGTACCATTTTTATAATAATCCCATGGTTTTTGGATGTTACCATGTTAATACCATGTTCTCGTACAGAGTATTATGGTAATGTTGAACAGTTTTGTACATCTGCAGTGGTATTACCTATGTATTAAACTATGGTACTTCCATGTTTTTTTTTTTTTTACCATAGTAATACCCTGGTTTTTGCACATAATATAATGATAATTCAGTACTGGTTTTTTATGTACCATGGTAATACCATGTTTTTGGGGCATTATCCACGATAGTGTTACCATGTTTTTTTTAAAAACATTTACCATGGTATTACTGTGTTTTTGCACAGGGTGTCAGGGTAATACTTTTTTATTTGGATGTATAATGGTGTTACTATGTTTTTTTGTTTGTTTTTTATACAATATCATGGTTTTAACATTTACCATAAGAATAATTTTAACATGCACAATGGTTTTATCTTGTTTTTTGGACACAACATCATGTTTTTAACATAACCCATGAAAATACCATGTTTTTGGACATGATGTCATGGTAACACTTTGGTTTGTTGGACAATTATCACGGTAATGCCATGGTAATACCATGTTTTTTTTAGACATTTACCATGGTTATACCATGTTTTTGCACATGGTGTCAGGGTAGTACAGTGTTTTTTATTTGGACATGTACAATGGTACAATTGTTTTAACATTTATCATGATAATACCATGATTTACTATAGTAATACCATGTTTTTGTGCGCATGGTATTGTGATTATACTATGTTTTTTTGGACTTTATCATGGAAATAGCATGGTATTAACATAATGCCTGACCAAAACCCAATGTTTTTCAGACATTTACCATGATAATACAATGGTACCATGTGCAGCAAATACCATATTACATGAATATGGCAATCATTCAGTAACATGGTATTTCCATCTGATACCATCACTGTACTTTTTGTAAGGGAAGATGTTTATTTTTAAAAGAGTAAAATGATCAGTCACTTTGATCTTTTCTAACAGCAACACAGTGGATATTTTCCACAATCAAAGCTCACACATCGTGATTGTGTGTGTGTGTGTGTGTGTGTGTGTGTGTCTAAAAGAGAGCACTTTCTAAATGCAATGCAATATGACGGCAGTGCATTATAAAAATCAAAGGTTTAATTTTATCCAAGAACAGTTTGCTTTCAAAAGACTATTAAAACCAGACGGCCTCAGCCTGGAGACCACAACATACTGTAAACACAGCATTATTATCAACCTGCAGCTATTTACCAGTGGGCCTACCACCATGACATATGGCTTTCACTAACATAGGCTGAAAAGACCATCTGAAGCGCATGGAGAGGGGCAGAGAGAGTGCAACTGATTAGTGCTGTGTGAGTGAGTGAGTGTGTGTGTGTGTGTGTGTGTGTGTGTGTGTGTGGAGATGTAAATTACACTCAATGGATGTAGAAGGACATGATGTGTGGTGGACTTTTAAACTTAAAAAATAGTACTTAAAAGAAATAGTAATTCCAAAAATGGAAATTCTGTCTCCTTTTACGCACCTTCATGTTGATCCAAACCTGTATGACGTGTATGATATCCAAAGGGAGATATTTAGCAGAATGTTCCAGTCTGCTCTTTTTCATGCATGGAAGTGAATGAAGATCTAATATCTACTTTTGTGCTCCACAGAAGAGGTCATACAGATTCGAAGCAACGAGCATGAGTAAATGATCATTTGTAGGGAAACTTTTATTTTAGGTGAGGGAAAAATGCATGCATTTCTTTCTGTGTCTACAGAGGATGTGGTAACTATAAATCTGCAAAGGGCATTTCACACGGCATAAACTAAAACCATTCAAAGCTTCTGAGGAGTCAACCTTGGAGCTACATAAAGCAGGACCATTTAAATGCCGTTTTAAACAGATTTACTTTGAAAAAATAAAAACATATTGAGGCCACCTACTTGTAACCGGCCCAGGAGTTTATTTACTTTAAGCAGAGGTCCATCAAAAGTCTTATGCCAGATGCATATTGACACAGTTGGTTTGGGTCGGAGACCCAGATAAAAAAATAAAAAATGATTGTGTCGATTTAGTGTATAAGCAATACTAAGCAGAAATAAGATGTTTTAAAAATATATATCCACCAACTTTTCTTTTATATAAACAGGAAAGGACAATTTAGTGTAAATGCAGTAGACTTCAAATGGGTAGTTGACGTGACATTTCAAGCAGTGACAGCAGTATCCTGCCGTTTGAAAGGCAAGAAAACATTTTCTACGTTTTTTATTCCATTATCAAACCCGCACTTTTTTATGAGCTTATATTATTTGAGAAACTATATGGAATTTAAACTCTATGGGATATTTATTCTCATAAATACTATTAATTGGACCTGCACAAATCTAAAACATGATTAAAGATAGTGGTGACCAGTTACAACAGCTAAAAATATACACTTTGTCTTATAAAATCTATTTTCACCTAAAATCTATATACTAACTAACTAACTAATAATAGAGAATAGTGGAACTGATAATGGGGCTAGTTGTCACAATGAATATTTCAGTGGGTCGTTTATTGAAAAATATTTTAAGAATTTAAAATCTAATTTCTCTCTCTCTCTCTCTCTCTCTCTCTGTGTGTACACACACACACAGAAATTTGATGTTAAATTCTTAAAATATATATTCACCATCATAGTCCACGGGAAAAAAAGATATAGTACATTGACCCCAGTGGGGCATGTTGTCACAATATATGTGATAAGTTGTCTTTTTTGGAAAATGCTATTAAATAGCTAATTATGGCCTTTTCAGCTCATTTTAAATAGTTAAATTAGTATACAAAATAATTCATGAAAACAGCAAAATGTACAGGAAAATAAACTAATTAATAAAAATGTTACATACAAAAACATACAACAAACCAATGTGATTTTATTGTTCATCCATTTAACAAACAACTATATCAAAAATATGAAAATCATATGAAATATTTGAAACCAACATGCAAAACCACTGCTAGATAAAAAAACAAAACAAAAAAACATTTTATTCAGACTTTTGATTCAAAATCTCAGTTACTGAGATACAGCCCCTGTGACAACTTGCCCCGGTTGTGCGTACAACATTTCTCTCCCATGCAAACCAGAATAAACAGGCACACCATACCTTGTCCTCTATCTACAAAGCTGGTGATAGTATTGGCCATCCCAGCCTCGTGCAGGACGCTAGTATTGACCTCTCCGCTGGTCAGTGACCAGTACAAGGACAGCATGTAGTCATGGGGCGTCACTAAAGGGTGTTTGGGCTCCTCGCTGTCCTCCAGCTTTTCCGCGTCTTTCGCTCTCAGATGCGCAGGTGCCGGTGCGATGCTTTTCATCACGCCAGCATTGGTCTGACCAGCCCTAATCGCAGTCAGCGCGGCTGATTTCTGCGCAGAAATTGCTTTATTGTGTCCCGCTTGGTGTTGGATGCTGGAAGAGGATGCGACCCTCACCGCATCCTTGGGTACCCAAGAGCGCGCGGCCTCCCTGCGCCCTAAACTCACAGGGACCGCGGCGCGAGCCGGGTTAGTCTCGGCCTTTATCAGAGGTGGACCAGCCCGGATGCGAGAGATCTTCGCGTTGTCTGGGTGCTTAACTAGCGTAGTGCCGTTGCGCGCCACCGGTAACCGTGGATTGGATTTGGCCGCCCCGGTGCCCCTGTGACCGGCCACTCCGGCGATGGAGCGCACCTGCGGGATGAAGTCCAGGTATAACAGAGTCCAGAAGCCCAATACAAAAGGGAGACTAGTCAGAACGTTCATCCTCTGATCTTCCTCTGAGTTTCGGTGATGGAGAAATGACCAACAGCTCTACCATGAACGGGTTTGGAAAAGTAAAAATGAAGCTTTGGAAATGTCTGATCGATTACTCTGCGCAAATCATTGCCATGAGCCCCTCTCTTCAGAACCATAGTGATCCAGCTCTCTGTCGGAGTGGAGATCCAGGAGTAGGTGCAAAAGCGCAGTGTCTCTCGGTGAAGTCCAGCGGTTCTGCTTGATATCTTGTAAGAGACTTGTTTAAAATCCCACTTTTCCAAGAGGGAAGGATGGCGTAATGCGCTC
The DNA here is from genome assembly GCF_001515625.1 of Sinocyclocheilus rhinocerous. Taxonomy (NCBI): domain Eukaryota; kingdom Metazoa; phylum Chordata; class Actinopteri; order Cypriniformes; family Cyprinidae; genus Sinocyclocheilus; species Sinocyclocheilus rhinocerous. The sequence goes on along the minus strand of NW_015646846.1, from coordinate 225,576 downwards.
TCTCGCTCACTCTCTCTTTCTTCTCCGAGTTTGAACATGGGCCAGTGAAAACAGCACGCGCGCGCACACACACACAAACCCGCAGGTGCTTAAGTTGTGCGCAAACCTGGGCGCAGGAATTCCAACGCAAACTAGCTTAATTACTCTCTGATGTCATGCTGTCCAGATTTATTCAACTGCAATATTTCTTCTTAAAGCATGAGTCACTAAATACATAAAACCAAAAGCTTTGCATTAGGTCACCAGAATAAAGCATAGCTAAGGGTCCTCAGTTTATGAGCCATGGGTCAGATCAGATATGCAAATGATCTATGCATTAAACATGATTTGATATGCAGTCTTCACGGAAATAAAAATGGTGAAGATATTTTCACCCAGAAATTGCTAGAACATTTCACAATCGATAAAGAAACAGCCAGTAACACATTGAATTGGACATTAAAATTTGAAATGGAAATTCTGTAATAGTACTTGTAAAACAATAAGTTTTGTTTTAGTTGTAGCGTCGCAAATGCTATGCAAATATAATTTTTAGTAATGCACTCTTAAGAAATAAAAAGGTCGCTTTATTTAACCAAATGAACTGGG
>NW_015646846.1:219735-224847 GCF_001515625.1 Sinocyclocheilus rhinocerous | reverse complement strand
GTGTTGGTGGGTTAAAATTGGTTAAAATATTATTTAATATGAATAAATTAGCTGTATTACACTAGGTTACATAACTGAAAATAATTTTAAGGGTCAGAAAAGTGCATGTTTTCACTTTTTACAATGAACTGTATAACCAGAAAATCTAAAATAATAATAAAGACCATAAATGTACTAACGTATGTCATATTGCAAATTTAATTATAATATGAAGTATGACATTATTTAATATGATATTGTCTGTAATTTTGTGTATTTATTTCAAGTAATGAAAAATTTAATCAAGAAATAAAATAAGTATAGGTGGAGTTAAATAATAAATAAATAAAAGAATAAATATATTAGATAAATTAATTAGTTATTAATATTTAATATAGTTGAAGTAATTAATATAGTAATTAATATAGCAGAAAGCATCTATCGACCAATCAGAATCAAGTATCCCAGAGAGCTGTGTAGTAATATACAGGTCGTTTTCAAAAAGTATTTTTATTGGAAACTAAAAGATCAAATGAAGTGAATGGATTTAAAATTCAATTGCCACATCATCTAAATATCATAACACTGGTGTAAGGTCAGAGGTCACATGACATGATTTAGGTTTCTGGGCTGTAGAAACTGGCACCACACTCTGTTTCTACTCAAGCTCGACCATACATTCGTATTTAAAGCCTGTGGAGAATCAGTTTATTTCCTCAAGTCAAATATATGGACTATTGGTATAACGCCACCCACACACACCATTCCAATCCTTCCCGAACATTAAAAATATCCACCTCCGTAGACACACAGAGAGGATTGCGCAGGTGAAGCTCAGGACACACACATAAACATGCTCATCCAGGGGTGACAACCTCAGCGCAGTGAACGCAGCACATTTCAACTGTCCGAGATGTTGGTCTCTCAGGATGTTTTCAGAAGGACGGAGGAAACATGGCCTGTGGTTTAACCCACACCCAGACGCATGGATCACCAGGAGGAGTTCTTCTGTGTGGATATACAGTCGGAGACCACTAGTGAAAATACTTCCCTTGCGCATTTTTCTAATTTCATGCAAATGTTATCATTACAGATCATACAACTGAATTGACAGTGAATTAAAAAAGGTAGCATGAATTCTTAATATCTCGTTTGTCTCTTTTGCTTTAATGACACTCAGGAACATGAACAAAACCGGATTTGAGATGTTCATTTGAGATGTTTTTTTTTTCTTGAAAGGCGCCCATTAATAAAATGAATTATTATTATTATTATTATTATTATGTTCCAATCTTGAGCTTCAATGAAAGCCACCTAGAAATAACAGTCACCTAGAAATAATAATAATAATATAAAGGTTTATTATTACTTTATTATTTGTAATATTTTATTATTAATATGCTATAAGTTTATTATCATTTTATTATTAATAAACTTGAAATAATAATAATAATAATATTTTTTACAAATTTGTTTTATTGTTTATTATATTTTATTGATACATTTTATTATTTATTATGTTTATTATTATTTTATTATTTATTATATTCATATATTTTATTATTTATTATTGTATTGTTTATTATATTTTATTATTAATACAATGTACTATTTATTCAAAGTTTTTTTTAATTTACTTTATTTTTATTATTAATAATAAACTAGAAATAATTGTTATAATTATTATTTATTGTAAGTTTATTATTAGCTTTTTGTTATATTTCATTATTAATACATTGCATTATTCATTTATTCAAATTATTTTATAATTTATTATATTTTACGAATAATAATAAACTTCAAATCGTCTAAATCTTCTTAATTCTATATCATAATGTTTGGTTTAATCCTTAAAAATCTTTAAAAAACATATTATATTCAGGTTTTGAATCCCAGATTTTCAATGTGCTGGCAGATATCTTTGACCCCCTTCACATTCCCCAAGACTGCCATGCTACGCTGGTATCTTTGTGCAGAGAAATGTGCTGTCGAGGTGTTAGACATTGCAAAACCACAGACATTTCTCAGGTGCAGTCGTGGACAAGCGAAATATAAAGGCCTCTTGTTCTGGAGGAGAACATTCTGCTAATATGCATGTGCTCTCAACTCCACCTGTGCTGTGCTTCATCGACTCAAGTTAAGTTTAAAGAAAAAATCTATATATTATTTTAAAAAGATTTCAGTCTTTTCAATGACTTTTCCAGGTATGGCAATCACAACTTTAAAATGATCTGATATTTCCATGTTTTCAACTGCAGCTTGTTCTCCTCATGGACAGTATGATGAATGTGTTGTTGAACCTGTCTTGTTCTTTCCAACATTTGGGCCACACTATTAATACAGACGATTGAACGAGTTGCTGAAATGCTTTTCACAATGACAGACTGAAAAAATGCAACATTGCCCCCTTTTGGACAATTTAGGCTATTACATTAAAAAAACAAAACAAAGGAAGAAAGAAGGTTTCAATTCATATGTCTGTGGGGGTTTAAAGGGGTCATATGATGCTTATTTAAAGATCATTATTTGGTGTATTTGGTGTAACAGAATATGGTGACATGCTTTAATGTTCAAAAAACACATTATTTTTCAAATACTGTACATTATTGTAGGTCCTCTATGCCCCGCCTCTCTCAAACGCTTCGTTTTCTACAAAGTCCCTCCTTCCGACAAGCGCAGTCTGCTCTGATTGGCCAGCTGACCCAGTGCATTGTGATTGGCCGAACACCGCAAGCACTCGTCGGAAATGTAACGCCCCTTACCATAATCGCGAGCGTCGTCTTTCAAAATAAATGTAAAGACAGTAAATAATGTCAGTTTTACCATCAGTTCAAGCCCAAAAGGGGAACAGAGTCGCGTGACAGACACAGTGATGAAGCTGGTATGTGTACACAAGCCACTTTATAAAAATCTCAACGAAAAGACATTTTATATAGTTAAAAAAATGAATAAATTTTTATAAAATAAGCAAAAATGGGGAAGACGGGGACAGTTTGGGTTTGTAGTTATATTGATAAAGTTATATTTCCCATTAATTGTTAAATAAAGGTTTTATTACAGATATTACAGTATAATAAAACTTGTCCATGTGACTTGTGCAAAATATTTTCAAATCTTCTGAAGCAATATGATAACATGTGTGAGAAACAGACTGAAGTTTGTCATTATTCCTTGAAAATCCTCAAAAGCTACTTTGCACAAAATATATTGTACTATATCTTTGCTCAGAATTTGCGTATAGAAATGTCTTTTAAAAATGGCTTTTTTAAGACGGCTATAATCTGAAAACCACGACACGAGTACATTTATAACAGATCTAGAAAAGACCAAGCCGACTTTATTTGTAATGTCTACAACAAACCAGCAGGTGGCAGTAAGAGGCCATGTTTCAAACGCTCTCTTCACCTCTCACGCGTTCAGTTTATCGGTCGTGTTCGCATATGAATACTAGTGCACTGCTGTCTACACACTGTATAAAAAGCACGTCGAGCTGTTTATTATGTGCTACACTCAGGTCATGTTTAACTCAGCGAGTGGCATTCAACTTTCCTCTCAAAAATAATTTTAGCATTTTAATCTAGCATACATCTATGTATCACAACACGAAAGAAATGCGAACTTTACCTTTACATGACAGCAGTCTTTTCTTTCTTTCTTTGCCTGCAGTACCTTTACGATGCACACGGGCGGCCAACATCCTTGTACAATTAAACTGCTCAGCCTTATCTTTGTTTGCTTTTCTTGTTTACTTCTCTGACCTGGGGCCTGTACCATGATGGTGGCTGAACAAACTCAGGGTTACAGGATTAGTTTCGAGTTGACAAAACCAAACCACTCCAATCCGGCTTTGTTGGTACCATGAAGCTGATCATCAACTTTCTCTGTCAACTCAGGCTTGATCCTGAGTTAATGGGGCAGGTGCACATGAAAGTGTGACATCAGTAATGAACTTGCCTTGAAACTGTGATTCACTTCTCGCGAGAGAGCCAATTCAATTCACTACCAAAGATTAAAAGATTGAACAATATGAAGAATTTAAACACATTTACATGAGATGAAACGATCTTTCCATGAAAGAGGGAAACTTAAAGAAAACATCTTACCATATAAGTGGAAGTAAAAGTTGTAAAGTTAGTTTATAGCGTTGATCATATTTATAGGTATAAAGCACTTAAAAATCTAAGCTCATACATAGTCATGTTTAAAGCTATTGATTCTAAAACTTATTTATATTGCATATTATCTATATGTTAATTTAAAATAAAAGCTTGATAATTACTATTAAACTAAGCTAGCTTGTGTAATGGATTAAGGGTATAATAATTTAATCATATAAAATAATTATAAAAATAATCCTCTCTAAAAATCAGACAATTTTATCTTTAAAAAGGTTTTACTATGTAGCGTCCTTTAATTTGTGAGAAACTGGGGGAGTGGCTTTATTGCGTCAGACATGTGTCAGTTTGCTTGAAGCTGATTGGTCAAATTTCGGGTTGAGATCTATAAACCAGAACATAACCTGCCCCCCGAGCTGGTTAGCTGTGGAGCATAAGTTACTATGGTGATGAACACCACTAAAAGCCAAGCCACTTTCATGGTACATAAAATCCAGGATTGGTGAAAACTAAACTGAAATTTACCTAGCTAGCCAGCTAATCCGGCTTCATGGTACAGGCCCCTGGGGTGTATTCCAGAAAGGAGGTTCAACAAACTCTGAGTTAAAACTTGAACTCTGAGTTGACTTACCCTTAGATTGGAAACTCTGAGTTTAAGGTTTCAGAACAGCTTAACAGAGTTAGTTCAATCCACTCTAATGTTATCAGAGGTGAAAACTGGCAGAAAGGTAATTTATTGAACTAATATTCATTTTCATGTTATCCCATGGGCAAAAAAAACAAACAAAAAAAACAACGTGGCAGCAGAAATTTTTTTTAAAACATAATTCAATCAGGTAAAGCTTCAAGCATGAAATGGGTGTAGGCTAAAGTTACATGACTTTACAAACATTTGACATTCAATAAATATCATTCAGTGTATATCTATTTCAATGTGCAGCAGCTTTTCCCACATAGTCTAATGCTTTTTCACATAATTAAATGTTCTCTAATCCAACATGCTACATTTCTTAATTAG
>NW_015646846.1:195768-219625 GCF_001515625.1 Sinocyclocheilus rhinocerous | reverse complement strand
AATAATTTGTTGCTTTTGTATTTGTAGAACATAAAGATGACCAAATAAACTGTGAATAATTTGTATTTATTTAACAGCTGTGATGGTGGTTACGGTATAAATCCTGCACTACCCTTCCATCTGGCATCCTTCTATTCCATACAGTAATCAGCTTCATTTTCGGAAGGTGCGATGGTGAGAAGGTGTGTGTAATCAATGCATCCAACCACACTGGAAATCCTAAAGGAAATTCTAATTATTAGGTTACTTAGAGGTTGCAACAAGATTTTATCAAGTGAACGCCATTTAAAAATGGTACCGTTCAAATAAATATGCATGTGGATATGGCAAAATAAATAAATTAAATCAAATTAAATTACATCCTCTCCTGTAAATGTAACTCCCCACGAATTAATGCAGCCTCCTCATCTACAGGATCCCTTATAAAAAGACATGCCACTTTTGTCACATTTACCGTGTCTGCATGATGAAAACGAAAGTGGTCCGGTGAGAAAAATAATCTTGTTTCCATTTTCATTGAGATTATTTTTCTTACCCCGCTGGCAATTAATTTGACTTGTTTACCCCAGGAAACAAGACTAAATATCGTACATATTTTTTCTTATATAGAAAATACATCACGATTTAAGAATTTTTAGATATTTGTACTTGAAATAAGGCAAAAATCTCAGCAATAAAAGCAATTTTTGCAGCGTGAATGAATGAATGGGGTATTTAAACATTGCTTATGCTTTAAAAAGGGGGAGGAGACCGAAAGAAACTCTGGTTTTACAGAAGAAAACCTGCTCCCGACCAGGTTAGGTATTCACAGAGTAAGTTACTATGGTAACTTACCGAGAGGTTTAGTTTTGTCTTTTACTGGAACCGAAAACCCTGAGTTTCCCTTTTCTGGGGTTAACAATCTCTGAGTTTCCAACAAAACCCACATTCTGGAATACACCCCTGTTCCTCATATCGAGCAGAAAAGGAATAATATCATAGCTACACGTCTCTGTGATACACACAGATTGACAATAATTAATGCAGATTTGGTGTAACATCCTTACAAGATGCTACGGTTTTAAAATACTTTATCAAGTTGTTAATGAAGATTAAAGAGGTGGCGTCATGTAGTAAAAGACTGCTGATATTATTAGTCCTTGGTTTGTCAAGTCAAAGCAACAGGGATATATTCTCTTAGTAGAGTTTCTTAGGAAAAAATATTGACCTTTTTCATGATATTCTAATTTTTTGAGATGTACCTGTATATATATATATATATATATATATAAATAATCAAAACATGTGGCAAACTTGCCCCAAACTGACATATTAGGATACTGAAGAATACCTGTCTGTTAAACGATAGCTACTATCATTATATAGATAGCCTATAGACTTGTGCAATTTTGACTCATAATCTTACAGTTACTGAGATTTTAGTGACAACTAGCCCTGGTGTTCCTCATGTTCGATCTAAATGTAGGGGTTACTTTAAAATTAGTTCAACTAGTAGCAATGAGAAAAACACTTATATTGCAAATTATTTCCATAAAGTACGTTTATATGGCAAACGGCCGTTTTCTCCTGTGTCTTTTGCCCCACCTCTTGAGTAAACAAACCCGGGCTGTAGTTGAAAGTGAGAAGGCTTCCAATAGGATGGCGTAATACGTGACAGTTTGAACATTTTCCAGAACCTTCCATGACAAATGTGCATACAAATGTGCAGCAGGAAACGCGCGCGTGTTAATGATGAAACTGTTCCGTGAGGGGGGAAAAACTGCACAATATTCATTGTCTAGTCCATTCAACCTGTAACCGGAGGCATGATGTTTTCCCCCCAACAGATAAAAGATAAACTTATCAGGGAAACAGTCAGATTTGCATCTATTTTCAATATGCATTAAGATATTTTTACAGCACAACTTTGCCAGATATAATCAATCGCAAGGGAACTTCCCCATGCAGGTCATTTAATTTCTATAGCTAATGCTAAGCAGATTTCAACTGGTTTTCCTAAATGGCTCAACGGACTGTTCGTGCTAAATTTACCTGGACTCGTTCAGGTGTGAAAGTGTGACGTCAGAGAGGGCACGTGTTCAACACACCCCCAATAACCCTTATAATGTTGCATTATCATACAGACAATCACTTAAGGCGGTTATAAAAAAAGTATTTAGTCACTATGCCAAGCTTAAAAATGTATGAATATCATTGCATACCAAAACCAAATGGCATTTACTTTAAAGGGATAGTTCATCCAAAAATGAAAATTCTGTCATCATTTACTCACCTTCAGCTTGTTCCAAACCTGTATGAATTTCTTTCTTCTGTTGAACACAAAAGATATTTTGAAGAATATTGGTAACCAAACAGTTGCTGGTCCTCACTGACTTCCACAGTGTGGAAAGAAATACTATGGAAATCAATGGCTACCAGCAACTTTTTGGTTTGGAACAACTTGATGGTGAGTAAATGATGACAGATTGTTTGTTTTTATGGGGAGTATATTTAAAGAAAAATAAAGTGCAAACACACTTTTGCAAAAAGTGTGGGCAAATATTTTTTGGAGCCGCTGTGTTTGTTTTTGCCACAAGATTAAGCCTTGGCCTGGTTTAAGGAATCCTGTCAGTGTATCTCATTTTAAAAACAGAAACAAAAATAGATATGATCAAGGTCCATGCATGAGCCTTTACACTTTTTAATCAAAACATTTTCTATTTTTATCCTTCAATCCTAAAAGAAAACAGCCTTTATTCTCTTGGTATGCTCATATGTTTTGGTAGCAAAGCAGACAGGCATCAACATGCTGGATACACACACACACACACACACACATGTCTGGTCAGCTATCCTTGTGGGGACTCTCCATAGGCGTAATGGTTTTTCTACTGTACAGACCGTATATTCTATTGCCCTACACCAACCCTACCCCTAAACCTACCCCTCACAGGAGACTTTCTGCATTTTTAGATTTTCAAAAAACTTAATTCTGTGTGATTTATTAGCTTGTTTACCCGTGGGGACCTCAATTTAGGTCCCCACCGTGACACGAGTCCCCAATGAGTCTGTGTGTATTCAGGTTTAAGTCCCCACCAGAATAGAAAAACAGGTACACACACACACACACAGCTGCTTACAGTCATTTCTCTAGAGGTGGAAATTCCCAGTTTAACACTGAGGCACTTACATTACATATTAAAGTCTGTCTCATTATTCAAAGTTCATCTATCACAAATAGGTTCATGAACAAACAATATGCAAACCATGTGACTTCAGTGTCACATGATCCTTCAAAAAGTATTCTAATATGCTGATTTGCTACTCAAGAAACTTTTCTAAATATTATCATTGTAATTTATTATCCATAGTTGTGCTGCTTTATATTTTTGTGCAAACAATGATACATTTTCTTCAAGATTCATTGATGAAAGTTCAAAAGAAAAGCATTTATTTGAAATAGATACCTTTTGTAACACTATAAATGTTTCTATTGTCACTTTTGATCAATTTAATGTATCATTGCTGAATAAAAGCATTGCTTTCTATCTATCTACTGAATCTTATTACCCCAAATTGGTATTTTTTTTTTTTTTAAAGAAATGTAAAATTTTTTTTTTTTTTTGAATGTTGTCATGCAATGTTTCTCGCATGGTTTCAGGACACAAATTATAGTAACCTAGCCGTAGATAAACATCTATCTTCCACAAAGAAGGCCTCAGTTTGGAGAACTTCTAGGCACAGCATCCAAAAGGTCATTTTGCAGAGTAACTTACAAGATGTAAAGTTCATGCAAGATCTCTCAAGACTGTCAAAAATACCTCCATCCCCATTTTATCATTTTTTAAGCACTTGAAATTGAGGTTCTCCAGAAGGTTCCACCAATGTGGCAATCTGAGGAACCACAATGGTGGCTCAGACAGCTTCTGTTTTGAAGGACCATAGCAAAAGAACTTTTGCGGAACTGATTCCTTGAAACAATCCCAAAACAATGAGCATAGAGTACCAACAATATAAGATCAATAAAAACACAACATGTTTTCCCCTTGATAACTGTGAAACATCATCTACCTTCTTTCCATTGCTCCTTGCAGATCCTCAGTCTCTGAAACCAAACCTCAGCCTCGTTAGCTTCCAATTCAAGTGTGTCTGTAAATTAAAGTGTTTTTCATTTCATACGTCCTCCTTTACTAGTGTCTAGTTTCCGAGCCTTTCTATACCACAAACCCTAAACAAACAAATTTTTGACTTGAGGTCTGCTTTAGGTCAAGAGGACGGTCTACTTGATATTACAGAATAAACTTTCAATTATCAATTTCTTAAATCACATCTGAAGAAATATAGTGACATCATTAAAAGGCAAATTTATGAGGACTTTTATGGCGGAAAAAGCTTAAGACACCTTGGTTATGTGCATAAAATAGCTTTATTTTCAACAGATCAGAATCTGCATGCAAAAATCAATGATTCATTGACTTCAACATTAGATCAGTGATTTCATCTGGATGTGACCAAACAAAGCAGCAGATTTTTCTCTTTTCTTTTTTTAATCATTTTACACCATGCTAGTAATGCACAGCTCATTCACGTTCCCCTTAACTAATCCAGAACATCCTTCTACAAAACATAAATAGATTCGGCTTAAAAAGTCTAAAAGAAATAGAAACTCTTAAAAAAAAAAATCTTGTCAAAAGACTAACAGCCTTTGAATTTTTTGCACTATGGTATATAAAATAAATCTAAAAACCAAAAAAAATAAAATAAAATTATCACATGTACAATAGCTGAGAAGGGGGAGCAACACCCCCGACCTGAAGGCAGGCAATAAAATATGACAGTTAAATTAATACCAAAAAATGTAAAATAAAAAAGGAATTAAGAACATCTACAAAAACACTGAAAAAAAAAAGTTAGTACTAGCATTGGTCATTGTTCTCAAACAAAACATTTTCCATAAATGTTTTCGAAAGATACAGACGCAAAGCATCTGCGTTTCACGAACAGGTTTTACGCCAAAAGCGAATACCGGGATGAGATATAAGAACAATAAAAACGATTTTGGCATTTAAATATTTGGTAAATAAAAGGCTGTCAAGAAATGGCTAAGTACCAAAGTTTTACATTTTATTCAAATGGCTATATACAGATCCCTGGATGTACAAAGTCTGTTTAAAGTGAGCCGATTCTCAATCAACATCTGTACCTGTTAAAGGAGCTTAGCTGGCAGTCAAGCAGCACTATAGTTAGCAGTACTAAGTCTCTCGTCGCACAAAACCAACACAGCAATGAGATACAGATATGAGGAATGTACCATAACACCATGGTTGAAATGAGTATACATTAGTCTAGCACACCGATTTCAGCTTTGCTCTCACAGAATTCACAGAAAAGTTTCAAACATATACTGCATGCCCTCAATTTGGTTCCACCTCTGATGTTTTAATAAGGAAATAAAAAAAGTTTAACATCACACAGATTTAAAAACAAAAGACATCTGATAACGTAAAAGGCTACAGTAACCATCCCTTTCTGAAGCACCGATCGTGACACGGACTGTTTTTCATAACGGCTGGTTCAATGGTCAATCCAAAGCCTTTAACCTGTGAATGGCTCCATTGCACCTTGTAGTGTTTTATTTAAAAATATATAATGGACACAATGGGCCACGTGGTGAAAAGGCAGTAAGTGTGAGAGAACAAGACAAGAACTTCTTTTGAATCGAGCGGTTTGGCAACAGACGCTATCCCCTCCGAGTCGCTTTAAGATTTCAATGCAAATGTCCAGGCAGAGTGAATTATTTGTGTGAGGTCCTTCTGTGGTTTTCGTGGTATGTGAGAGGTTGGCGGCGGCCCGTCGGGCCGAGGCACTGTGTGAGCTTATAGTTCAAAAGAGAGGCAGAGAAGGTATGTAAGGGTGTGGATGCTCATGCATAGAATTCTGTGGTAGGAGCTTTCTTGTAGATGGGCGTCTTGCCCAGGTCGTAACTTCCTTCGTCTTTCTTCTTGATGCGGAGAACGAAGTGAACCAGCAGGACGATGAGGAGGATGGCGAAGACCAGACCAACTGCTCCGCCCGCAATAACAGCTAGAAAACAGAAATAGAAAAATGTGAGGGAGGCATAACCTACAGACACAGCGTTAATGGATACCAGCGGCCTGCGTGTATTTTCAAAATATACGTACAAATGTATGAAAATACCAGCTTTGTTATTGTTACTGTATTTTCAGTAACTGACATAAAATAAATTACAAATATTTGATGAAAAACTTAAATCAAAATTAGAAATGTTGCCTTGGCAGCTAACTGAAATAAGTTAAAGTACTACATTTACTAAAAAAAAAAAAGGAAAATATAAATAAATTAAAGCAATGTAGAAATATAAAATAAAAACTAATAAAAATGACATGCACGTAACTACGGAAACACGTTTTCACCACGGGATAAAAAAAAAAAAAAAGGAAATTGTGACTTTTTCTCACAATTCAGAATAGAAAAAAAATCGCAATTGTGTGAAAACATAGATGTAATATATATATGGAAGCCCGTTTCTGCCACTGAATAAAGATAAAAAAAAAAAAAAAAGGTAATTGTGACTTTTTCTCACAATTCAGAATTCTTAGAAAAAAAAACTAATAATACTGAAATAACACTAGAAAATACTGCGCTAAATGATAAAACAAACCAGTGGAATTTATTTTAAAGCAAAACATTAAACGCTAGTGTACCAAACGTTTTACTATATTTAAATATTCAAATTTTGCCCAATAATATTTATTAATTCTATTTACTTTGCATATCAAACTGTAACTATTGCAAACAAATCAAACCGTCTCCTCACCTGCAAGCACCTCTGTGTTGTTTAACAAGCTGTCATCTCCAGCATGGGTCATGAGCACATTGCTGAGCTGGTCATTGTCTTGGTTTGGTGCTCCAGGCAAGCCGACCTCATTGTTTTTAACCAAAACATCGTTATTGACAGTTGGCCTTGGTTCAAATGGACCCTTAAAATCAGGGATCTGGTTACTATTGAAGAGACCAGTCTGAGAAAGGAGAAAACGGTCACAAGAAAATTAATATAAAAATCAAATCGGTTGCATATACAACAAAAATCTGTCATATGAACAACCAATCAGTAATTCAACTCATGGTTTCATGAATCATAAGCATGCGTAAGAAAGAAATGACAATTCAAGTTGGATATGACCCGAAGTAATGATTTTTAAATCAGTGAGTCAGTTCAGCAACCATGAATGAGTTACTTTAGACCAATGAGTCAGTCTGTGACTCAATAGAGAGTCACTCTGACATTCATTAAAAACAATCGGCTCATAAGAGTCACAAATCAGATGACACTGGTTGCATTGCATATTTGTTGTAGTATTAAACCAGAGTATAAAATGCAATAGAAAGATGCGCTGTCTGTTTATTTACTGTAATAATATAAAATGTAATTTCAATTTAGAAGAATTCTTTAAAGAGCATTTCACTTTAAAATGATTCACTTGTTGTAGGCAAAAACCTCATTAATTAAGATTCACTGTTGTGTTTCCTAACAGGCATTTCTGTAGTATCCTAATAGTTGTTACTCAATTTTTCAAAGAAAAAAAAAATCATATCTACCTTGCTGTCTATCGGTTCTTCTAAAAACCCAGAGCCTGAGCCATCATAATCATCATCATCATCTTCATCATCATCGTCATCAAAGCTATCCTCATCGTCAGTTGGGTTTAAATCAGCAAACTCAAAATCTTCATTCGGAGAGTCGCCGGAAGTCTCCAGATCCTCATGGGGTGACTTGTTTTTCAGAGGTACCCATGTTTCCGTTTCTCGTACCTACAAAGAGAAATAACTTACATGAGGAAATTACACTTGCCACCATTTGTTCCAAGACAAATCACCAAAGAAAAATGTGCAAAATCACTCTTTCATAATGTAATCCAATGCAAACATCAGAAATTGGTTTTACTATATTTAAATATTCAAATTTTGCCCGACAATATTTATTAATTGCATTTAATTTGCATATCAAACTATCACTATTGCAAACAAATCAAACCGTCTCCTCACCTGCAAGCACCTCTGTGTTGTTTAACAAGTTGTCATCTCCAGCATGGGTCATGAGCACATTGCTGAGCTGGTCATTGTCTTGGTTTGGTGCTCCAGGCAAGCCGACCTCATTGTTTTTAACCAAAACATCGTTATTGACAGTTGGCCTTGGTTCAAATGGACCCTTAAAATCAGGGATCTGGTTACTATTGAAGAGACCAGTCTGAGAAAGGAGAAAACGGTCACAAGAAAATTAATATAAAAATCAAATCGGTTGCATATACAACAAAAATCTGTCATATGAACAACCAATCAGTAATTCAACTCATGGTTTCATGAATCATAAGCATGCGTAAGAAAGAAATGACAATTCAAGTTGGATATGACCCGAAGTAATGATTTTTAAATCAGTGAGTCAGTTCAGCAACCATGAATGAGTTACTTTAGACCAATGAGTCAGTCTGTGACTCAATAGAGAGTCACTCTGACATTCATTAAAAACAATCGGCTCATAAGAGTCACAAATCAGATGACACTGGTTGCATTGCATATTTGTTGTAGTATTAAACCAGAGTATAAAATGCAATAGAAAGATGCGCTGTCTGTTTATTTACTGTAATAATATAAAATGTAATTTCAATTTAGAAGAATTCTTTAAAGAGCATTTCACTTTAAAATGATTCACTTTTTGTAGGCAAAAACCTCATTAATTAAGATTCACTGTTGTGTTTCCTAACAGGCATTTCTGTAGTATCCTAATAGTTGTTACTCAATTTTTCAAAGAAAAAAAAAATCATATCTACCTTGCTGTCTATGGGTTCTTCTAAAAACCCAGAGCCTGAGCCATCATAATCATCATCATCATCATCTTCATCATCATCGTCATCAAAGCTATCCTCATCGTCAGTTGGGTTTAAATCAGCAAACTCAAAATCTTCATTCGGAGAGTCGCCGGAAGTCTCCAGATCCTCATGGGGTGACTTGTTTTTCAGAGGTACCCATGTTTCCGTTTCTCGTACCTACAAAGAGAAATAACTTACATGAGGAAATTACACTTGCCACCATTTGTTCCAAGACAAATCACCAAAGAAAAATGTGCAAAATCACTCTTTCATAATGTAATCCAATGCAAACATCAGAAATTGAAGGAACAGTCACTATTGAGTGACACAAGAATGATTTAAAGACCTCATAAAATCAAAACTTTGGCCTATGGCATAACGATTGTTCTGAGAGCACACTTAATTTAATTAATTAATCACGTTAGCAGAGCCATTTGGCCAATCACTCTGAATGGGTTTTAAACAATTAATGGACTAAGCCTATTAGCATAACAGGAGGAAGTAGATCACACACGTCTCTCTTTCAAGACTCTTTCCATAAAAGTGCCCATTTTGCTTTTCACTGTTGCTATGGTCACAAGACATTAAAGCATTCTATTTTAAAATTTTTTTTTTTAAGTGTAATTTAAAAAAAGATTCTAAATTCCATTCTGAATGGCACACAACTGTGATTCATACAATACTGCATTACAATCAGTTCACTCTTGACCTTGAAGCAAGCTGGAAAGGTAAGAGGCAAGTTAGTGCAGGTTTGGCACCATTGTGTAAAACAACACAAGAATTCATCGGACAGGGGCTGAGGGTCTTTATCGGTCTCGCTCTCCTGCTTGCTGTCAAAAACAGATTTAATCAAACATGACTCACTGAAACGTTTCACATACCAGGAAAGCAAAATCATTCATAATGCACAGGTGCGCACACACGGCGTAATCACCTTAGACAAATTTACTAAGGGTTTCAGTAAGGCAACAATGACTTCAAGTTTATCTTAAATACAACATTTTTAAAACAAGTTTAATGCTTAAAATGGCTCTAGACGCAAAAGGGAGGGGTTTTTAAAATGGAGATGGGGGGGGGACTGACTGACTCATTTTCCAGGAAAACCAGGATCATGCAAACGCCACATGAAACTACAAGTCAGCTCTAGCCTGCTCTGTTGTTCGAAGACAATAAAAGAAAAAGGGAGAGCGAGAACCAGAGAATGACAGAAACCACAAGAGGGTGTGGGGAAAGAGACCGACATACTTTATGGTTTTCAGTTTTACAGTGCTGTGAAACCCCACTCCAAAATCCCCCCCGCATTCTGAAATACTCAGCTCTGAGAAGAAAAAAAAAACCTGTATAAGAAAGTACAGCGGATACTCTTTGACTGAGAAAGCCGTGGTTCAATTAAACCGAAGCTTAAATTCCCATAAGCAACCATTAAATTCTGAGCAAACATATACAAGCCACTTGAAAGAGTTTTAAAAAATCCCACCACCCAAACTAAAATCTCTAGACTAAGATGGACTGCTAAAGAAAGTCCCTCAATTTCTCAGTCGCAACGCAGGAAATAATGTTTTTTGTTTTTAATTTCTCAGCAATAACAAAAAAAATTAAATAAAAAACTCACCAGCATTTAAAAGAAACAAAACCAATGCATAAGATAACAACAGTTCTTAAAATAATAGTTAATTCATTTAGTTCACTAAAAATGAAATTCTGACATCATTTACTTGCCCTCATGTTGTTCCAAACCCAAATGACTTTTTTCACACAAAAGGAGATGTTTATCAAAGTTCATGCTGCTTTTGTCCAAACAATGGATGGAGACGGGCACTGTCAAGCTCCAAAAAGGACAAAATGCACAATTAAAGCAGTGTGAAAACTGGTGCACATAGAGCTTGAACTGAAATTTAAGTTATTATTCATGTGATTATCGAGTTTGCAAAATATATATAGCATCAGTGACCACAAAAGTAAGTCATACGAATTTAAAACAACTTAAGGGCGAGTAAATGAGAAAAAGCTTTATTTTTGAGTGAACTCTTAGGCAACCCTCATGATAGCTGTTGACTACGATAAAAAAAAAAGATGACATGTCTACAATTATGACTATGGCTCTTATCCTCAAAGTGAGCTGTAATGCCGGGAGAAGCCTGTGTAAATTAACCAGCTTAGTAAACCAGGCCCAAGTCAAGACTAGAAAAGCTAGGAGCAAATCCGACCATCTGCTGACAAATGGTCTGGCATCTGTTCCAGTGAGTCACAATGGGCGACGCAAAGAGAAGATACCACAATCAGCGACTCATCCATTACGGTGAAAAACTGTCTGAGGTGATTCACTGTTTGAGTTTAAAGGCCAATATTTAAATAACCAAGACTGCATCTAAGTTTTACCAAGCAACTTCGGAGTATGAAAAGTCACAGAAAGTTGGAACATTTCACAGAATTTCTCCTGAAAATGTCAAGATTCAGTCTGGGTTTCATTGGTGACCCATCAAAGCTACACTATACAGATATTATCCGCTGTCATCTGTGGTGGTTTGAAGACTCTCCTTGTTGTCCTTTCAGGTCACAACCAATTACAGCCGCAGTCATCAAGACAAACTGTGTCTGTCACTTCCACCAATCGGATTTACCAGTGTATTGTGTCATATGATCTCCTCATGAGATACACTCCTCACACGTACCGAGTGTACGTCCTACTTTGCACACAATCACACTCGTATGTCAAAGAGAATTCCTTCCACCTTTACAGGAGCTATTTATAGTCGTGTTTTCCTTCCTACACTCCAAGCTGAATCTCAACAGCGGGGTGGAAAGACTCACCTGCCTGTTAAACGATACGTCATTGTTCAATCACACGCCAAATTCTCACCCCAGCACCTGTTCAAAGCACTGAAGCATTAGTGCATGAGAAGGAAACAGAATTTGACTTTTCCTTCGAAATCTTCAACTAAACCAAACAAAATGGACTATTCAGCCTCATTGTCATCAGCCTCTATTCTCTCACACAGGAAGTGCTAGCACACTTTCCTTGTATCCGTTAGTGGCTTTCATTAATGAAGCTTCTCACTATTAAGTCAAAGACTGTTTAATGCACAATGAGCCGTTCTGAATAGTCCAAACAATCAGTATTGTGTAATCTGGGAACGAGGAGTTCAAGCTTTCTGAAAACAGACCTTCCCTGACTGGCTAAAACCTGACATTAACAGAGATTTAGACTGGATTCTGGAATTAAAAAAATGAGCCAAATATGTTCTTGATGGTTTAAGAAATTCACCAAAAAACTATACACATTAGACAATTCATTTGGTGTGTTCGCTAATGAACAGCACCTATGTGCATTCAACAGGAAACAATCATGTTCATAGGTAAAGTTACAAACTCATTTAATGTACCATATCCACAATTACCCTTTAATTACATTTTACAGCAATTAATGAGCCAGAAATGAGAAGCTTTAAGATTAACAGTCAGACACTGCCATAAAAGATAATAAATGTTACCATTTAGAACTCTGAATAAACATTATTATTGCATTAATGCATTAATAATTTTTTTTTATTCATAGAGCACATTTAACACCACATAAGTGGACCCAAAGTGTTTTACAATAAGAAATATAGTCAATTATAAAACATTATAAAATATATTATGAAAGTAAAAAGAAAAATCAAAGCTAGTAGTAAGTCTTAAGGCTATCATTAAAACCATCCAATGATGGAGAGGCCCTGAATTATTATTATTAGTATTATTAATACTATGCATGAATGGACATGTAAAAGAGCATTCTAAACAATATGAAGACTCAGGAAAACAACTTGAAGGTAATCCAGGATACTGCAAGTTAGCAGTAAATGTGTTATTAGATGTGAAAGACCACCGTGTGGTTGTAGGAACATCAATGAGGTGATTAGGCTCCAAGATTTCTTCAACTTAAGTCTGGAGACCTGAGAAAAACCCAGACGTGTGTTTATTAGAAGAACGGGTATTTTCATGAGTACAAACATTTACACGCCAAGAAAGACAAAAGGCTTGATGGAATTGCCATTGCTTAGGGGGAGGGTATAGTCAACAAAGAAACTTCACTAAAGAATAGGTGGTAAAGCCAATTCAGATGAATACAGATATCACAAACCTAATTGCTAATATGTAATAATGAGCAAGCTATTATCATCCACACCAATAAGCAGAAAAAAAAGCAACAGGCCAACTCAAGAAAGAGGAACCATCATTATGAAGGACAGCTGGTGGCTGCATATCAGCATTTCCAACTAAAGCCAGTCTGGCATATGGTTAATAGCTCCACAAGCAACAGAACTGGAATGGTAACTGATGTGGTCTGCTAAATGACTCTAGAACACACAGGACTCCCTTTACATGGCCTCAAGATATTCCTTTGGACTTGCAAAACAAAACCGTACAGCATAAGGCATTGCATTTGTCACAATAAACAACTGTGTTCACAGGCAGAGTTGCTGTAATAACTAAATTCTTCTTTCACCCAAGCAGCAAATAAAACCCTCTCGTTCGGTGCCAACATTCCAGCCTCAAAAGCGATTTAATAGACCAGTGGACAGCAATGTAGAAATCATTATTACATCCTGGCGAAAGTATTTATCACGTCCGCTGCCTTTCAGATGAACTTCGCACCCTAAAAACAACTGAATAAATAAATAAAAGCAAATCCATTCATATGCAAATCACCTCATGCCTAATTCATAACACAATCATTAGCACGTTATCTAGCATGGCCATTACACTTAAAATAATAAAATATTAAACAGTGCAAGTTATGTTTTAAGATAATGATTAACCTACTAAGGTGACAAAAATACTGTTTTGTAATACATTTAAAATGATTTTCCATAGTTTTTAAAATTAAAGATTATTCGAGTATGTTTTACAAAGAAAATACAATTTCAGTTTTTCTACTTTCATGTTTCATTGCCATTTCTTTGCAATTCATAAGTGAAAATGTTTTCTACACCAACATTAATAGCTAGAAAGACACAAACTTGGGGGGGGGGGGGTTTAAACACATTTTAAAATGTGTTTAAAATGTTAAACACATTTTAACATTTTTTTTTCCAGAGATTTTTGGCACATACAATTATCTACAGGATACAAATCCTGAAAAAAATCTTGGGAGGTTGTTAATATTACTGACACTTTTTTTGTTTGACCAACATGTGTCTTTCTAACTAGAGATTATATTTTAATCAGGTAAGGTGGTGAAAGCTACACTCAAATATTCAAATATAACCAACCCCAAGGCCAAATCAAAAATATCCAATCCTACTTTGCCTATTACTGAGGTTTAAAGGGTCCATGTCATGTTGAGTTTAAGCCACACAAACTTGTCCAGTGGCTAAAGAGGAGGGACCTGGATGAAAGAGGTGGACCATTTAAATCTGCCCAAGTGTGTGAAATCCCAAAAGAAGGGCTGGTCAAGGTCAGGAGGGGTCAAATTCCTCAGGAAAACGCTAAAGAATGGAGAGGGAGGGGGATGAAAGGAACACAGACACTTTTGCATGATTTTGAGGAATGCTGCGGCCTTCTCTGCCTCGAAGGACAAGGCTTTTGGTGCGTGTGAGCTTGTTCTCACATTCCCACCCGAGATTAAATCACACCATCCGATGTACAACTAACAGCGCAGCTGGTTTACTGTTCTATTACCCTTAAGATTACACAATATCACACACTAAAACCATCGACAGACAAGGACAAGACGCAGTACAAAAGCTGCATCTGATGGTGTTTAAGTATAGATAAAGATCTGCGGCAACACCTTTCCAAAGGTCTGTGAGAGAATGGAAGGTTTAGCCTCAAAGAATTTACATTTTGACTTGTATGAGGGTGTGTGTGTTAGTGTGTGTGTGTGTGGCTGACTGACCAAGCAAGCACACTGGGTGGCATTTGTCTTCTATTTCAGCTCCTAAGACATCTGCAGCAAGCTATTCTTTTGAGTTATGAAAGAACTGGCCAACACAAAGCTGTGGCATCCCATTCACAGGTGCTCCAGTGGATGATTCCATAATGAACAGATGGAAAAGTAAACCTCATGGACTGAATCCAGTATAATCAAATAATAAAAAAAAAAGCATTGAGGGCAAAAACTGTCACATGAAAGCAAGTGCTAACGTTACTCATGAAGTTACACAACAAATAAAAATGAGCAAGACTAGTTTGGTGCCCTTAAATATATTACTTACACACATACATAAATATAAACGCACACAAATTGATCACAAAACCACGACTAAATTAATTGTTCCTTGTCTAATCTTAATCTAGAGGTTTATTTGAGGTGCGCGCATTGGAAAATTCGACCAAAGACCAAGAAGGCTTGTCTACACGTTTGACAATTAAACTAAAGCTAAATGATTAATCTGACGTGTTAAATTGGTTGAATGTATAATTTAGAAGCCTTTGTTGTTTCAACAGGTCTATTGTCAGAGAGCTAACGCTTTAGCTAACGCAAATATAACACCCTTCTTTCGTCATTTGTGATGAAAGAAAACAATATGGCTCGATTATAACCTTAGTATCTGAACTGAATGTAATATAAGTTAAAATTCACAAGACACTCACCGACTCAGCGAAAACAGCAGCAGCCACAGACAAAACCAGCATGAGGTAAACTTTCAACATCTTCTCTTGAAAATAAGAAGCCCCAGTGACGAAAGTTGATGACAGTTTCCGAAGTGAATCACTTTTATAAATCAAAACAAACCGGTCCTGTTTTTGTTAGTCCTTTTTTATGCCGATTCGATGAGATTTATATCGCGTATTTTCTTACTGCTATCCTCTGTGTTGGTACGCAGTATTCCTGCGTAATGAGTGATCCCGTTTAGTTTTATTCAGAGGCGTCACCGACTGAACCCGCCTCTCTTCCGTATGCAGCCAATCAGGACACCGACAAACCAGTGACGTGTTTTTGGAAATTCCGGACGCAACAGGTTTACAACAACATTAGAATCCATCATGTAGCCGGAGCACGTTTTGAACAGCGAAATTGTAGAATGATAGGATGATTAGAATTAGGTTTTTGGGTATATAAAATAATTGTTAATCTCTTACCAACACAAAATCCTCCGTTCTCTGACAGTTTCACATGGTTAATGTACTTAATATCCGTCATTAACTGACCTATATGAATGACTAGCATGTTTGAGGAAGTTAGGAAGAAGAATTACGAAAGCGAGACGCTCGTGGAAAGTTCAATGACATAAACTTCCGGGATTTTTTGAGAGTAGTTTTTTGCTTGTTCTTCCCCTTTCCCTTAAAGCCGTATGAAAAACGAAAACCACAATGATATTTAGATGCTATTGCTGATAAAAGAGTTTTATGTTCTTTCCTTCTTTTCTACTGACATAAGTTCTTAAACTAGCCCAGATGGCTTGCTGCTGGTCTTAGTTGTTTTAAGCTGTTTTTTGCTGGTCAGTGGTCTCCCAGCCTGGTGTTTTGGATTTAGCTGGTCAGCATGCTGATCGCCAAAATCCTTCAGCAAACTAACTATGCTGAGACCACTTAAGACCAGCAAACCATCTTGCCTTAAGGAGGGTTTATCTTCTTTTCATTCTTTTCTTTTCATAAATGTCAGTTACATTCAGATTTAGGTGTTGCATCATAGAATTAACGGTTGCCATTTCCACTAAAAGGCGTCTGTTTTTGGTTCTCATCCAATCGTAGTAACTGGAAAATGATGGAATTACTCTTCTCGCTCTTATCACAACATTTCCATTCTAGCATGACTTTGAACTTGAAACTACTTATGCATGTCCCAACATGACACTGTCACTGTCAGAAATTTGTAATTGAAATAATCAATTCTTTGTGAAGTCATCAGAAATATACTCTATTACAAAGATTAGAATTAGGCTTTTTTAAAAATTAGGTTCATCATCTAAGCATGTCTGCAATGCGTCTATTTATAATTCTCTATTAGTAAGAATAGCGTGGCTTAGAAAGCAATGCAAATCATTCAGTACAAACCATTTGTAGTTAATCAAGACTGTCATGCTAATAAAAGTCTCTCATGTATGTAAATGGTCATTGTATAGGCCTTTAGGTTCAGAAATACTACAGATACTCACAGTGCTAAAATCCCCTTAAATACTTAATTGACCTGGCAAACAATCTTGATTCAGATTAACTTGCGTATGTGTATGATCTCAGAACTCCTCTCCATAACAAAAAAACACACACACACAATTGCAAACTTTATGACTGTTTATGGTGGAAAAAAAGACTATGGTGTTGTGTGTGGTCCCTTCGCTCTTTTGTGTTACCTGTAAATTTCTTTCTTTCTTTCTTTCTTTCTTTCTTTATGTGTATGTGTGTGTGTATATATAAAACTTGGACACTTTTTAAAGGGGTGGTTCACTGGGTTTTTTCTAGGCTTGATTGTGTTTATGGGGTGTAGTCTAACATGGGTTAATGCTTCGTTTTTTTTAAAAACGCATAATTTTTCACATAATTTACCTTTATTCCACACCGCTCTGTCCCTTCTCTGAGAAACGGGCTGATCTTTTCCTTCTTTTATGAAGCCCCGCCCTCAGAAATAGGCGATGGGCTCTGATTGGTTAGCTAGCCCAGTGTGTTGTGATTGGCTAAACCGCCTCTAGTGAGCGTCTAAACGTCCCGCCCCTCAACTCAGCTGCATGTGCTCCGGTTGTATTGTAGACAGCGGCGTCGTTAATATCACTTATCAGTTCGAGATTGAGAAGCAGAGGATATTATTGAAGAGGATCGTGCAGAACCTGTGCAAGCACGGCTTTTAATGGTAGGCCTATGTTTTTTGTTTGTTGTCTCATACTTTTAGATACTCTGTTATTTGTAAATGCTACTGCTTATGTTAGCTTTTAATATACAGTTTTATCCTGATTAAAGCTTTAATACAGTACAGCAACTGCACGTGCGTCCATGTTTAACGCTTCTCAGTTTATCTGGGTTTGTGATGTCACAAACCCAGGAAGTAATTTGTTGTAGTCCCTACCAGCCATTTTTGTAGGCATTAAACTGCCAGAATTTTAAAAGACGATATCTCCGTTTGCATTGAACTTTCAGCTTTGTAACTTTGCAGATATTATTTATGCTCAAACAGCAACATTACACACTAACTAAAGTTAAAAAAGTGAAATCGCAATGAACCACCCCTTTAAAACTACATTTTCAAGTTTTAGTTACTTGAGGCACATTTCTGATGTGTCTGGTTTGCAATCAGATCAGGTGTGTGTAGGTGTGTCATTCTTTGAGAGAAGTTACTATGATGTATTCGGTGTTTAGTGCACACAATCCCATCTAATCTCTTTCTCCTGAGGGGTGTTAGACGTGAGGTGATGTTTGTGCTTATCATTGCTTTTGTAAACTCATTATGAAGTAAATAAGCTCATCACAAAAATACATGCCACAGAAGATACTTGAACAATAAAGCTACGCAATCCCTTTGAGCGGCCTACATAAATTAAGTTAACGCTGTTATGGGAGGCATTTTTGTCCTGGCTGGCTTTTTGTTTGTTTGTTTTTCTTTATCTTCCTTCATCAGATCAGCCCACATTCCTCTATCATTAACATCATTAACATATTTATTGCTCTAGATGTGAATTGTTATCTGTGTTGAACAGATTTAAAAAGTAATTTGTAACATATTTTATTAGATTACTGGAGCTATTAAAAAAAAAAAAGGTTTAATGTTCCAAACAATACAATTTCCACATTACTTAACTGCTTTTAGGACCAATAAATATTTTTTACTGCAATATAAGAATATTCTCAAAATGCTTGCCATTCTTGCTGTGCTGTGTGTACATTAATGAGGAAAAAAAATTAACTTAAATGATTTTAGCAAATGGCTGCAATATAACAAAGAGTGAAAAATTTAAGGGGGTCTGAATACTTTCCGTACCCACTGTATATGATTTTTAAATGTTTTAATGACGTCACTAATGTTCACCAAAGCTGCATTTATTTGCATTTACCAACATATTGTGAAATATTATTACACAGCTTGAAATAAATATTTTTAATTTGAATATACATAAAAATGTTATTTATTCCTGTGATGCAAAGCTGAATTTTCAGCATCATTACTCCAGTCTTCAGTGTCACATGATCCTTCAGAAATCATTCTAATATGCTGATTTGATATTAAAAAATTTTATTTTAATATTATAAAAATATTTTAATAACATAATAAGCCAAATTATGCATTATATATATTATTTTTATTTTGGGCCAAAATAGTGTAATACAGTCTATTTTATTTGAATATAATATTGTCAAAAATATGTAATAATTTTCCTATTCTGTGGAGATATATATATATATTTCATTTTTTAAATGTGACTATGACAAAGCATTTTGCTTTGCTTCCCTTTTCAGTGAATTTCTCTTCTTTGGAAACTCACACAAACAGACACGCCCACTTCTTTTACACTGAAGCCCCACCCATTTTCCATTTGAACTTTGGACCAGATCCTCCTACTCTTTCTAATCTAACCAGCGCTCTCACTCCATGTGTATTTTCTCTCTCAAATTCATTTTCATGTTGTTGTTTTTTTTTTACTCTTTCACTTTTCATATCGCACACTTTCACCTTACGGACGAAGAGATAAAGGCTGTAGAAGGTCACTCTGTTGACTGGGAGCCATAAAAACAGGGCACACAACAGCTACCCTTCACCCGCTCCACCCACAACCGCCTACTACACTGCCAAACCATATATAGAAGAGTACATGCTAGTTCACTTTCCCAGCACATGCTAAAAGCCAAGAAGACGTCACCACTTCCTGTGCATATGCAAGAAAATGGAATTTAAGAGGAAGCCCATAGGGGGTTAAACAGTGGGAGATGTGTATGTGTGTGTGTGTGTGTGTGTGTGTGTTTGTGTTGGAGTATGGAAAAGGATACGAGAAATGTGGTAACCGAATAAAGCTGTGATAGGGGAATTGTGTGGAATGACTGGAATTTCCTGCTAAAACGTCACATGTGCTGCAATGATCAGCCACAGTTTACGTGCACAGTCAGAGAACTGCATGATAAGACAATATTTAACCAAAAATGATGAGTCACAAAATGTCACTGGAATGATATTTG
This sequence comes from Sinocyclocheilus rhinocerous, assembly GCF_001515625.1. Taxonomy (NCBI): domain Eukaryota; kingdom Metazoa; phylum Chordata; class Actinopteri; order Cypriniformes; family Cyprinidae; genus Sinocyclocheilus; species Sinocyclocheilus rhinocerous. Next base: position 199,673 of record NW_015646846.1, on the reverse strand, counting down.
ACCTCAGCGTTGGTGTAACTCCTTTAGGGGTTTATTACACAGTTGTTGTTCTAAGCTGGGTATATCATTGTGTCTTCTAAAATAACCTTTATTTTATGAAAATATTCCTATTGATTATCATTAACCTTACAGATTTTTACCTTACACGTACAATGAAAGATCTAAAACATTTTAGAGGTGCTTGCACTTTTCAAAACCACTAAGAATTATTACTGTTCAAACGTTTGGGGTCAGTAACATTATTTAGAAAGAAAGTACTTTTATTCTGCAAGGATGCTCTAAATTGATCAAACGTGACAAATTTAAAGACTATTATAATAACATTTATAAAGAGACATTTATTAGACATTTATGAAGACATTTTTAATGTTACAAAAGATTTCTTTTTCAAATAAATGCTGTTCTTTTGAACTTTCTATTCATCAAAGAATCTGAAAATAACATGTATCACATTGTCTGCAAAAATATTTAGCAGCACGACTATTTTCAATACTGATAATAATAATAATAAGAAGAAGAAGAAGAAGAAGAAGAAATGTTTCTTGAGCAGCAAATGAACATATTAGAATGATTTCTGAAGGATACTGAAGACTGGAGTAATGATGCTAAAAATTCAGCTTTATATATATAAAAGTAGAATATTTTCATTCCCACATAAAACATTTTGCTTTGTGGTTTTTTATTCATATCAAATGAAGTTTAATTTTTTGTTTTTCAAGTCTGTTTTTGAATGCATGTTAACATTTGTGACTAAGTGGCCTGTAAGAGAGGACTTTTATTTTGTACAGTGCAGTCTCATCTTAAACTGTGTTCAAAATATACATTGATGCATTCAAAACCTAATGCTTTATATGCTATCAAGACATTCATTTGTATTTCTGATTGGGAAATCAGCTATTAGTGAACATGTCTGGAAACATAATGTGGATGTGTGAGTTATGATTTATTGCTCAGAGGTTAACAGAAGCAAATTAGAGAAATTTATGCAATTAGAGTACAGAGCTATACATTTACTTGATGAGAAATGTGTTGAGTTGATATTAAAAACTTTGGTGTCTTGGCAAATTTGTGTTTCTGACCTTGATAAAGTTGAGGCTATGTAACCTGATGTTGTTGGTCTACCAGGAAGAACTTGAATAGATAAGGAATTAGACACTTAAAAATGAGCCACCATCTACCAGCATTGAGCTCGCAGTCATCCAGATGATCATGATTAAGTGCTTGATGCAATCAATGTTCTGCTAAGCATCACTGCATAGAAAGACTCACCTCATCAGTTAGTGAACTGAGAGACTGTGTTGATTCACATGATTCCTCTCACGTTACACAGCTCATTAGATGGTAAGGTAATCAGAGCTGCTTTAACTTTGATCATATAAGAAAGATGAATTCCTGCACTTTCATTTGCATCTGAACTACTGTTAATTAGAACAGAATATGTTGATTTAGCTTTTTAATATGCATTAGATTGGAGATCAAAGTCGATGAGCGCTTTCATCTGTATTTTATATGCTTATACATCTAATTAATATAGAAAAAAAAAAAAGCAGTTTTACACATTTATTTAAAATGGCACAAATGGAAAGCACTTTAAAAGACACTAGACAGCAATTTAAAACAATTTAATGTTTATTATTGAGTATACCAGTAAATATGAGACTCATGAAGTTACATAAAATTACCCTTCTAACCCCCTTCTTCTTTTTTATTTTTAAGTCACTTTGGATAAAAGCGTCTGCTAAATGCATAAATGTAAATATGATTAAATAGTGCAAAATAGATGAGTAAGTGTTCTGTTGGCATTATGTAAACGTGTTTATTAAAAATGAAAAAAAGACATCTGAAAGACATTACGTTAGATTTTTAATCTCATGTTCAATTAGAATGATTTCTGAAGATCATGTGACACTGAAGACTGGAGTAATGATGCTAAAAATTCAGCTTTACATCACAGGAATAAATTAAATTTCTAAATATATTTGAATAGAAAACCGTTCATTTAAATTGTAATAATATTTCACAATATTACTGATTTTCTTTCAAAACCACTAAGAATTATTACTGTTCAAACGTTTGGGGTCAGTAACATTATTTAGAAAGAAAGTACTTTTATTCTGCAAGGATGCTCTAAATTGATCAAACGTGACAAATTTAAAGACTATTATAATAACATTTATAAAGAGACATTTATTAGACATTTATGAAGACATTTTTAATGTTACAAAAGATTTCTTTTTCAAATAAATGCTGTTCTTTTGAACTTTCTATTCATCAAAGAATCTGAAAATAACATGTATCACATTGTCTGCAAAAATATTTAGCAGCACGACTATTTTCAATACTGATAATAATAATAATAAGAAGAAGAAGAAGAAGAAGAAGAAATGTTTCTTGAGCAGCAAATGAACATATTAGAATGATTTCTGAAGGATACTGAAGACTGGAGTAATGATGCTAAAAATTCAGCTTTACATCACAGGAATAAATTAAATTTCTAAATATATTTGAATAGAAAACCGTTCATTTAAATTGTAATAATATTTCACAATATTACTGATTTTCCTGTATTTTTGATCAAGTAAATGCAGCCTTGATGAGCAGAAGAGATGTCTTTCAAAAACATAACAATTTTTTTTACAGACAGTCTAACTAGGACTGCTTCGTTTGTGGTACGTATTTTAATTATAGATCAATTTGTGCAACTTTTCCAAGTTATGAGAGTTGCAAAAATAGGATGCAAAAACCTTTAGATTTACATTGAAGGAGGAAGGAACCAAAGTCATTGAGAACAAAATATCCTAAAATTTGCATGGGCAAGAAAACAATCACCTAGCAACAACCCAGAATGCCTTAACAACCGCCCTGGCAACCACACACAACACCTGTAAACGCTACACACTATTTATTTAGAATATGTAAAAATCTAGTTCTGCAATGCTCTTAAGGATCAAAAACAATCAATGACTTGTGAATCTGAAGTGTACGTGTGCATGTATGTGTTTCAGGGTGTGGAGTTTGGATGAACAGAGTTTTTTTTTGTCATACTACTCTACATTTCACTGGAGAATTATCCGCAACTGCCTTTGTTAGACAAAAAGCTCTGACATGGATCATTTTACCATTTCAGAGTGTTTTTATGCCCAGGAGACAATATAGACACTTAACACGTCTCTCTGCCTGCTGCGTTTCTGCTCTCGGCCAGGTGTGACATTTCACTGTACAATGAGTGTCTCTATTTTACAAGCCACATGATTCTAATGAGGACACTATATAATTCTCTGTGTGCCCGCAATTATTCAAATGAATCTGGGTTTTTTGGCAAAAGGTCAGCATGTAATAGAGTCAGTTTCTCTTCTGCTTTTTGCTAGTGAGCAGACGGCAGGTGCACTCTGTGGTTTTACTAAAAAGGAAAACGAGTTTCTGGTGCTCTATTAATATTACTCTATTACTAATGTTAGGTGCTTTTCATTTCATTTTTCTTGCTTTCATTAGTGGTGTTTGATTAAGCTAACATCACATTAACTTCAAACCTTTGACCTTAACTCATTTCATGCAGCTTGTTGTAGAGAGCAGTGTTGTAATTGTTATTTAAAACTAAAACTATTACTTATTACTTGAAACTTACAATAATTACTCACTTTTATGTTAATTTAAATAAAAATGAAATTATATCTATATATCTATATCTATCTATCTATATATATATTTGATGAAAAACTTATATTAAAATGAGAAAAATAGAAATTATAAAATTGGCCTTAGCAACAAACTAAAATAATATTATAAATGGAAGTAAAATAACTAAAACTAAAATAAAAATAAAAATAAATTAAAGTTAAAAAGGAATCTAATACACTAATTATGTATATTTGTATTTTTAGTATTTTGTAAAAAAAAAAAAAAAA
>NW_015646846.1:171873-195594 GCF_001515625.1 Sinocyclocheilus rhinocerous | reverse complement strand
TAACTTTTATAAAGAATGTCTCTTTGGATTTGAGACTTTAGTCTTTGCAACTTTACAGATCTTCTTTATGCACCAAGAGCTTGTAACACTCCAAAGAGAAAGGAAAACTTGAAAACGCATCATATGACCCCTTTAAAAAATAACATCTTATATTACATGAAAAAAGAGGGGAAAAAAATCTCCCGAGGGGGACGCAACCCCAGCAGGACAGAACAATGGCGTTCCTCTCCTGAGTCCGTGATTGAATGCACCCAGGATTCAAGTACAAACATTCCAGTGTACAAAGAGAGCAAAGCCAGGAGGGACGGGAACGGGGGTGAGGGGGAGCGCAGGTGAGGAGACAAGTCTGAACAAAACCAGCACAGACACATTACAGGAACCAGTCAGTGACAGCAGCACATTTCCTAACTTATTAAGCCTACTGTATCATTTCTGATATGCACATTTCTAGGGCCTCTAAATAATCAACAAAATCAAAACTTTGCTGAAAAACCTGCTGTGCATAATCTACTTAATGCCTTCTGCCATCTGATTCAGAGTTCTTGTTTTTTTAGCAAGTGAAAGGACTTTGTGTAATTGTAAAAATGTGCTTCACGTGTTTTTTGTTGCTGTGAAATCTTTACTGATTTTTAATAAGTATACATAACAATGACCTTTCTATTGTTAGTAATATTTCAAGATGAACACGTACTGGACTGAAGCTACTTAGGTTTACTTGATTATCCATACATCAGTTTTTAGAAAAATGAAAAATGTGAGTATCAACTTTGATCATCAGGCTTCTGGGGAACGTTTATTTGTTCATCTCTCATCATCAATGTATTGCATTGCATTAAACGCTTTGAAACTATAGTTTGATCATAAAACTAAGCATTTAAATATCATCTTACTAAGACATTATTGGGAGATACAGAGTGACAACTGATATTTACGTAAGGATCTGTTATACTTAAGATCTCATTTATATAACAATCAATAAAATTGAGGTTGAGCTCCTTATTATCATACTATAATATGAGCCATAGAAGCTTGGTGTATCAAATATGATACAAAATATAAAATACATATGCAAAAAACATTTTTTTAAAAATATTTTGCATAAAGTTTCAATAAAATTTCATTTTAAGAAAAAAAACATTTTTCTGACTATTATGTCATATGTCAGGCTTTATAGGGTTAAAACATGCATATCTGAAATACGTGATTGTTAGAGACGTGTGAACATGAAATGTCACAAAAATGTTATTATGTGTAAAGGAGGAACAATTATAAACGAATGAAATGTCTTTTTAATATCTCAATTGTTTCTCCAAGATCACAATGAGAATAAATGGAGAACAAATGGAGATTTTGTCAAAGTCACCTGATTTTTAGAGTTTTATTTCCCTGAGAAAATTACTAAAATTACTACTATGAAAATAACTTGTTAAAATAATAATAATAATTTGTAACAATTTGAAATTATTTGAAAATTAAAGGAAATAACTTATCTCCAGTTTCATAAACCCAACATTCTCAAACTGTGATTTAATTTAAGACTCAAAAATCTTCAATAAAAAGTCACAATATGAACTCCCAAAATTTGTCACTGAATTCTCCCAAATCATCTGAGCTGCTATTCATATTCATTTATAGCTCTAAATAACAAGTGTTTCATTCATACCTATCTTTATTTCTCTTAAAGAATTTTAAGAGAAACATCAAAGTTGATGAGCTCTGAATGAGCAACCTCTGAGCAATTTCAGACAAACAAAACAACAGACAGCACAATAAAAGCAGCCGCACATGTTCGGCCTGCATGTTCTCCCAGCACAATTCCCTGTGTTTTTTCAATCTGGTTGACAAAAGGCTTGATTATTAGGCAAATTGGTTAGCTGGGCAGCTTTTGTTGACTGGCAACATCTGCTATTCATATTCATTTATAGCTCTAAATAACAAGTGTTTCATTCATACCTATCTTTATTTCTCTTAAAGAATTTTAAGAGAAACATCAAAGTTGATGAGCTCTGAATGAGCAACCTCTGAGCAATTTCAGACAAACAAAACAACAGACAGCACAATAAAAGCAGCCGCACATGTTCGGCCTGCATGTTCTCCCAGCACAATTCCCTGTGTTTTTTCAATCTGGTTGACAAAAGGCTTGATTATTAGGGAAATTGGTTAGCTGGGCAGCTTTTGTTGACTGGCAACATCTAACATCTGACTCTTTTGTGTGTTTCCATAGCTTTTCTTGGTATGCTTTGATGCAGTTCCCCTTTTGTAAAAATCCATACAACCTTGCATTCTCACAGGAGCAGAGACAGAACTGAAATCAGTACACCAGAAAAATAACTGGGTGGATTGTTGAATTCGATTTAGACTTATATTTAAATGCAAAGCAAATGTTACGGATAAGTGAGGAGATGACTTATGACATTTAACACAAGGGTTATTTACAGAGATAATATCTCTGTGACGAAGTTGGAAACACAAGGTATGCCTCACTGGAATGCCCTTTAGGGTGTCTCTCTCGCCCTCTGACAGGAACAAAGTCACCTGACCGGCCCATGTGCGCCGAGCTAAAAAAAGTAAACATGGGAATTTTTTTTTTAATAAGTCAGGTGAGCGTGTAGGATATTTCCCCTTTCTGTATGTTTGCATCATACTTGTATCTGAGAGAAGAAGATCTTGTGTCCGCAATGGGGGTTTGAATAGTTGATTCTTAAATTATTATATTTAAGTTATTCTTTATTGTCCTTTACAGGAAATGTGTCTTTGACTTAAAAGCTGCAATAGTACACAACAACCACACACAATAACAACAACATTATTAAGAGAGAGAGAGAGAGGGAGAGAGAGAGAGAAAAACCTTAAACCTAAAATACCATTACAGTTACAACAACTTACTATTTAAAATCCTAATAGATACAGGTATAAATGAATTCTTGTAGAGATTACTTCTACATAACGGAACTCAATAACGCTTCCCTGATGGCAGTATTTGATAAAGTAATTGACATTTGGTTCAGCTCTTCTTGAATGTATGGGTCCATCCAAACTTAAAGGAATAACTCACCCAAAAATGAACATTTGCTCAAAATGTACTCACCCTCAGGCCATCCAAGATGTAGATGTAAATGTAAATTTTCAGCAAATTTTCATTTTTTTGGGGTGAACTATTCCTTTAAGGTCCAGATCTAGGCCAAATCATGTCAGTTCAAGAAAGATGTCCATTTTAATATACTAAAAGCAAGAAGATTCTATATGCATTGCAGAATTTCAAATTAAGTTGAAACGGACTGAGTATAAGCCAGCAAGATTTTTCTTTTGAGACCCAGGCCCAGACCACAAGATCAAGACTCCAACCCTAAAATCTAAAAATAAAAACAAAATTGGTTTCTGGGATATTCTGCAGTGGTTTGTATTATTTTTGGGTCGCACGGAGATTTCTTTATGTGGTTAAATGAGATCTCTATTAAACATTTTGTCTTGTCATAAACGATAAGCAAAAATCAGCCGCTGATGAACAGGCTATTTTATATTATACATTAATATATAACTGTTGTTGCTATCTGAAATCTCTGTTTGGCTTCTAGAGGCTGATTGCTTCATTACTAGAAGAGAATGAAATAAAGTTTTAAAATAACTCCTTCGCTTACCGACATAAAACTTAAGCAGGCCTTCAGTTATGTGGAGTGAAGTGAATAAATGGTGCAGTGCTTCTCTCTAGTGGCCGTTTACAGCTACATGATTAAAAAAATTACGAGGATTACACAATCACGCAGACCTATTTACAGCACTGGATTGGTAGGTCATGCTTCATTCCAGTTTATTGATGATTCAGAACAAATGCATTCTTTTAAAAAGGAAGCTCCTACCTTACGTAACACAGCTTTCTTTAGATAGGCAGGTAAAATTTTAAAAAAAGCATGTTATTTGTATGTTGAATATGTGCAAGTATCATAACTTACAGTACTTTTAAATTATGTCCTTTCAGTTGTTATAATAATGTTATTTGTATGTTTCTTGAAAATTTCATGAAAAATTCTTGAAAATTAAAGCTACGCATCAGCCATTTATGGGTGAAGACAGCAAAGTATTGTAAAGTACTGAAATTATTTCAACTTAAAGGAACACTCCACTGAACTATACTCTCATTCCGACGTAATAATCAAGGAACTATGCTGCCGTACTATGGGTGCAGCAGGCGCAATGATATTACGCTGCGCCTGAAAATAGTCCCCAGCACGCTCCCTGTGCAAGCAGTGGTCACGTTGGTTATGTTGATGGAAGTTAGCCTATTTTCAGGTGCTGCGTAATATCATTGTAACTACAGAAGAGTCCAGTTTTAAATAGGAAAAATTCTGAAACTCTTTGGTCATTTTTGAGGGAGATGCTAACGGTCTAATCAGATTCAATGATCTATGCTAAGCTACAGCTAAAAGTGCTACCGCCAGACCCGGAGATCGGCTGAATGGATTCGAAAACGGTAAAACTCAACTGTTTAACTCTAGGGGAGTTGAAGAATTTTCAAGAAAAAGTGGAGTGTTCCTTTAAGTTCCATTAGCAAACCATTTATTTTATGACTTAAAACAAAACACATATGAATTTATTATTAATTTCCTGTAGAAATAAAACATCTTGGTGACTTGGCAACTAAAGCAGTAGCAAGATGCAAAGCAAGACGTCCAAGACAACAAACGTCATGAACAACCCCCAAAAAGCTGTTTTATTGAGAAATAAGATGACATCACATCCTTGTCATGGTGAACAGAATCATTACTTGGCATTGTGTAAGTTTGCATATATCAGTGAAATCAAACCTGCGGTCTCTGGGATAGACCTTTGGCAACTTTAAAATGTAAATCAAACATAACAGTTATCACGAAATCAAACGAAAACAAAGAAAACAGAGTAGTAAATCATAGAATGAGTCATGCTCCCATGATTCTTAGTCAGGTTGTTCTGGAGAAAGAACATCCAGACAATAAAGTAGAATTGCTTTTAGATAACATCTTCATTACTACCTTTTATTTATTTATTTTTTAAATAAACCATTTTTTAAAAAAGTACCCAATATCCATCTTTATAATGTTTTAATTTGCTTCATTAAATGTAATTTTCAGGTGTACATCATCTCAGCCATATGTGACATCTTCTTGGGCATGTAAAGGTAATATTCCATGTATCCAGAAAGGTCCTCTATTGTGATGTCATCCACATAGGCGCGGGCCTGTTCAGAACAAGAGCGAGGGGAGCTGGACGTCCCAGCGGAAGTTCTGCTGTTGGGCGAACTGTCCTGCGGGCTGGGAAGCTTCCGCTCGCATTCGGAGATCACATCTCGAAGGCCGGTGAATGAGTACACCTCGACACCCTGCCAACCGGGACACTGGCATTCCTGCTGCCCACACGGGCACTGACCGGCCTCCTGCAACTTGGACAGAGTTTGAAAGTCAGACGGAACAGCATTACCTTTGCCCGCCTCCTGAGATTTGCCCGGCCTACATCCTAAAGTGGGCCTGTTTTCGTCATCCGCGGACATTCTGGGACCGAGGGGCAATTCCTGACCCTTTGGAGAAGGGAGGTGGGTTTCATAGCCGACGACACCGAATACAGTGGAGCACGGAGCTGAGAATGCAACTTCGTTCTTGACGGCACTGGTGTCGTCGGGCTCTGGCGGGGTCTTGTGTTTGAGCTGTCCAGGAGGGGGAGACATTTTGCTGCAGTAAGTAAACTTTGGAGGATGAAGGATCGGAGATTTTGATCGTCGACGTCGCTGGCTTCTCACAACTCCTCTTGATGACTTTCTTGTGCATCTATAGTAAAGAATAAAGGTGAAAATATTAGTATAAAGTATAGCTTTGAGTGATTGTTTTAATCCTATAAAATCTATTTGATACATTAACTTTTAAGGTCTCTACACTTTTCTGAAAAACTTGTACACAATCTACTACATGCCTTTTGTCATCTGATTGATAGTTCAAACTTTTTTAGCAAGTAAAAGGCCTTTTAGTGTAATTGTAAAACTGTCCACCTTCAGCTTGTGGTTCATGTGTTTTTGCTTTGCAATCTTTACTGATTTTTATAAAGTAAACATAAGAATAACTTTTATACTGTTAGTAATATTTCAAGATGAAAATGTACTGGACTGAAACAACTTTGATTTGATTATCCACACATATATTTATTTAAAAAATCATGTTCAAATATGACCAACAAAAATGATCATCAGGCTTATGAAGAACACTTATTTGTTCATCTCTCAATCATCATTGCAGTGCATTATATTATATGTTTTGAAACTACAGAACTTTGATAATAAAACTAAGCATTTAAATATCTTAAAGGTGACATATCATGAAAATATGACTTTTCCAGGTTTTATCTCGGGGAGTGATTCGTTCAGTCGCGCATGCGCAACATCCTATATGTTCTGTACTGGAATTAGTCAAGTAGTTCACCTGGTTCGAGTCTTCGGGTTTTTCCGAGTCGTTCGTTCATCACGTGACAGCCCCATAAGCTTACCCTATGCAGTCTGAGCCGGAAAGAGAATTGATTAGTTCATCTCTCGAGTCTTCGGGTTTGAGTCGTTCGTTCATCACGTGACAGCCCCATAAAGCCCAAACCCGAAGATTTGTCAGATAAGAGGTGGTGAGCTAATCATAGACTGAAGACCCATGTAAACAATGAATTAATCTTTTCTGTTTCTTTAGTTTTGTATTGTTTGTAGTGTGATCAACATTTGCGTAAGTAGTAGATGTGTTAGGGAAGTAACACGTAACATTTTAATTATATTTTGCTAAAATGAACGAAATGACTCGAAAAAAGATTCGTTCATTTTGCTGAACGAGACTCAAAGGTCCGAGTCCGTAAAATGATCCGAACTTCCTATCACTAGTAATGGCGCAGCTCTATTCTGCAAAAGGGGGCAGGGAGCAGCAGCTCATTTGCATTTAAAGAGACAGGCACGAAAAACAGCGTGTTTCTGCTTCCACTCAAAATAGGCATTTTCAAAATGATAGAATAAATGATCTGTGGAGTATTTTGAGCTGAAACTTCACAGACACATTCTGGGGACACCAGAGACTTATATTACATATTGTAAAAAGGGGCATAATATGTCTCCTTTAAGACATATTATTGTGAGATAACTGTAAGTAGTCAGTTATACTGTTATAAAGATCTCACTGATTTACAAGCTATCTGAATTTCATCTTACTTTCTGGTCATATAAATATCAGCAACTGCACCAAATTGCAAGTTTTTGCTCAATTTGGGTTTATCGAATCGAATTGGAACATCTGAATCGATACCCAGCCCTAATTAATTGATCGTTAATTTAAACAATGATCGATCATGGAAATGATCGAAAATTGACATCCCTAGTTTGAAAGAAATTGAGCTGTTTTTCCTCTGAATTCTTACTATATCTTATTATATGAGCCATAAAAGTTTTTGCTCAATTTAGGTTTAGGTTTGAAAGAAATTGAGCTGTTTTTTCCTCTGAATTCTTACTATATCCTATTATATGAGCCATAAAGGTGATACTCAACAAAAATGATACTCAACAAAATACACATATGTAAACTTGAAATTTAAAAAAATACCCCCCCCCCCAAAAAGAAAGCTTTTCTGCCTATTATATCCTAAGTCAGAGTTTAAAGGGTTAACTAGGTCAGAATCCTAAAGCAGTCCTCACCCAAGCCAGTTATCTTTCGAGGAGCTCATCTTGGATTTGGCTCCTTCCGGGGTGCTTCGAGCAACCAGTCTGGAAGCCAAAGACTCAGAGACACGGACTGTGGTTGTGGAACTGGAAAGGAATATACACAATTACCCGGACAGCACAAAAAAAGCCCTCTCTGCCAAAACAGTGAGCCTCCATTTAACTTGTGAGACAAACTAGCTGAAACAAAATCAAAAGACGGCAAACCTTTCAGCATCCACACGGAGTTTCTTAAAAGCGGTCTGTAGTGTCTCCTCCTCACACTCCTTGCCTACTTTCTCCACAGCAGCCATTATGTTAGACAGCCTTAAAACTGAAACCAAAACCATTGAGAGCAAACCCAGTTATAGCAATTATAACACTCAATAACTTTATCTTAACCCAGCCAGGTACTTTTAACCATTAACATAGGCTTCAAACAATTAGAAGAATATAATAAATGAAGAAAGCCTGCAGTGGCTGAAACTTTATTCAAGCATTAAGAATAACCTTTACATAGAGGTTATAAAAGAACCAATTGAGTATCATGTTATAAAATAGTGACTTATTTACAAGCAGAATTCAACATTGTAATGTCCTTTATCATTCATATTGGACTAGTTGACAAGTTATGATTCATGTTGTGAAACGCTGATCACATGAACACTTGTCATTATGAATCTGAGCATTGTCAGGCCAGTTGGCGCGGTTTACATTCGGTGTCTACATCCTGACCAAAATATAGCAACAACAAAAAAAGACCGTTAGAGAAATATACTTACGGCTAAAGGACCCAAATCCGTGTAAACCCCGGACATACAGGAGTTTGGTTCTCCTGTAATGAGGGTCTGTGTTCACAAAGCTAACAGGCCAACGTTAGCCAGCCACAGGGTGTAGAGACGATATCTGTGAGAAAACTCGCTTTAAATCGCCCGATGACAGGCTGTCGACGGGCATAACGCGATCTAGATATTACGTCTGTACGGTCAATTCTCACAAATAATAGAATAAATCAATAAATCATACACAATATTCTAGATCTTTCGCTCGCTAGTCTCTTGTTTACACTCAACCACTCAGAGTGACTCTGCAACAACGCAGATCTTGATGACGTAGTGCACGTACACACAAACGTCAGCAGATTACGAATATGCTTCTCATGATGTGCCTTGATTTATTTTGTTAAAGGATGCAATATATTTTGTCCAGATGTAATATTTGAATGTATTATATTTTATTGTATTCTATCTATGTATCTATTAATAATTGGAGCTTTTCAGGTCTAGTTATATGTGCAATTATATGCCTACAATATTAAGTCTGTACATTTGCGTTCGTTATTTCACATACAAATAATGTTTGAGGCGCATCTAAATCTGCACGTGTTTATCTCACTGGACATTCGTCATTCGTACACTAAAAAGCATAAGAATTTAAATCATATTAATCTTCTTGGTATCTGGGAATCAAATGGAAACCCGCTTTACAACTCAAATACGAGTATTTAAATAACAAGCATTATTTAGTAATCGCAAACTACTTTGATTGGTCTTTCCTGACCGGCGATGAGAAAAGTAACAGTTGATAATTCAGACAATGTGCAAAAGCCTGTTGCTTATAATATATGTAAACCTAATTAATTAATCTTTAAAGTATTTAAAGATGGAAGTTATATTAACAACAAAATTAAGTGACAATGTGGTGAATTTTAAATAATTCCCTACTTTATTTGAGCAGCTTCTAACATGCAAAAAACTTGGAAATGTATTTAAAAATATTCCAACTTTTCCCCTCGTTTTTAAAATAGGTATTAAACATTCACAAATACAGCCAGCGGCACAAAAAGTTTTTAAAAATGTATGAAAATAAATTTTTTCCTTTTATCTAATCAAAACATATTAATATATATATATCACTATATATCTATATATATATTATTATTTTTTTTTTTTTTTTTGGGGGGGGACTGAAAAAAGAAAAAGAAAAACAGTATTAGCAATTGATATACTGTTTTTTTTCTGTTGTTATTATTATGTAAAAATGTACCTGACCACTAAACCGTGACCATTGTATCCATTTTTTCTGCTAACAGCCATTGTTTTTCTATAACCCAAATCATCACACAAGCACTGCACACAGCTGAATGGCGTCCTCTAGTGGTGATGAAGTGAATTGTCTCAGGCCTCCATATGCACACCTTGCAAAGCCTGTTTGCAGTTGAAAACACGAAGCCTTGAGTTGTAAAAAAGCCAGACACAAAGTGCATCATAAAGATGGAATTTATAGCAAGGCTGCCATGAAAGAACAGCTTGTATTACTGTACAAAAACACACACACACACATAACCAGATGCAAAGCTCATTAAAGCCAGACCCCTGGGGAATGGAAAAAGTTTGGTGAGTTCTTGTTTACTCTTTTCCCCACATGTGCATGAGTTTATGTTTGGAGAAAGCCATAGGAAGCCCTAAAATAAAACCTCAGTGTCTGGTTCTGACTGTTAAATGTGGCGGATGTGTGCAGAATCTCACACACACAGACCAAGTGTTTTGGCACAAATACTTATAATGCATTTTATCATCCACTTTCCTCATCCTTCTCTCCATGTTTGGGTTTGATCTTGCAGTAAACTTAATGATGTCTGAAGGGAAATGGGCCGTGTAATTCTAACCCCAGCATGTTTAAGCATTTAAATTGCAATGCCAAGACTTTTAAAGTCCTTCATAAATAAAAGCATGTTGACACATACAGTTACTGGATGGACAACATGTGCTGGACTATAAATATTATACAATTTGATAAGGGAATTACTTGTTAAGGCAAATATTTTTAAGTTAGAAAGTGGGACCTTTATATGTACCAAAAAATGGTTTGCATGCTATGTAATAGGAAGGAGGAGGAAATGTAATGTCATTGCTAAAATCTTTAATTAATTAAACCTTTAATTTTGTTTATTTATTTAAAAAAAATTGTTTATTACATTTAAATACAAATTAAAGATTTATGAATATTTTTAATTAAATATTTAGGAAAGTCTAAGACTTTGAAATGATTTCTTATGATGTAAACTAATGTAGTTAAATAATGTTATATATGCCTTTAATGATTATGCATCGTCAACCTTGTGTTTAAAACGTTTATTTTTATTTATAAATTTATTTACAAAATCTGAGACTTTAAATAATTTCTTAAGAAAACTTATATGTAGTGTTTATATTAATATTAATTTAAATAGTGGTATATAATGCTTTGGCATTGTCAACATTTTATTTAAACCTTTAAATGTATTTATTTATTTATAAGTTATGTTTTATTTATTTACAATGGTCAGAGATTTGAAATAATTTCTTATGATGTAAACTTATATACAGGGTGTATATTATTATGTATAATATTATTTAAAATATATGTTTTTAAAATGTTTTGGCATTTGTCGAGCTTTTCATCGCAAATAAACATCTTTAATATGTGGTTTTGTTATGGTTGATATTAGTGCTAGACTTTGCAAGACCCGATGTAATTAGTGGCTTCCTTCCAGAGTTTCCCATTTATACTGTACAATATTATAAACACATTTAGATTCAGGACAGTCTATTGTAGTTTGCAGCTGTGGCCTGTAAAACAATGATGTCGGACGATTTTGAAGTTGAAAACAATGAGATGGAGTTTTTCGCCATACACTACGTTTTTGAACCACAGACAAAGAGCTGACTGCGCCTGACCTTTCCAACGTGATTACATCATGCCTGAAGTCTTGGAGCTAGTGCAAGACCAGCATTTCTGGTTAAAAAGTATATACGGTTTTATTAGTTTTTTTTGGAAACGACCGATCGTTTCGCTAGACAAGACACTTATTCCTCGGCTAGGATCGTGTAGAGCCATTTGAAGCTGCACTGAAACTGCAATTTGGACCTTCAACCCCTTGGTTCGCATTGAAGTCCATTATATGGAGAAACAATCTGGAATGTTTTCCTCAAAAACCTTAACTTTTTGAACTTTAAACAGCATAAACACATTTCATTACACCAAATACACAAAATAATGTTCTTTTTAGCAGCATCATATGACCCCTTTAATTTATAGAAATGTCAAAGCATGGCGCATACAGACTCTATTCATGAACACAATGGCAGCCTTTTCTTCCAGCGCTTTGACTCTGGAGGAAGGATTTTACGCGCTCTCTTTAAAATCAGCACATTTCAGCTCTCTCTCATGAAGCTTTCATGGTTGTCAAGGCTGTGTTGAATATAAAAGCTTTCCTGCCAGACGTCCCCGTTTTCCGGGGACAGTCCCGGTTTTTAGTGTCCTGTCCCAAAACAACGACTACTTTCTCCAACAGAGGGCGCTGCGAGCGACTTTAGCCCATAGACTGTATAGCTGGAGACGCCGTTATTGGTTTCATGCCACATACATGTTAAAACAAAGTAATAGCCTTTGTGTGCACTTTCTAACAAGTCATGATAAGGTTGCAGGATTGTTTTGCACACAATGCCACAACTCCCTTATGAATAACATAAAAAATAATAGGCTAAACTAAACAAATACACTTGCAGGAAGCACTGCACTGCATTTGTGGTCAGAGTGAGCCTAAAATGCAAAACAATAAGCTTGATTAGGGATAGTAAACATTAATTTTCAAAAGCATAAACATTTAATAACTTGGGAAAAAATCCTAAAGTTGTAATTAGCCTACTTTATACTCACAGTTTGTGAAAATGTTAAATACACTCATAAAATGTTAAATATTTGTTAAATACAGTTTTATTTATGATATGTTCTCATATTTGTTTTATTTTTAATGTGTTTTTGTAAAGTCATAATTTTGTTATAATCCTATTTTGATCTGTTTACTATTTGCAATAGTTACTATTTACTTTTGAAAGTATGATTTTTTTTGTGTGATTTGTAGGCCTATTAATAAACTAGGGTAAGTTTGATCCTCAAACATCATTGTAATAACTAATTATGATAGCCTATTAATATATATGGAAACCACAACAATTAAAAAACAAAAACATACACAAATATCATTTTTAGATAATTGCAAGAGAGATTTCAATGATATTTTGGCCACTGAACTAGGAAATGTCCCTGGTTTTCATTTCAGAAATCTGGTCAACTTATACTATGGTGTTCTGGGCAGTTGCTAGAATGTTCCTTGGTGATTTGTAGAATGTTCTGGGTTGTTGCTAGGTTGATCTGGGTGGTTGCTTATTGGCAAAAGTGAAAAGAGCCTAACCTCAAGTCTATTCTCTGGTCTTTAGATATTCTTTAGGTCACGTCCCTCCTTCATTTTAAGTCCATAGAAATTTCTTTTCTTTTCCTTTTTTTTTTTTGATTGTAAAAGAAAAATTTTCCTTGCACAATTTGAGTTGAGTATAGTGTTCAGTTCAGCAGGCTCCTCTAATGAAATAAAATTGAACCCCCAGGCACTGTATTTAGTTGGGTTAGTTAGTATAAGGTTCCCGTCTTTTATGTGGACATCTGATGATTCAGTTTCTGCATACCTAAATAAATATGATTTATTAAATAACTTCATTTTATAGAATTACCAAGCTCCAGGTAAATAGAGTCAGGGAACAGTTACTACGAAAACACCAGAGTGTAAGCAAGTAACTTAATTGCCTTACATGGACAATTTCAAACTTTCTGCCGTAGCTGGAAGGATATTCAGTTATGTTATTTTTGGCTACTGAGGGGGTTATGAGAAATGAACATTAAATGAAAGATTGCATGTTACAAGCATGTTCTGGGCACAATCACAATTCATAATTCTCTTGTGACTCTTTGTGCTTGGTTCCAGAGTGAAAAATATTGATGGTCATGCTTTGCAGACAACAGGAATGGGAAAATATTCACTCTTGATCTGTCTGCTAAAGCTTGATGTCTGTGTTATGGCCTTCCAGTTGTTTTTGAGGTGGGAAAAGATACCGTATGCATTTTTAAGAAACCTCTTTGAAATATTACCCATATAATACCTCAGCGCTGTCAAAATATTATCTGATATTAACAAAGTTGAATTTCCATTCCATTTCATGCTTTAACAAACATGCATGCCAGTCGCCAAGCCAATAATGTCTGTGTAAAAAAACGTATAAATATAAAATAATATCATTTACCTCCCTGAAAAATATTACCGGGGTTGTTTTTCTGCGCTCAGGCCTTTAAATTAATCTAGTTCTTTTCTGTTGGTTGAACGCGAGGTATTTTTTTATTTAAGATATTGAAAGCAAGGTATTTTTACTGTGATCCCTGAGAAATTTTTTTTAGGTTTTAAAGGAATAGTTTACACAATAATGAAAATTCTGTCATCATTTATTCACATCTGTCAAAAATAAATAAATAAAATTAATTAATTACAGTAATTAATATAAATGTGTATAAATGTGTTTTCTGAAGTTTTTGAAGAAGCGTTTGTTTTTTATGCTTTGTTTTTATAATGTATTCTTTTTTATATTTTTATTTTCTCCATATTTAGTTATATTTAATTTTATTTATAGATTTGCTATTTCCATTTTCTTGAAGTTGTAATGTCGTGTCTGTGTCCTTGTTTAAGCATAATTGCATTAAAAAAGCCAGAAATCATGATTAACTGATCTTTCCCTATGCAATAGCTCTCAAAACTCATTTAAAATGCAGATGCAGTGCATAGTGTCTAATTGGGTATTATGTGTCTTGCTGCACCAAGTGTGAATCATATTGATTTAATAACAAAAGTTATACATCAAGTAATATCCATTGCACACTTTCCATGCTATTACAAGCAATAGAAGCAAAAAAAACAAAACAATAAATATATAAACAAACAAATAAAGCAAGTATCGCTATTTTTGTTGCCTTGTTTTGTTTATGTTGCTTTGGTCACATTAACCTGTATATTGAATACTGGAGTATTTTCACTATTCTGTGCAAGTGAACAAAGCAGCTGATGTTGGAATGTTCTCCAACCCCTCAAACAAGTGGCTCCTAAGAGCCCACACACCCACAGCTGCCGGTCAGACCTACGTGAACACGCTCCTGTACATGTGAGTGTGCACGCTGGGCTGGGGTGTAGCAGAAAGGCTTATTGACTCTGAAAGGGGACCTGCTTCCTGAGAGGAAAGAGATTCCCGCAGGAATACCAGCATACTGCCGCAAAGAGGAGGTACAGGGAAACGAGAGCCAGAGAGATGAAGTTCTACTCTGGACTTAGATGTTTCTCCCATGAAATCTCATTTTGGCCCACAGGAAAGGAAAATCACAAATGGATCTCTAATATCTTGTTTCTCCTAGATAGAGTGGCCCCAAAACTTATTTAGACACTTACCAGAAAATATCAAACCAAGTTTGCGATCAAAAGTCAGACATCTTAATAAACATATTTCTCATATATATATAAATATATATATAAAATTCTTTTTTTGTAAATTTCATCCCAAAAAGTTAGTATAGCTTTAACAACTGCCTTATTTCGCCACAGGAATTAACATCTGAGACATCTAGAAGAAACATCTGTGACATTGTTGACACTTGAATGAGCTCTCCATTACCTCACCTGAGCTACAAAACAGAAAGCTCTTGTCATTATTACATGGGAACGCTGACATTTACACCAGGTACGCTCTTTACCAAGCCCTAATGCTGAGGATGCTGGAAAATATTCTCATTCTGCATGAACAAAAGCGGCGTTCTCTACAAAGTTCTGGGCTTTCCGCCCATGTTTTTGATCCACTTGGATTTAAGACATTCTGACAACATGGAACAATTGTGAGATAGCTTTAGGGAGTGATTCTGTTCCGGCTGGCGGAAGGATGCAAGGTCAGCTGGTTCCCCTTCAAGTCAGGCATCATTACAGACGTCCTGCGGAGGCAGAAGGGCTTTCTAGAACGTTTTCAGGTTCTCATGCAGTCACAACAGAGAACAAAGAGCTCACAAACTCCATCAAACTTAGAGAGCCATGTGATGTCAAATAAAAGCACTGGATTTAACAAATGTTCACTTTCTATCACATCTTTACCAAAGACCAAGCATTACTCCATTCAAGTATCCTCTAAAAGGCTTTAAAGTGTACACTGAAATGCCATCAGACCAGAAATGACCTTTTAAGGCTTTCTAAGTCTTAGTTAATGCCTTTTTCAACAAAAATCTTGTTGGTTTGGCAAATAAGCCTCATTCTTCACTGTCTAGTCATCTAGTCTGTTTGAAAAGTCTGCCAAACATCTGGAATCGGTCACTCTACACGTCAACCTTGCTAAGTAATATCTTGATGGTGGTCATCTAAGTGCTTTTGGGTCTTACATACCTGTCACGGCTGATAAATGAAGATAATAAGACCTAATTGTATCATATTAGGTCAGTTATTCACAATATCTGCTCATAAAGTAGGGTTATTAACTTTCAGTTTGCCATAGTAGGCGCACAAGAATGAGTAAGGGCATCTTTTTCACATTGCTAAGTTACCTGCTGAGGAAAGTTGCTTTTAAAAAGCATAAGAGGCTGTATTTTACAGTGGTACAGTGGTAAAATCACTGTAATCCACAGATTTTTTTATACACTTCCATTTAAAAGTTTGGGGTCAGTAAGATTTTTTTAATGTTTTTGAATAAAGTCTCTTATGATCACCAAGGCTGTATGTATTTGTTAAAACATACAGTAAAAACAGTATTATTGTTGAATATTATTACAATTTAAAAGAACTGTTTTCTATTTGAATATGTAATTTTTTAATTTAATGCAATCTTGCTGAATAAAACTTAAAAAAATTCATTTTAAATATTAAAAAAATATTTTGATACCAGACTGACTTGTGGCTTTTGAGTCTGACCTATCCATTTGATAATAAGCATGCTTTGTTCTTGTGTGGTATACAGGAAGAAGAAATGTAGAGGAAAGATTCTGGGTTCGTGTTGTCAAACATGGCAAATCCTTCGAATTATTTATAGTAATCCATTTCTTAACCTCTTTGCAAAGTCTGTCTACTCTGCCGTGCTTTAACTTGACACACTAATTGGCTCACATTTGGCCCCTGAACACACAAATCCCTGGGAAAAATGAGTACAGACATATTTTTCATACTTTTCTCATCTTCTTTGCCTAGGCACTGGCCTCTCGGTCCTTAAAGGGCCCTTCTCAGAGCTGTAAATGAGCTGTCAATCACAGGCCAGATCCTTTCACTGATTGGAGCAAATGGCCAATCGGGGTGGAATGATGGGAGAGTGGTGATATATTAGACAAATGCTCTGCCAAAATAAAGGGACAGAGGTTTCTTTATGCTCAGAGGGAGCAGCATAGGGAGACTGTCGATGCGCCACGTACACATGCCCAAAGTTTAAGTTTAAGCCACTCGGAGAGTTTCATTTTAAGCAGGAAGGCAAAGCTGAAAGAAATTTCCTTTTAATGGTATTTAATACAATCCTTCCTGTTACATAAGAGGTGTGAAGAACGGATATAGATAGAAGAATAGGTCCCTTCATATCTCTTGTCTCCGAGCGAATTGAAAATAAATTCCGGGGGCCTGTTGGCAATGGTGGACACATGATAAAGACTAGTTGATGTGCCGATGTGCCGGTCCCTCTCACGCATATTTGCTTTAGTAATTAGGAGGAGGAAACGAGCCAAAGACCTCTAAGACCCTTCAAAAATGTGCACACACACACACAGTTTCACACTTTTCAGCACAATTTATGGGGTATGTTCTAAGCTTTCATCCTTTGAAGATGATCTTGGATGTGGCAGCGGTGCTGTATAATAGCCGCTTTGTGTAAAGTTATGTGCAGCGTTATGTAAAAGATACCAGAAGCAGTAAAACAGAGTAATAGAGGACATAATAATATCAATTACATAAATGCATTAATGATAATTAGATACAAGCCATACTCATAATCTAATTACACGCCAAAATACTGTAGTACTGGTGTTCGTTATAGTTTAAAGTGGTGGGATTGAAAACTCTGTGCACAGTCACAAATGAATAAGAATAGTTTAAAAGTGCTGAATGTTTATACCCATATGAAAAGTTTTTTTTTTTAAAGATATATTCTGCTATATGTCTTATATTTGATAAATTGGACAGTCATATACAATACCATTCAAATTTTTGCGGTCAGTCTTTTTTCTTTTTTTGAAAAATGAATGCATTTATTCAATAAGGATGCATTAAATTGATCGAAAGTTAAAGTAAAGACATTTATAATGTTACAAAAAAATTCTATCATGAATAAATGCTTTTCTCTTGAACTCATTAAAACAAAAATCATAAATCATGTTTTGAAGTCTTACGCTACTTACCAAGGCTGCATTTATATGATCAAAAATACAGTAAAAACAGTAAGGTTATAAAATATTATTTTCAGTATCATTACTCCAGTCTTCAGTGTCACATGATCCTTCAGAAATCATTCTAATATGCTGATTTGCTGATCAAGAAACATTTCTTATCAATGTTGAAAACAGCTGTGCTGCTTAAAATTTTGGTGGAAACAAACTATGAAAAGAGAGTTGCATTATAAATGTCCTTACTGTCACTTTAGACCAATTTAATGCATCCTTGCTGAATATAAGTTTTAATTTCTAAAAAATGTAGTTTTGTGTATTTTTCCAAGCATTATCTGTTCACTTACAATCTACTTCATGCTGTGAATCCATTGATTTTAATGTGGATGTTGCACAGCAAGGAAGTAGAAAACAAAAGTGTTTATGAAAGTGATGCTCAGTTAGAATGACATAAGCATCTAGTGACCAATGAGAACATCACAGAGGCAGGTCCAGTTTCAATCCAATTAATTGTATTCCATCTTTATTTCAGACTGACTTATTTCAGTTCTTTCCACAGCCCTAATACACAAATCTTGTGCATTCCTACGTCAAACGCCCCGTCAGAGCTGTCTCTAGTGCGTAAGCTCCCTAAAACTCTATGTGATTACATGCTGTGAGAGTTTTTCTTGTTAGTGTAAGTGTTAACAAGACACTTAATTAACTTAAGTCACATAATCTGGCATGAATATTTGCCTCCATGAGGAGTGTGTGTGTGTGTGTGTGTGTGTGTGTGTGATCTCAGCTCTGCATAAATAGGTGAAAGTTTGTTCGTGTGAACTCCAGGTGAATGGTGTCTATGAGTGAGTCCGAGTCTGCGGTTCTCTCTGCTGTACCGTTTGCTTGAGGGGGGGCGCTGTGCTCTGGTGTGTAAGTAAATGAATATGAACTCCTGTAGATTAGCCCATCCAATCGGATCAGAGATAAAGGCACTGTGATTGGTTGTCTCATCCATCTCCACTCGCCACTCATTATGGATACATCAGGAACCACACACAGCAGAGACCTGGAGGACCTGAGATAAATGAAGTATTAGATTTACAGTCATATTTACATGATTATGTTGATCAAATATTTCTATATATATTTTCTAGTGTGCAACAAGCTTTTGTTATTTATTTTGATCAGTCTCTCATAAAACAAGACTTCTTGTGTCATTTAGCTTCTCAAGTACATGTATTTTGATACTGGAACCTTTAGACATTTACACTGGAAAACACAACAGTAATACTGACGAAGAGCATCACTATTTTTGTAGTGTGCTAATACAACTCATTGTGTTCTCCTTAGACATTTACATTTAAAGAACATATCGCCATATTGAGTTGCTGTTAATTTATTACTTACATAGTCTTAAAAGTCACCTTCAGTAAACCCTGTTTTAGAAATTAGTATTGAAATAACTGATGTGAGGTTGCATTGACTTATTATTGTCATTCAGTGCAATTGTCAAACTTTTGCAAGTATTAATCTGATAAATGTTTAGGTCCTGTACTTAAGATGACGGAATTACACCTCACTAATTTGCAGTCATTTCAGCTGCAGATCACAGTTGACCTTCCTGACATCTGACACTAAACTACAGCTCTAAGAACCTCCCTAAAAGGACCTGAGAGAGACCATCGTTCCATTCTTGTCTGCTGAGACGGGAATGTCGCACCACGGCATCCCTGGGGCCTTGTCAAAATGGTTACAACGGACTAAAATGATTGCACAGGGAAAAAGTTTAGTAAGAGTAGGAAGTTGGTTTTGTGTCTTGCAGTGAACTTGCAGGCATCTAGAACCGAATTGAAATTTATAAAATAGAGCGTTCATGATTAGTTGAGCCATGTTCAAAGCCACTTAAAAATATCTGCATGCCTGTATCCAGACAGTTTATTTCAATATCAATCTGGTACGTTTTTAAAAAGATACTACAAGCAAAACCATTGGTTTTGGTTTTTGGGCTATTTTGCTTCCGTAACATGTCTTCTTTCAGATTAGTGGGAAGAAAACATTCAAATGACACATTTATGTGTTCACTTTATTATTCTTTACTTACTACCTATTTGTGTCTTTTAATTACAATGCATGCCTTTAAATGTTAGAAATCTCCACTTCTACAGCACTCACATACACCAAACTATATATTCTGAAAGTTTTTACTGACGGTTTCTTCATTTATCATTCATCTGATTTATTTAACATGTTTGTTTGTTTGTTTATTTGTTCTAGTTGTTGACAGTATTTTCTGAATAAAAAAGATCCAAAATCCTGTCCATTAAAAACTTGGTTTTATCCAATGTTCAGATTTCTGATTTGCTATTGATTTATAAAAACCATAAGCCAGCATGGCCAGTGTTCTACACTAATTTTACCATGTTTTACGGTGGTTTAGACACTTAGACACACCTTAATTGTGATAAACTCACTGCTGACTGCTTTGGTAGTGCCTGCCAATTAGTACAACAGAAATGACCCATGTGTCATTTGCAGGAATCTTGTGTTGTTCTGTTATCTAAAAATTGGAATATGTATTTCCTCGAAGATTTATTCAGTGTGAATAATCATTCTTTGTGACATTTGTGCTTTAACGTGTGATATGATAAATTATGAGATCTGTGGTTTGCAACAAAAGACTTCAGAGCTTAATCTTGCGTTACACAGGACCTCCTGTGGTTTACAAGAAGAGGAAGTCATAAACTGAAAAGGGTAGCTTTAAAACAAGGGTGGGCAAACTTGGCCCTTCCAGGCCACTTTCCTTCAGAGTTTAGCTCCAACTCTAATCAAACACACCTGAACCAGCTAATCATTGTCTTCAAGACTACTAGAAGGCTACAGGCAGGTGAGTTTATCAGGGTTGGATCAAATCTCTGCAGGAAAGTGGCCTGGAAGGGCCAAGTTTGCCCATCACTGCTTTAAAACCACATTCACAAAGCATGTTATATTCTAACTCAAATAGCTTAAGATTCCTTTTTAATGCGTTTGAACTGTTGAGGAGTAACAAATAAAAGTAGCAATTTACCAGCTTAATTGTGTGACCAGGGAACACTTCCCATAACCCCCGATGTACTTGTTACATCGTAAGAAGAATCCAGACCAGATGGTGGATCAGCACCTAGAGACGACATATACAGCACTGAATGTCAGTGGAGACCATGTCAACTAGATGAGCCCTAGAGACAGATCCCCTGCGAAGACCTCGTCAACTAGACCAACTAGACCATCGGCTCAAGACCACGAGAACCAGACGAGTCCTCTGCACAATCTGATTTGTGTTGCAGCCTGGAATTAAACCACACCATGCTGGTTTCCTCTGGCCAGAGGAGAACGGGCCCACCAACTGAGAGGTTTTTTTTTCTCCATTTCTGTCACCGATGAAGTTTTGGTTCCTTGCCACTGTCGCCTTTGTCTTTCTTAGTTGGGGACACTTACTTTCTGGCAATATTGTCAGCTTGATTGCACAGACACTATTTGAAGAGAACTTAACTGAGCTGGATGATGGCATCACTGAATCAACAATGAACTCACTTAAACTGAAAAATTGACTGTTTAGTATTTGTCCTCCACACTATTTTCCTGTTTAACACTGTAAAGCTGCTTTGACACAATCTGTATTGTATAAAGCGCTATATAAATAAAGGTGACTTGACTTGACAGTAGCTTTATTAGTAGTTTTATTAATAAGCTATGTTATAAATAAGCTATTAACAATTAACAAAACAAAAATAATATTTCTATGAACTGAAAAAAATATTTGAGCTCTCCATATGATTGGTTACATAATGCAACTATATTTTAAATTGAATTACATATGAAGGTGTTTTATTATTAGTTGGATTTTTGAGATCTTTGTTGTTGTTTTTTTCACAACAGGTTTTGTTTGTATGTATTATAACTATAATTATCTACTTGGTAGGGTGGCTTGATTGTCATTTAAAAGAGAACTTAACTGAGCTGGATGATGGCATCACTGAATCAACAATGAACTCACTTAAACTGAAAAATTGACTGTTTACTATTTGTCCTCCACACTATTTTCCTGTTTAACACTGTAAAGCTGCTTTGACACAATCTGTATTGTATAAAGCGCTATATAAATAAAGGTGACTTGACTTGACAGTAGCTTTATTAGTAGTTTTATTAATAAGCTATGTTATAAATAAGCTATTAACAATTAACAAAACAAAAATAATATTTCTATGAACTGAAAAAAATATTTGAGCTCTCCATATGATTGGTTACATAATGCAACTATATTTTAAACTGAATTACATATGAAGGTGTTTTATTATTAGTTGGATTTTTGAGATCTTTGTTGTTGTTTTTTCACAACAGGTTTTGTTTGTATGTATTATAACTATAATTATCTACTTGGTAGGGTGGCTTGATTGTCATTTAATTTTAGCTTGCCAAACTATAAGCTTCTCATGATTTAAAGTATCTGCCTTAGCACTGCACCAAAATATGATAAATGCTAACCTGAACATTGTTTCAGCCTGCATGTTACCAAACCAGACCTTTAAGTGTGGACTGAAGTTTTCTCCGTGAAGCTCCAACATGGCCACATGTCCTCCTCCGTTCAACTAAATCCCCAAGGACACATGTTAGTGTTGTTTAGGTAAGTAACCCTATTTTTTTTAAACATAGAGCTTAAATTCATATTAAATATTGAAGAGATGAAATGAAGGAACATAACTGCTGGCTTGATTTCTGACCTCTAGTCCATTGATGACAGGTACAGGGCTGATGGGGCTCGGGTGACTGGTGAGATTCTCACTGAAGGTGTATTCAACCACCTCCGTTCCAATGATGGTCCAGCAGGAGCCATCATTCAGTAACACCTTATTACTTTCTTTAGGACATGGAGAGGCCTGTAAGTTTGGAATGGCATGGGGGTGAGTAAATGATGACAGTTTTCATTTCGGATTGAACTATTGTTCATATTTAACTGTCACTGCCTGTGTTCACCTGGAACTGTATGATTTTTTCATTAGACAGGCACAGGTACATATGGTTACTGTCTCTGAACTGGAAAGCACATTTATGAAGCTGAGACACAGGCTCATCCACGTCTAGACATGCATGCTGCTTGTTCACTTTACGTATTACCTGCAAGGAAAGAAAACAGAATCAGGTAACTATTCACACAGCTGACCATTTTGTCATTTTTTACATTTAACATCCCCTTAAAGGAATAGTTCACCCTTTTTCACTGGAGGAAGCGTTATTATAGATTATGGACTCATATTTTGGCCAGAAGCAACGGTTTGACATTAAAGCCATCTTAATTATGGATTTTTTTCCCTCAAACATGCAGCTTTTGGCTTCATAAGACATTAACTGATGGACTGGAGTGGTGTGGATTACTTGTGGATTATTGTGATGTTTTTATCAGCTGTCTGGACTCTCATTCTGACGGCACCCATTCACTACAGAGGATCCATTGGTGAGCAAGTGATGTGATGCTACATTTTTCCAAATCTGTTCTGATGAAGAAACAAACTCATTGGATGGCCTGCGAGTGAGTAAATATTTAGCTAATTTGCATTTTTGAGTGAACTATTCCTTTAATAAAGAGCAACAGTGAGCATCTTCTTCTATAGCAGGGGTGCCCAAACTCGGTCCTGGAGGGCCGGTGTCCTGCAGAGTTTAGCTCCAACTTGCCTCAACACACCTGCTGGTAAGTTTCTAGTATGCCTATAAGAGTTTGATTAGCTGGTTCAGGTGTGTTTAATTGGGGTTGGAGCTAAACTCTGCAGGACACTGGCCCT
>NW_015646846.1:169044-171286 GCF_001515625.1 Sinocyclocheilus rhinocerous | reverse complement strand
GGCCGGTGTCCTGCAGAGTTTAGCTCCAACTTGCCTCAACACACCTGCTGGTAAGTTTCTAGTATGCCTATAAGAGTTTGATTAGCTGGTTCAGGTGTGTTGAATTGGGGTTGGAGCTAAACTCTGCAGGACACTGGCCCTCCAGGACCGAGTTTGGGCACCCCTGTTCTATAGCATTGTTTGCAAAAAAAAATAAAAAACTTTTGGAACGTTTATTTTTAAGAGTGTAATTGTAGAAAATGCTTTACATTTTTGTTCCCAGACTTCTGAAATCTGATACGAGCAGACTTAAAATAGCCATTAAAAAAAAAGATTCATCGCCCTTCAATCATGCACCACTGCACCTGGTCCACCGCAGCACCTGTGTGCTGCACAATATGCCTGACTGTTCACGCTCCTCCGACACTGCTGCATGGCGATCAGAAGTCCTGCTGCGTGAGGGCTTCAAATACACGCTTGCAGACCAAAACAAACCAGTCAGCAAATTCAAACTAAAACAGCATCGTGAAGGTCTATTCTGTTTACTAGTCTGCTAAATGTGGTATTTAAACATCGTCCTTGACATTTTGATCAAGTGCTTTATCAGCAAATTGTAACGCAGGTTGGTAGCAGAGCGCCTTCCAAAAAACACCACAGGGTTGGAAATTTGTACAGAATAAACTTCAGAGACATGGGTGAACAAATATAGATCAACTTGCAGATTCAATTCAGAAAGTTTTTTTTTTTTAATAAAAAAATGCATGCAGTTTTGTTTGGTGTTGCTATTGAAACATAAATTACACATTTTACTTGCTTGGATATCTTTTGAAAAGATGATTTGGCTGATTGAAAATCATGTAATAGAAACAAAATCAGTTTTATATTTGCATACTGTACCATTGGTGGCAGTGCCACTCCTGAGTCAGTGCATACCAGCTGAACCACACAGCCGTAACAGATGTAGCTGTCACACACAGTGTACTCACTATGAGCGGCCTGCATCTCCTCCACTATGAAGAAACAGAGTGAGTATTAGGCTATAGCACTGTAGGGGATGAGAAAGAAAAATAGACTTCACTCAGATTCGGCCTTGAGTGCCGTATAGAGGTTAAACCCATTTATGCTATGTTTATTCCAGCTGTTGAGCACATGTTGCTGACATTTACAATTGGAACTTTTAGAATTTCTGTGGGGTTTTTTTTTTTGTAGAATTTCAGGAAAACTGATTTTACTCTCATATTGCAGTGAGGCGCTAAAGGTGTTTGTGAGAGTTTATTTACACTGGACGTCCAGCATAGAGTATGGACCGATTTGGCCAGTTGTTTCTAGACTTGTTTGGGTTTCTTGTGTTTATTTATCTACTGTAGTGAATGGTGAATTAGTCACTAGAGTGATGGGCCAACAGCATATGCATTGGTGGACCCGGGATGGAAAAACTTCCACAAAAGGAGCTTTGCACCTAGTGAGAAATAGATTTTTTTCCTCTGCACATAAATGCGTAATTTGCATGCAATTATTACTAAATGAGTCACAATGTTAACCTTGTATTAATGTTAGGTAACACTTTACAATAAGGTCCCATTTGTTAACATGGGTTAATGCATTAACTAACAATGATCAATTTAGTTTTACAGCATTTATTAATCTTTGTTAATATTAGTTAATAAAAATGTTCATGTTAGTTGACAGTGCATTAACTAATGTTAACAAATACAACATTTGAACTTAATAATGTATTTGTACATGCTGAAATGAGAATAAACTAAGATTAATAAATGCTGTTGAAGTATTGTTCATTGTTAGTTTAAATATGTAGTTAACTAATGGACTGAAACTGAAGTATTGGACTAAAATAACTACTGAAACTATTTTGTAAAACCTTTTTGTAAATTGTTACCAAATGTCACCTAAAAACAATAACCCAGGATTTAAAAATATATAGTGTGAAATCTTGAAATCTGACTACCCAGGATTCATTACTAACCAGGGTGAAGTATCAGTTTTCAAATGTGAAAAGCTCATAGTTTATAGTTTTGGTCACTTAAAAGAACTTTTTTTAAAAGAGTTTTTTTTTCAGTTGTTTGTATGAGGATTAAAGGCAGAGTAAGTGATTTCTGGTAGCCAATGTTGATATTTGAAATCACCAAAACAAACAAGCCCCTACCCCAAAAGGGTCTTGCCCCTATTTTGATAGCTCCGCCCCACATAAACGTACGCAACCCAGGCAACGATTAGTTCTGTGAAACAAAGCAAAACCAATATT
>NW_015646846.1:167274-168852 GCF_001515625.1 Sinocyclocheilus rhinocerous | reverse complement strand
GCTCCTTGAGTTCTCTCCAGCACTGGAAAGCTGATCCAATATTTTACACGGGTCCTACTTCTTGCCTTGTCGTTCCGCAGACGTTTTCCTCTTTTGTTTTTTTATCCGCCATCTCTATCTTTCTGTCGCTCGGCTCGGCTAATGTCCGTCCCATGCACTGAAAGCTCTCTCCTCCACATCACGAGTAGACACGCCCCTTATTGCTGATTGGCTAGAAGTTTGTTTTGCTATTCGGCCCGAATCAGTTTTCTAAAGTGTTTTTGAAAAATCACATACCCTGCCTTTAAGATAAAGAGGAATAAAGGCAGAATAACACTGGCAGACAAAAAGCACTGGATCTCAAACCTAAAGTGACAGTGAAGGCCGTCCACTGTCTCGCGCTGGCGACAAAAGCCCCGTCTTCCACCGCCAGGTAACGCGTACTGACCGTCTGTGACCGCAAGCGGTTAAACAATGATACTTTTGAGCCTGAAGAAATACACACTGCAGAAACAAACACAAACTTTTTAGAAAGTGGCAACAGATTTTTTTTTGAACCAATAGGTAAACAAAAGAAACGCCATAATAATTTAAACCCTCACTGATACCTAAACATGCACATTCAGACCGACAAGCAGACAGCAAACACAAATGACGGATATACTGTGACTAATGCCAGTCTGCTCTTTTTCTTAATCTTTGTCTCATTGTCCATCTCTCTCCCACAGAACGGTGAGGAATTCAACGTCACTTGACAGCTGCTCTCAGATGTCAAGCGCCTCTTTCTTCCCCAGAAGCTCTCTGTGGGTCCAACAGTCAATGTCAACAGAAGATGCCCTCTTAGTGTGTGCTTTAGGATCAGAAGGTTAGAGGTCAAATGTCTGACTCCTATGGCAATGGCTGCCGGGTGACACCAGTTAGTGGCTTGACCCCGCTTCTCATACACAAAGACACACCAACACGCTTACCCAAACTTACAGGCGTTCGGTTTCTACACCGGTTGACCCTTTTACGTAACGGCACTTAGTCAGAGTAGACGTCATATTTAATTTGATGAAAATGAAGGATGACAAATCCCTGTTGGCTTTTGGATGACTTAAACTTGTAAAAACTTTTTAAGTACTAAATGTCTATTACGTGCGCAAAAATTAAATATGGACACAGACACACACATACACACACGCACAGACTCACGGTCAGCGTTTTTCATGGACTGCCTCTTCTGTGATGGTTTAGAGATGACTTTAATGAGTCTGCTGTTGAATGTGCCAATGTCTTGCCCTCCACTGTGAAACAAGTGTAGCAGCAGGCGAAAGT
Source organism: Sinocyclocheilus rhinocerous (assembly GCF_001515625.1). NCBI lineage: Eukaryota > Metazoa > Chordata > Actinopteri > Cypriniformes > Cyprinidae > Sinocyclocheilus > Sinocyclocheilus rhinocerous. The sequence continues at coordinate 167,556 of NW_015646846.1, read as the reverse complement.
GCTTTCGTTTGTCCGTATCGGAGATATACAAGGTTTTAGCGCAGGCAAACATCTGAAAAAAAAAAGACATAAGTGAGTCAATTGTTAACATTTACAAAAGTTCACAAGGCTGTGGTTGGTACAATTATTATTTTTTTTTAAAGAAGAATGCTCACCAAGGCTGCATTTATTTGATCAAAAATACAGTAAAACTGTAATAAAATGTTTACAATTTAAAATAACCGTTTTCTATTTGAATATATTGTAAAATGTAATTTATTCCTGTGATGCAAAGCTGAATTT
>NW_015646846.1:157858-166773 GCF_001515625.1 Sinocyclocheilus rhinocerous | reverse complement strand
AAGGTTGCATTTATTTGATCAAAAATACAGTAAAACTGTAATAAAATGTTTACAATTTAAAATAACCGTTTTCTATTTGAATATATTGTAAAATGTAATTTATTCCTGTGATGCAAAGCTGAATTTTCAGCATCATTACTCCAGTCTTCAGTGTCACATGATCCTTCAGAAATCATTGTAATATGCTGATTTGCTGCTCAAGAAAAAAATCGTATTATTATCAATGCTGAAAACAGTTGTGCTGCTTAATATTTATTATGCTACATTTTTAAACATTCTTTGATTTAAAAAAAAAAGTTCAAAAGAAGAGAATTAACTTGAAATAGAAATCATCTATGCTGATTAATTTCTTACTGACCCCAAACTTCTGAATGGCAGTGTAATTGTCAATTGTATCTAAAGCAATAACATTAACATCAAAACAGCTCAGATCATTTGCTCTTGGAAGAAATATTGTTATACACATGAGTTTATTTTGAGATCTTTTGATTGCATCTTGGTAAATCTGAGCACAGTTTGAGATATTTCTGAGATCTCATCTGAAGAGGAGAACATATGTGTTTTTCCCTGCAACATAAATCTGACAAGGAAATAACTTTATCAGAAGTTTGCTCTCCATTTAATCTCATTGCTGTTTTGGTGATATATTCAAGAGATCTTATTTGTGAGTATTATTTTCTATGGTCAGGAAGTTTAAAGATCATTCTTCTTCATGTTCATCCATCTGCCCTCCTTACATAAACCTGGTTGTAACACTAGTAGAATAAACATATGATCCCATCTCCAAATCCATCTGAACACACAGCAGTCATGTTCTCTCATAAACCCGACAGACTCTCTCCTCTTTGATCGCTGGGCTTCGGCAATGTCTCACCCTCCTGTCTGTCTGCTCCTCAAAGCTCAGCTTGAATCTGTCTGTCCGTGGATCAGCGGAGCTGTCCAGACCCATGTAACCGAAAAGCCAACAACTGAACTCTCCTAGACCTGATGCTGTGTGAATACAATGATAAAATTACAGTGAATTACAAGGGTAAGAATGAAGATGTTCTCTCACAGCTCACTGACCTTTAAGTTGCTCCTGTCTGAGTTTCCATCCGTGTCCACTGAGATACACGCAAGGAGGCGGACAGAAAAACCTATGAAAATGCACAAAACTTATTTTTGGATATGAGACATGAAGAAAGAGGGTGCGCAATAGTTTTACTTCTTGTAAATGATCCAGTAAGTGATCAAATAACTCTAAAACATTGAGGAAAATACATTTAAAACAAGTTTTTTTTTATTTAGCGCTTCACAATACAGATTGCTTCAAAGCAGCTTCACATTAATAAACAGGAAAATAACAGTGTCACTGTTGTAAAATTCATCAATTATGAAACAAATTCAACAGTAAAGCAGCTCTACAGACGACAAGAGTATCATTCAGCTCAATTGAATGTTTAGTTCAATAACTGTCAATGAGTTCATTTATTAGTTTAATTAAGCTATTCGAAGCTGTACAGAAGGCAAGTTCATTAGTCAGTTCAGTGATGATTTATTTCATAGTTGCAAAGTTAATGTCATTATCCAGTTGAATTCAGTTAAAAAAAAAATCTAAAAGCTTGGTTTCTAGCTATTCATTATCTGGTCCAAGTTGGTTGACCAGGTGGCGGAGACCTGGTTGAATGGGTAGTCCATCTTTATTAAGCTGTTTAGACCTGGTAGACCATCTGCTAACAAACCAGCTTCCCTGTTCCAAAAACCAGTTTAAGCTGGTCTGATGTGGTTTTTCCAACAAGATTCAGATATTTTCTTATCACTTTACATTTTTCAGTAAATTCTTTATGTATGTATATGCATGTGTTTTTCACTGTTGGAAATGTAAGTGTATAGATGAAAATAATTTTTACCTCTTCTCATTGCCGTAAGACTTCTGAGCAACTTTGGCATGTAAGATGATCACTGATTGGTCAGGTCTGAACTGAAGGTATTGCCTCACTGAATCTCTGGTTACTTTTGGCAAAGGGGAGAAATTCTGATCCTCCCTAGTGATTCACAAAAATATTTATTTTAAACTTAGTGTTACAAAATGGTAAAAGGGTGGTAAATCAAAATGCATCCTCTCCAAACTCAAGCAGTTTACCCTTTCAAGTAAACTAGCTGTGCATTTCTCAAAGATCCAATCATGGAATAAGTCCTTTCCAGTTTCGAAAAATAAATATTGGTATTATCTCATAAAGTAGGGGCATTAACAGCTTTCTTGGCTGTCCTTTATGTCTGTGATGGTCTTACAGCGCTTTTTGACATTAACTATAGAAACAAGCAGCATTTATGATTCAGTAATAGATATGAGTTATGATAATAGATATTCTGAATACAAGGCATTTTTTCTGTGGGTAGTTTGAATGTGTAGACTGCAGCAGAGATGAAGAGATAACTTTCCAATTATTAAAAAAAAAATTTTTTTATAGAGCTAGAAAATGTGATACATTTAGGGCAAAATATTTCAAAATAAATCCTTTTTATCCCAATTTGCTTTTTAAATCATTTTAGGATAAATGCCAATGGCACAGAAGGGGAGCCTTATGTGTAAAAATAAGAAAATATGTCCCTTTGTGTTCCTCAAAAGAATTAAGATCTCATGGGTTTGGCATGACATACTGGTGGTGAGTAAATAATGACATGATTTTAATTTTTTTGGGTCAAGCACAACTCTCTATTCTATTCATCAAAGAATCCTGAAAACAAAAAAGTATCACAGTTCAGTAAGCAGCACAATTGGTTTCAACACTGATGATAATAAGAAATGTTTTTTGAGCAGAAAACCATATTAGAATGATTTCTGAAGGAGCATGTAACACTGAAGACTGGAGTAGTGATGCTGAAAATACAGCTTTGACATCACATGAATAAATTATATTACTGTATTTTTGATCAAGTAATAGCAGCCTTGATAAACATAAAACACTTGTTTCAAAAACAGTAAAAACTTATTAACACAACTCAATACTTTGAACTTAATATGATCTGTTTGCAGTTTCTCATTTTCAATGTTTGACTTTTAAATGGCTAATTTTATTGCTTACTCAATTCGAAACAGCTTGGGAGTTATAATTCCTCTTATTAAGACCCCAATGATATAAATGTGATATTTCCCAGCAGAGTGAAGTGCTTTAATTGAAACTCGCGTCATTCCCCAGGCTTAGGATGTTTCAGTCAGTCTGCCTGGGTTTTATTTGAGGCCTTCCCAGGAGGAGACAGGGTCAAAGGGGCACTGATGTTATTTCCCACTTTGAGCACATTAGGATGAAGGTCAAATTTGATCCCAGTGTTTGCCCTTTTTTTTTTATTATTACACACAACACTTATAATACATTGTATGGGTAGTTGACATGAAGAATCATGCAGTTTAACATGCTGTACTTTAAAACTATTTTAACAATGTTTTTTTCTAATTCCATTATCATACTTAAAGGACAATCTCAAATTCACTTCATGCAGTTTAACATGCTGTACTTTAAAACTATTTTAACAATGTTTTTTTTCTAATTCCATTATCATACTTAAAGGACAATCTAAAATTCACGTTCCCTTCATATAAACTGCACTCCAGTAAGTTCTGAAAGAGATTTATGCCTACTATCTTTATTATAGCCCGTATTAATATTTCATAGGAAGCCTATAAAGAAACTAGCATGTAAATGAAATTCAGACTGAAGTCAGGTTTGTGTTCACTGGCACTTCAAGAGCTCGTGCATCAATCGTGGACTAAAGCAGAACCGTCCGCAAGGAATTTCTGTAGGCTCGCTGAAAGAAAGCGTAAATGTTCTCTCTCCTGCTGCAACCCCCCGATGAAATCCTGCCTGCTCTTCCCATTTCGGACGTGGGTGGGATCTACATTTTAAACGTGCTCTGTAGATTTAATACCTGGCCAATGTCTTGACTGTTCACTCTATGCTTGAATAATCGCCTGGAGAGGTTACTACTCACCTTAAGGAACTGTTTGAATCCTTTAAGGCTTTCTTAACCACTGCCGCTTCATTTTGTCGTATTTTTGGATACCGTCGCGCACTTCTACTGGAGAGATTCTACCTGTGTCATTACCTGAGGTGAGTGAAGCACGCGTCTGATGTGTGCAGGTGAGACACTTCTGTCGAGTCCACAATGGCCAAGCCTGGAAAATTAAGAGAGAAAAAAATTAATCGTTGCTTGCGATTTAATTGTTTTATTGAGTTGGAAATGGGACAAAAATTAAACTGTTTGTTTAACGACCTGGACGGTGACCTTCTAAAAAAAACACACAAAAAAACAAATGAAACAAAATGTTTTAAATGGGGACAAAAATTAAACTGTTTGTTTAACGACCTGGACGGTGACCTTCTAAAAAAAAACACAAAAAAAAAACAAATGAAACAAAATGTTTTAAATAGCAGCTAATGTGAGATGGTTAAACGTACTGAATGTGAGAAATATGGTAAATGTGCTTAGTTAAGCATTTTCGTGCTATTTTTAAACGATGTTTTCAGGCTCCGTCAAAAAAAAACGTACTTTTCATAAAAATACTGCACATTAAATAATATACATGTTATTCAAAATATATTAAAAAATATATTTATAATACAATGTTTTTTTTTTCGTTATAAAATGCAATATAAAATGCATGGTCTCTCAAATAATCAGTTAATTGTTTTTATATAGGCAAATTATGAGTATGATGACATAAATTTGGATATAAATGTCTGGCACGAGATTTAATTAAAATACTTTTTTATTAGGCTAATATTTAGTATGTATATGTAGGCTATGCTATTTTTAAATGCTAGCCTATGGTACGTTCAAAATAATGTTGTGAGCACATCACGTGGTCTTTTTATACCCGCGAAAAGTGCATTTGTTTAAAATGGCATATTGACATACTATTTCTGCGCTATGTATCGTGCACAGTATGTAATTTTTCTGTATCCTTAAAATATCATAGTATGTAGCATACTGTGTAAAACTGTCACCCATAATGCAGTGCTCCCAAATTGGCTTTCCTTTTTAAGTATAGTGAATGAGGCACAAGCTGTCAGCTGCAATTCTTTTTTATTTTTTTTTATATTTTTTTTTTATCAGAAAGCAAAACATGCAGCAACCACAATATTACTGGACAATGCAGCATAGTTACTAATGTTTGAAAATTATTCTTTGCTATAAAAGCAATTCTCGTATAAAAACAATATTTATTTTACTTTTTAGCATTCTATTAAAGCATCTGTGACGGTACACAGTATATACTGCACAGTAAAGAGTACACTACTTATTATTCCATTCCAAACACAGCCAAGAGCTGAACTAAACTAATGTAGATCAGCATGTAACAGATTGGCTGTCTCAAAACCGAGCTTCCAACCTAAACAGCATTTTTGGGCACCATGCTTTCCACAGTGCTGTCTAGATAGGCATCACACTAGGTTTTGAGACACAGCCACATGCTTTAGGTGCGCAGTGGTTGGCTGGAGGCGAAACCGCTATTAGTAGTAAAGCGCCACATCTGCTTTCAATCCCACTTTAACAAGAAGCTGCTGTTAGTTAATCTTAACTGTGCTCCGAAGCTGTCAGTCAGTCGGCTGCCAAAGAAATTGACGCTTGTCATTTTCCTCCATTCGCCCTCCTCCTCTAATAATGCTCCTGTCGTCTCTCTCGCTCCCTCACACTGGGCTTTTCTTTGGTCTGTCTGTGCCCCATGTCAAGCTGAGAGAAATGTTTACACTGCTGGGCTTTACCCCATGGAGATCCCTTTGGGTGAGAGCTGGGATCCGGGAAGCTTAAACAGTCTTCTAAAGATATATATGCAGCATGCTGGAAGAAATGTGCTGTCGCTCTTATTTTTTAATTCAGATCACCTTTTCTCACTACTCTACGTTACTCTGATGGAAGGATATGGTTTCTCTTGGATTAGGTTCCTCAGAGGAGCTGTCATTTTTGTTCTTCCATTCTATTTATAATGATCATTCCTCGCTGTATCTAATTTTACATTTTCCCATCCATTTTTTTTCACCTAATTTTTAATGCTCAGAGATTGATGAAACCTGTGATGAACAAGATCATATTTTACCCCAAAGCCAAAAATAAAAATCTACTTTGCTTAAAGAATATGAGGAAGCTTATTTAGTACTATTTTATTAGCCCTTTGCATTTCATGCTAATTAAAGCTATGTTCTTTAAATTGTAATGGTAGTTTTTGTTGCAATGCCTTTAAATTATGCTGATAAATGATTTATGCTGGGAATCAGATATTTATTTTAATGAGAATTTGGGATGTTTATTATTTATTTTTAATAAATATCTACAAATACTATATAATAAATATTATATAATATTAACTGCTTAATTGTCAGGTAAATTTTGGAATATTGCTAATTTTAAAGATCCTAAAACAGGCTTTTTATTCAAAATAAGATTTTTTTTTTGAGAACATGGTTCTCTTTTATTAATTGTATTTATTTTTAATAAATGAAATACAAATATTATATAATAAATATTTCATGGTCTAAAAAAAATAATATTTTACTTATTTTAATGATTAACTAAAACTGTCAGGAGAGTGATGGCACATTGCAAATCATAAAGATCACTAAATAGACTTTCTAATGCTAAATATAAATTTATTTATTTTTTAAATAATGCCTACCATTGTTTGCATGGTTCTCCTTTATTTATTTTTCACTCAATCTCAATAAATATATAATTCATATTATATAATATAAATAAAAAGTTATGTTTGTTTAAAATAATGCTCACCATTGTCAACATGGTTACCTTTTATTATTTGTATTCATTTTTAATTAATGAATAAAATATTATGTAATAAATATTAATTCATATTATATAACATAAAAATACATTTAATTTATTTTGTTTACAAAAAAACACCATTGTTAGCATGGTTATCTTTTATTCTTTTTTTTCACTTTTACTAAATAAAAAACATTATTTTATAAAGATTATATAATATAAATAAAACGTTCATTAATTTAATTTGCTTAAAACAATGAAACCATATTTCTTGTACTGACCTGTTTCTCTATCTCCTTTCCTTTGGTCCTGCATGGTGTTCAGGTATACATCAGCCACTTTGAAAACTTCCTAAACTCTTCTATAGCGCCAGACACTCCACTGTTGTTCATGCCAACTGGTTTTACTTTATTCTGTCCTTTTGCAATAGTGTAACTATTAGAGCTCTGTTGTAAGAAGACGTCTCCATCTCCATTTCCAATAACTGTGTTATCAGCCTAGGAGTATTTGTAAATCTATATTTGTGTTTGTTTTCAGAGATAGTCACATGTACTCAGGTGCTGAATTCTCACGCCTCCCTCCACGTGGCAAGCAGTAACTGATACAAATGAACACAGAATGAAGCGTAACGTCCAAATAGAAATGAATGACATTTAGCACAAATGTTGCTTATTTTGTGGGTAAAACATGGACACCAAACCTATCTGGCTTTTAAGTTATGACCATGAATAACAAGCAAACAGGAATCATGGCTGAAGAGGATAAGTGATTTTACACAAGTCGGTAGTGAAGTGGAATTTGCATCATTTCCAGATGCAGGGCCTGAAATTGTAAAAAATGGGGTGTATGTGTTCATTAAATCAGCAAACCCCCTTTACAAGGGACTGCATGTTCTTCAAAGCCAGTTAAATGGAAATGATTTATCAGTAAAATATCAGTACATGCAAATGGACTGGAATAACAACTCCTCTTTATATGTCTGCTAGACGTGGTCCATAATATAATGTTGTTAAATATATATATGACATTGGCTGCCATCCAAAAGCCAATAAAGATGCTCTATTCTCTGTAAACATTAAATGACCTCTTAAATTTTATGAATCTGCTTATATGATGAGTGTGACCATACAGTGTGGAAATAATCAAAGCAGAGTTAAGGGCCTCGGCAGCTCATGCGCACTCACTCAAAGCCTAATGTACAAATATAGCACAGAGGGCTTCATTATATTAGCACACAAGGGACTGAAGTCTGCCGTTAACCTGGATGCCACTGAAACCGACGGTCATGGCTTAGAGAAACCACAAACCAGCACTGGTCATAGAGGTCACTTCAAATCTCATGCTGAGAGAAGTAGAGTACATACACTGTAAAAAATGACCGTGAATTTAACGGTAAAAGACTGTAAAAATGCTACAGTAAAATCCTGTTAAATGGTTAACGGTAAATTCCCCTACTATATACAGTGAAAAACTGTATTGGACATTACATGTATTGGACATTAATTTTACGGTAGTATACCATTTTTGGAAGTGAAAAAGAGCGTATAATTTACTATGAATAACCGTAAATTGACATTCCCAGAATTCCCTGTGTTACATTTAAATTTGATGTTTTTTTGTTGAAATAACGGTTTCTTCTTAGTTTTTTCTTATCAGTTTTGTACATTAGGGTTGTGTGTTACACCTAATGTTGTTAAATTAATGTTTTTTGCATTATTTTAGTTTCATGTGTGTTACCATGATGGTGTTTGGTGTTTGTGTGAATGACACTGTGCACCTTCTATATATGTTATTATTTAAAAGCTGCTTGTGATGGGCTTTGGTTCATCATGTGACTTTCTCATCACCACATGCATTTGGTGGTTAGTGTATTACAAAGGTACAAAACAGATTTCAGTACTTCAATAGGTTGGTATATTAACATTATATCAGTTAATGAAATTACGGTATTCAACTGTAAATTTAAGTTAAAACCGTAAAACCTAAAACGTTGCTACCGTATTTTTTACGGTAAAATTCCGGCAACCACAGCTGCCGGTTTTTTACCGTAAATTTTACGGAATTTTTTTTACAATGTAGTTACACGGGATTCGAACCGGAGCTCCTCACCTCTCAAGTACGTCTCCGTACTCCGTGAGCTACCGAACAAACCTATCGTC
>NW_015646846.1:121588-156143 GCF_001515625.1 Sinocyclocheilus rhinocerous | reverse complement strand
ATACTTTGCCTGGTTTCAAAGTATGAAGATAGTCCTTGACTTCTTTAAAGGGCAAGAGATGAATGTGTTACCACACACCATCATATGACCATTGATGGGCTTTTGAGTTCATAACTTTGTTCATAGTATCGCATATATTCACTGTAAAAAATGACCGTGAATTTAATGGTAAAAGACTGTAAAAATGCTACAGTAAAAACCTGTTAAATGGTTAACGGTAAATTCCCCTACTATATACGGTGAAAAACTGTATTGGACATTACATGTATTGGACATTAATTTTACGGTAGTATACCGTTTTTGGAAGTGAAAAATACTGTATAATTTACAGTGAATAACCGTAAATTGACATTCCCAGAATTCCCTGCGTTACATTTCAAACTTGATGTTTTTTTTTGTTGAAATAACTGTTTCTTCTTCAGTTTTGTATATTAGGGTTGTGTGTTACACCTAATGTTGTTAAATGAATGTTTATTGCATTATTTCAGTTTCATGTGTGTTACCATGATGGTGTTTGGTGTTTGTGTGAATGACACTGTGCACCTTCTATATATTTTATTATTTAAAAGCTGCTTGTGATGGGCTTTGGTTCATCATGTGATTTTCTCATCACCACCTACATTTGGTGGTTATCATTGTATTACAAAGGTACAAAACAGATTTCAGTACTTCAATAGGTTGGTATATTAACATTATATCAGTTAATGAAATTACGGTATTTAACTGTAAATTTAAGTTAAAACCGTAAAACCTAAACTGTTGCTACCGTATTTTTTAACGGTAAAATTCCGGCAACCACAGCTTACCGTAAATTTTATGGATTTTTTTTTACAGTGTAGGGATGCATGTGTGACATCTTTTCCCTTTTTCATTTTTTAATTTGAAAGAGGTTAATTTACCCTGAAATGAACATTCTGTCATTATTTGCTTACCCATGTTATATTTCAAATCTGTTTGATTTTTATCTTCCAAAATGACAAAAAAAAAAGAAAAATGACAAAAAAGTACCATAAAATAGAGGATTTAATACTATATCCCAAGTCTTTTGAAGCCATACTATAGAAAAACAGACCAAAATTATTTCATTTTACATCTCTTGTGTTTCTGGATATATTTAATTATATGTCAGTGATGCTGACCTCCTTTGATTGCTTTCACAATGAGGCAAGTCTGAATATGTAGAAGTGCACATTTTTTGGCAACCACGTTAACAATTGAGAGTGTTCACATCAAAAGTGTAACGTATATTACGGTTGAAAAAGTTTGGGGTCGATAAGATTTTTTAATGTTCCAACGCTACATTTATTTGATCAAACTTACAGTAAAAACAGTAAAATTGAGAAATATTGTTACAATTTAAAATAACTATTTTCTATTTTAATATATTTTAAATTGTAATTTATTTAAATTGTAATGTATTTATTTAATTTATTTAATTACTCCAGTCTTCAGTGTCACATGATCCTTCAGAAATCATTCTAATATGCTGATTTGCTGCTCAAGAAACATTTCTTATTATTGTCAATGTTTAAAACAGTTGTGCTGCTTTATATGTTATAGAAACTGTGAATTATTTGAAATAGAAATCTTATTGTAACATTATAAATGTCATTACTGCCTTGATCAGTTTAATGCATTCCCAGTTTAATCAGTTTAATGGGTTAAATTGGGGTCTATCCTTGTGTTAAGCTTACATTTCACCTCAGAAGTTGCATATATATTTGCAATATAGTGGATATGTCATATAGACAACTTTTATTGTACCTTTTGCGGCGTGAAATGACATGAGCGTAGATAAATGATGACAGACTTTTGAATTAATTATGCCTGTAAGCATATCAGCTTCAACTGCAACGTGTATACAGCTGAAATAATTGAATAGCAGATAGAAAAGCAGCACAGCACTAATCTGTCTGGCTGTTTATCTGCTGAGTTCAAAGACAGTAAAAATTCATGCCAAACCATGACACACTCCTCCGTCCTGTAGCCCTCTGATAGTGATAACCCTTATCAGGCCTTTGGAGAAGCAAATCCCTTTGTGAAAGTCAAAGTGACTGACAGCACGCCGTTTACAATGCCAATGTCCCAGACGCTGTTATTTTCCAGCAGTTACTTCACACAGCATTTGAACTCGGTGCCTCTGGTGATGTGATCGGCCCAAAAGTCTATGAACTCTTCCATGTTAATGGCCTGTTTAGAGCTGCTGCTGTGGACCATCTGTTTGGTGTCGCCGTTTTATTGCGAGCTCAGACTGGAATGTATGGCTGCCTTTAAATCACAGATTTCCCTTGACCTGCAATTTTTCTCTTTCTTTCTCTTCTCCATCTACAGCCATTGGGATTTTTGCGGCAAGATTGTCCTTTGTCGACGAAACATGACACGTGCGTTGGTGTATATTGGTGTGCTAATAGCCATAATGGCTGCGACGGAAGCAAGGCCTAAATCAGGTTGGTTAAACCGCCGTCATAACACTAATAAATCAATCTTGGCAGTAAGGGAAGTAGACTCTACCTCAGAGTCTGTCGATTACACTAAGCATTTAGTGGTGGCATAATTGTGTTGTTATTGGCAAACCAGACGACCATTGAAGATTTGTTTTTTTATCAACTACTAGATCTGTAGTTCTCAACTGCTTCAGGATTCAGATTATACATGCAAATCTAAACCAAAATGTTATATAAGCATGAACTACATAGGCCCAATATGCAAAATTATTAATATGAGATGGGGCTGAAAAAGAAAATTGACTTCACATTTTGAGTGTTAGGTTTCTAAATGTCTCTTGAATTTCAATGGTTTTGTGAATGGTTTTCAGATGCATTTTATTTGCACCTGTAACACTGTTAGAACAGACCATTTTTGGTTTGGAAATATGCCAAATTGTCCTCTTCATTAAGATTTGAGTGGTCTGTTTTTAAATTTTAGCTTCCATGTCTGTTGTGAGGTTTTCAACACTTTCAAATTTCAGTGAAACATGGCACTTATTTTGGAAAACACTGTACACTTATAAACATAAAGGTTCCAGGAGTTGTTTTTGCAGAAATGCCATAGAAGAACCATTTTTTTGGTTTCCAAAGAACCTTTTAGTGAACAGTTCTTAAAAGAACCATTTTTTTTCTTAGTGTGAAGAACATTTTAATAATATAAAGAACTTTTTGTGCGATTGAAAGGTTTCATGGATGTTAAAGGTTCTCCAAAGAACCATCTATGCCAGTAAAGAACCTTTATTTATGATAGTGTAAGAACCATTATTTGGTTCTCAAAGGACTTTTCATTAAACAGTTCTTAAAAGAAGTTAGTTTTGAACAACATTTTAAATAATCTGCAGAACCTTTTTCCACTATAAAGAAGCTTTTGTGCAATGGAAAGTTTCCATGGATGTTAATGGTTCTTTATGGAACCATCAATGCCAGTAAAGAACCTAGTGTACTTATTTACTTGTAGCTTTAGACTGAATCAGTATTGTCATTATATGTTTTAAAAAATTGGCAAACCAGACGACCATTGAAGATTTGTTTTTTTATCAACTACTAGATCTGTAGTTCTCAACTGCTTCAGGATTCAGATTATACATGCAAATCTAAACCAAAATGTTATATAAGCATGAACTACATAGGCCCAATATGCAAAATTATTAATATGAGATGGGGCTGAAAAAGAAAATTGACTTCACATTTTGAGTGTTAGGTTTCTAAATGTCTCTTGAATTTCAATGGTTTTGTGAATGGTTTTCAGATGCATTTTATTTGCACCTGTAACACTGTTAGAACAGACCATTTTTGGTTTGGAAATATGCCAAATTGTCCTCTTCATTAAGATTTGAGTGGTCTGTTTTTAAATTTTAGCTTCCATGTCTGTTGTGAGGTTTTCAACACTTTCAAATTTCAGTGAAACATGGCACTTATTTTGGAAAACACTGTACACTTATAAACATAAAGGTTCCAGGAGTTGTTTTTGCAGAAATGCCATAGAAGAACCATTTTTTTGGTTTCCAAAGAACCTTTTAGTGAACAGTTCTTAAAAGAACCATTTTTTTTCTTAGTGTGAAGAACATTTTAATAATATAAAGAACTTTTTGTGCGATTGAAAGGTTTCATGGATGTTAAAGGTTCTCCAAAGAACCATCTATGCCAGTAAAGAACCTTTATTTATGATAGTGTAAGAACCATTATTTGGTTCTCAAAGGACTTTTCATTAAACAGTTCTTAAAAGAAGTTAGTTTTGAACAACATTTTAAATAATCTGCAGAACCTTTTTCCACTATAAAGAAGCTTTTGTGCAATGGAAAGTTTCCATGGATGTTAATGGTTCTTTATGGAACCATCAATGCCAGTAAAGAACCTAGTGTACTTATTTACTTGTAGCTTTAGACTGAATCAGTATTGTCATTATATGTTTTAAAAATTTTTTACAGCTGAACCGAAGTGTAAATCTGGCCCGGTCGACCTTGTGTTCATCATCGACGGCTCGCGCAGCGTTCGTCCCCATGAGTTTGAGACAATGCGCAAGTTCATGATAGACATCATCCATGAGCTGGACATTGGCCTAGAAGCTACAAGAGTTGGAGTGGTCCAATACTCCAGTCAAGTCCAGAATGTGTTCTCCCTCAAAGCCTTCAGTAAGACTGCGCAGATGGTCAAAGCCATCAACGAGATCATTCCATTGGCACAGGGCACTATGACCGGCCTGGCCATCCGCTATGCTATGAATGTAGCCTTCTCTGCCGAAGAAGGCGCCCGTCCCAACGTTCCCCACGTAGCCGTTATCGTGACAGACGGTCGCCCTCAGGACCGCGTGGCTGAAGTGGCGGCAGCTGCAAGGGAGTCTGGGATTGAGATCTATGCCATTGGTGTCGCCAGGGCTGATATGACCTCACTGCGAGCTCTGGCGTCTCCACCATTTGAGGATCACGTGTTCCTGGTGGAGAGTTTTGACCTCATTCACCAGTTTGGACTTCAGTTTCAAGACAAGCTTTGTGGTAAAGTGTTCCTCCATTTGATATATGCTCCACAGTAGTGAAAGGATCTAGACATAAAAGTTGAACTTTTCAACTTTTTTGGAATCTTTTCTAAAAGGTTTGAACCTCAAACCTCAACTCAAAGGTGCAATTTCTTCTTAGAAATAACAAAGGATGTAAGCTACCATTCAAAAAGTTTAGGGTCTGTTAGAGGGGTAGTTCACCCAAAAATAAAAATTCTGTCATTAATTACTCACCCTCATGCGTGTGCATTCCTCTGCGTGCAAACAAGCTGCAGTGCATTGTAATAGTATTTCACAATATTAGTGTACTCCAGTCTTCAGTGTCACATGATCCTTCAGAAATCATTCTAATGCTGATTTAGTGAATAAAAAATAAAATAAAAAGAATAAAAAGAAACATTTCTGTTTATTATCATAAAGTTGTGCTGCTTAATATAATTTTTTGGAAACCGTGATACATTTTTTATAAAATAATAATCTATGATGAATGGAAAGTTCAAAAGAACAGCATTTATTTGAAATAGAAATCTTTTATGTCTTTATAAATGCCTTTACCATCACCTTTGATTAATTTAATGATCAATTTAATGCATTCTTGCTGAATAAAAGTATTAAGTTCTTAAAAAGAACTTTTGAACAATCCTGTATACATTTATAATGTAATTAAATATATAAAATAATCATAAATAATCATAAAAAAATAAAAATAAAGCATTCCATTATTTCTAAAATATTTTACAATTATACATAACATATTTTTCCATTGAAGCCATCTTTATTTTATTGTTATTTAAATACTATTACAGTATTTATAAAAAAATTAATAAATGTAATGCATTCTTGCTGAATAAAAGTATTAAGTTCTTTAAAAAAGTACAATCCTGTATACATTTATAATGTAATTAAATATATAAAATAATCATAAATAATAATTAAAAAATAAAAAATAAAGCATTCCATTCTTTCTTAAATATTTTACAATTATTTAATCATAAATATAGCTAATTAATCATAGTCTTCATTTTTATTCTTTATTATTTTGTCAAAAAAATTGAGAGTAAAATGGAATAAAAATAAAGATTTTGACTCATTTAAAAGACATTTTTGTCAAAAGTCAAAACAAAATAAAACCTGTAAACACTGTTTGAATGCTCTCATTGGTTCACATTGTCCTTTGAGCTTGCTGAAATCTTATGTTGACTGTAAGCACATGAATACTGTTTCTTTTACATCCAGTGGACACTATGATTTAGCTTTTCTTGCTTTCTCAGTACTCATATATGCGTTGGATTTGCAGGGATGGACTTGTGTCTGGAATCAGATCACGGCTGTGAGCACATCTGTGAGAGCTCGCCTGGCTCCTACCACTGTCTCTGTCTGCCTGGATACACGCTCAACGAGGACGGCAAGACCTGCACACGTGTGTAGCCTTACAAATGACACATCATAGAAATATGTCACAATTATCATTCCAGCGGTGCTCAACAGGTGTGTGTTTGCTTTGCAGCCATTGATCTTTGTGCTGAAGGGAAGCATGATTGTGAGCAGATCTGTATCGCTTCACCCGGGTCGTTCACATGCGACTGTAAAACAGGATACACACTCAACGATGACAAGAGAACCTGCAAAAGTTAGTGACACACAATAGTGATATCTGCATAACAATTTGACTGAAGTGTAAATTGTAAAAATGACATTAACTTATATGTTTCATAGAGTATACAGACAAAGGTTATGTTCGGAATAGTGTACTACCATACTATTCATACTATTTTAGCAGTATGCATTATGTATACTGAATACAGTATGCAAATATTCTGTATGCATGAAATATCTAAACTGTGTTTGCCAAAATTACAGTATACAGTATATGCAGTATGCAGCAGTGTATACACTAGTATTCCATTCTGAACATAGCCAAAGGAACATACTGTATACTAAATATACACCTGCTCTGCCATTGTACAGCACAGTATATTGTGCCTCAGCACATAGTATGCTTACTTGTGTAATGCAAACTTAAAGATCCAATGAAATTACTTGATGAGCGTTTTTCCTCTCCTAACATATTTTTCCATTGAAGCCATCTTTACTTTATTGTTATTTAAATACTATTACAGTATGTATTAATATTTTGATTTAGCTTAAATTTCTTTCATTTTCAGTCTTTTACTCTTCAGTCAGATAACTATAAAAACACTGATTGAAGAAGGAAGTACACTAGCCTATATATGGCTTTAAAATGAGTAGACATGGACTAACATCCAGAAAATCCAGTCCAGATTTCATGGGGTCTTTAACACCTGATTACTCACCCAAAATCTTCTCTCACCGTTCTCTGCCTGTTCCAGTGATTGACTACTGCTCATTTGGGAATGATAGCTGCGAGCATCAGTGTGTGAGTGTGCTCAATGGCTTTAATTGTCGCTGTAACGAAGGATACTCACTCAACGATGACCTGAAAACCTGCACAAGTTAGTGAGAGCAATTCCCTGCAACTTGCAATGCTTTTTAAAATATAAAAAAGTATATGCTGTGTAGTATTGCAATAGTATTCCCTTCAGTATATAACATTAATACAGAGGAGGTGATGTAAAACAAGCAGAAAATAATAAACCAACATTTCTTGGATGTTTGCATAGTAGCTGTATGCTATAGTATCGCCAAATGCAAACTTAAATATGCAGCGATGAATTTTGCTTGTGTTTTACCATCACCAAAGTCTCATGCTTCTGTCTGCCTGTTTCAGTGATTGACTACTGTTCATTTGGAAATGATAGCTGTGAGCACGAGTGTGTGAGCATGCTTCAGAGCTTTTATTGCCACTGCCGTGAAGGATACACACTCAATGAGGATGAAACAACGTGCACAAGTTAGTGAGGGCCACGGATACACACATAATTCAAATACGGAGGACTCACGAATACCCAAAACACTACAAGCCTATAATTAAATGCCAGACTCAAGACATTCTCCTAACTAACATTTTTCAAACACATGGAACAGTTTCTAATGCAAAGAGAAAGTTTGCAATGTCATTACAGCATCCGCTTGGCCGCATATGCTGCTATAAAACACACTAGCGCTACTTATCTATCCGTTTCCTCCTGTGACCAGCTGGTTTATCTGTCAAGCCACTGAACAAAACAGAGTGTTTTAGTGTTTGAGCTTCTTGTTCTGTACAGTTTTTATAGTAAATAGTAAAAACATAGCCAACTAGTTGAGCGTTTTTGGTTTATAAGCAGTATGGGGTAGCTACTTTAAAGCTGCAAGCAAAAAGTATCTGTTAAGTATATTATTAGTAGTTAACTAGCACAAAAACAGTTGTAAGCAATGTAGCATCTTTAAAAAAATGTGATTTAGCATTTTTACCATGCTGTACTGCTATTTGTTAGCACAAGTAACTTTTTACTTATAACTGCTTAGCAAGCTACATTTCAAATTAATAAAAGCACTGCACAAGCTAGCTATGCTACTAGCAAAAAGTAGCTAGCTCAGTTAAGGCTAACAAAAATAGTTATCTGGCACAAAACCATTTGTAAGTAATACCTTAAAATCTGTGATTTAGCACAAATAGCATGTTTTTTGTGACTAACAGCAAGCTGCAGTAAATTAATACAAGTACTGTACAAGCTACTATTTGTTAAATATGCTACAAGCTACTTGCAAAAAGTAGCTAACTCAGCTATTAGGAGTTATCTGGCACAAAACTGTGATTTAGCATTTTTCCTGCTACACTGCTATTTGTTAGCACAACTAGCTTGTTACTGGAAAAATACACTGTTTAAGCTACTGTCATGCTGCTGAATGAAGTTAGCGTTGCTGATTTAAGCTAGCCAAGCACTGCTAGATACATGCATGTAGTTTTAGCAGCTTAACTGTTCTGAAACAAGATAAACAGCTTGTATTTTAGTTTGATGTGGTTTTGCTCTTCCTGCTTTGCCAAAGCTTTTCTCACTGTTCTTTGCCTGTTCCAGTGATCGACTACTGCTCATTTGGGAATGATAGCTGCGAGCACGAGTGTGTGAGTGTCCTCAATGGCTTTAACTGCCGCTGTAATGATGGATACTCACTCAATGATGACAAGAAGACCTGTACAAGTTAGTGAAGGCTCACAATCGATGCTTTCGCTTATGTCATTTCCATACTTTTTTCCTCAGTTGTTTAGCATCAATATTTGGGCCATCCATTGCTTAACTTGTAATCACGTTTCTAAATGGTGGAGTATTTCCAATGTTCAAGGGTTTCTGAATTAAAACTCCAACAGACTTGGTCCAAATGGCCCCAATAAGAGATGTGTTATTTGTGATGGCCCAAGAGAAGTTCTCTGCCATATTCATGATAAAGAACTGAGAAAATACCTGAATTATAACATTAATATAAAAGAAAAAATGTTTATCCTGTTTGGTCATGTTCTTTAAATCCATCTAATCCATATTTAGTGATTGATCACTGCTCTTTTGGGAATGATAGCTGCGAGCACCAGTGTGTGAGTGTCCTGAAAGGCTTTCAATGCGTTTGTAATGATGGATACTCACTCAATGATGACATGAAGACCTGTACAAGTTAGTGAAGGCCACGTTTAAACTCAACGTACATACATACATATGCTCACAAAATATCCATAACCCTAATTTGATACTTAAGTACAAAACCAAAATATTTAATATCCTTTATGAATCCAGTAAGTCAATTCTTTACTCCAAATCCATGAAACAACCACGTCTCAGTAAAAAAATAAATGTGATAGCATTTTTACAAGTTTCCTTTCTATGCTTCTTCCTCTCACAAAAACTTTTGCTCTTTGCCAACTACTTTGGCTGCTCGTCTTACTCCAGATTTTGAGCTTCTCTGCTTCTTTCTGCCTGTTCCAGTGATCGACTACTGCTCTATTCGGCCAATCACAACACATTGGATAGCTGGCCAATCACAGCACACCTCGCTTTTTCAGACTGATGAGCTTTGTAAAAATCGACGCGTTTCAGAAAGGCGGGGCATAGAGGAGAAACAATAATGTACAGTATGTGGAAAATAATGTGTTTTTTTAACCTTAAACTGCATAAACACATTTCATTACACCAAATACACAAAATAATGTTCTTTTTAGCAACATCATATGACCCCTTTAAGTACAAAAGCAAAGTATTCAATATCCTTTATGAATCCATGCTTAACTAAAAAAAAATCTATAAAATCTCAGTAGAAAAATAAACATAATAGCATTTTTACAAGTTTCCTTTCTATGCTTCTTCCTCTTACAAAACATTTTTCTCTTTGCCAACTACTTTGGCTGCTCGTCTTACTCCAGATTTTGAGCTTCTCTGCTTCTTTCTGCCTGTTCCAGTGATCGACTACTGCTCATTTGGGAATGATAGCTGCGAGCACGTGTGTGTGAGTGTGCTCAAAGGCTTTAACTGCCGCTGTAATGAAGGATACTCGCTCAATGATGACCTGAAGACCTGCACAAGTTAGTGAGGGCGACATATCAAACTCCACACTCATGTACTATTATGCACAACTTTCTTTTGTTACTTTCTTTTGTTAGCTTTTATGGAAGCCCATTTCCGCTTCAGAGTAAAAAATAAAATTGATAAGGTAAGGCAGGGCTGCCCAAACTCGGTCCTGGAGGGCCGGTGTCCTGCAGAGTTTAGCTCCAACTTGCCTCAACACACCTGCCTTCAAGTTTCTAGTATGTCTAGTAAGAGCTTGATTAGCTGGTTCAGGTGTGTTGGAGCTAAACTCTTCAGGACAACGGCCCTCCAGGACCGAGTTTGGGCACCCCTGAGGTAAGGTATACACTACCGTTCAAAAGAATATATTTTTTTAAAGACAATATTTTTATTCAGCAAGGATGCATTGAATTTATTTAAAGTGATAGTAAAGACATCTACAAAATATTTATTTTTCCTTTGAACTTTCTATTCAGCAAAGAATCTTAAAAATATATCAGTTTCCACAAAAATATGAAGCAGCACAACTGTTTCAATGTTGCTAATAATCAGGAATGATTCTTGAGCAGCAAATCAGCATATTAGAATGATTTCTGTTGGCTTATACTAAAACACCATTGCCTTTGTTTTTGTCTCTTAGTGATTGATTACTGTTCATTTGGGAATCACAGTTGTGATCATCACTGTGTTAGTGTGCTCAATGGCTTCTACTGTCGCTGCAATGAGGGATACACTCTTCAGGAGGATGGAAAGACCTGCCAGTGTATGTATGAAGCTCCTGACAGGTGCTAAAAGTCTTCCTGTTCTGCTATAATGACTGCATTAGAGTGGATTAAAGTGTTTTATATATTAAAATATTGCCTCTTTTCTTAGTTGAAGGTGCAAAGATAAGAATTAGTAGGTTTTCACAAACAATTGCAAAAAATAATAGTTTAAAAAGCAGTGGTAGAATTAGCTTAGTGCATATTGACGTGGTTTTATTGCGTGATTTTCAAGAGCAAAACATTTACTTTTCAAATGATCATTCAGGTTTTTTGGCTTTCACAACATTTGTGATAAGATACAGTATGATTTACTGATCTTCCAAGTTGATTATCCGATTAATCCACCCCATAAAGATATTCAGTTCCCAAACTGTGCTCGAATTGCTTAACACTGTATGGTTATCTTGGCCTAAACTCTTTAAAACTGTCCAAAATCAGCTGGCTCGGAAGTGAGCGCCCCCTCTTTAAGCCTGATGGCCTTCCCAGACCTTGGCCTTGAACAGCTGGAAAGGCCAAAAATATCAAGTGTGTCGTTTATCTTTTGTTAAGTTTACCTAAAGGCTCTGGACATTTGCTTTAAAGAGCCAAGTCATTCCTTCACCAGATTTCCGCTTTCAGCTACCAATGAAATTTATAGCAGAAATTACATTTCATTCACATTTATATCGTTTTTCTTGAACATATTTATAGCAAATTGGTGTCAAGCACATTTCTTGAAATTGTGCATAAATCTGATAAACACTATTACAGTGTCTGGAAAATGTAATTTGATGGTTTTGTTTTGATTTGTTTTTTGTCTTATCAAAGAAAAGCTTGCAAACAGATGCAACACTACTATTCCGGTTTTGGGGTCGGTTTTAATGTCTCTTTAGCTCACCAAGGCTGCATTAATTTGATCAAAAATATAGTAAAAACATTTTTTAAATATTGTTACAATTTTCTATTTGAATATATTTTAAACTATAATTTATTCCTGTGATGTCAAAGCTGAATTTTCAGCATCATTACTCCAGTCTTCAGTGTCACATGATCCTTCAGAAATCATTCTAGTATTCTGACTTTGTGCATAACATTATTAAGTTGAAAACAGTTGTGCTGCTTAATATTTTTTGTGGAAATATAAATGTCTTTACTGTCACAGTTGATCAATTTAATGCATCCTTGCTGAAGAAAAGAATTAATTTTATTATAATATTAAAATTATGTTCCTTTTCTGGCTCACCTTATGAATCCGTTTCATGTTTATTTTCATTGTGGTTTTTTTATGCTCTTTATGTTTATGTCTTCTGCAGCGGATAACTTGTGTAACACAGTCGAACATGGTTGTGAATACCAGTGTGTGAGCACTCCGGGATCATACCACTGTATATGTCCTGAGGGCCATGTGCTACAGGACGACGGCAAGACCTGCGGAAGTAATGCACGCTTTCATTCAGACGACCCTTATTACAGCTGAGATTATCCTAAACTTTGTTTTAAAAGGGGAAATTCCTAAAGCTACAAAGTATAGTTTGACACAAAATTTTGTGGCACAAAATTAGACCCCTTTGAAAATACAAAAAATGCCCCACCTTCTCTGCTAATAGAACAAAATGTTTTGAAATGCATGGTTGGTTGTTCATTTCTCTTGCTCTCTCCAAGCCTGTCGATCCTCCAACATCGACCTGGTCCTCCTCATCGACGGTTCCAAGAGTGTGCGGCCACAGAATTTCGAGCTTGTCAAGCAGTTTGTTAACCAGGTGGTGGATCAGCTGGATGTCTCCCCTAAAGGAACACGTGTGGGTCTCGTCCAGTACTCAAGCCGAGTGCGGACAGAGTTTCCGCTCAGCATGTATCAGACAAAAGAAGAGATCAGAAAGGCTGTGATGAATGTGGAGTACATGGAGAAGGGGACCATGACAGGCTTGGCTCTCAAACACATGGTGGAGAACAGCTTCTCTGAGGCTGATGGAGCCCGTCCTGCTGAGAAGAACATCCCACGGGTCGGCCTTGTCTTTACTGATGGACGATCACAGGATGATATTCAAGAGTGGGCCAAGAAGGCCAAGGAAACAGGTATTGTTATTTAGGGGCCAAAAATAAAAGTGTTACAGTCACAGACAACATAAACTTTAAGCTTTAGTAATAAATACACAGAAAATTGCTTTGTAATAAAAATAATAATTTTAGAAATGAATAATATTTTTCTTTAATTTATCAAAATTAAAAACAAATCTAAATTTAGACTAGTCTAGCTTTTCAACTTTTAGTTTGATTGTAAATATTTTATTTTTATTTTTTAAATATTATTGCTAGAAAAGTTTGAAAGAAATGAGATAAATTGTTTTTAATGTAATCATATTAGATTCATAGTAGATTTTAAATAATATCAGATTTTAAATGTTTTATTTATACGTATTAAAGATCTATTCATTTTATAATTTGGAGCATATTAGTCTGTAATACATATAAACAAAATTTTAAAAATCTAAATTTGTACTCGAACTAGCGTAAGACAATACCTGTGTAATAAAAGTAATCGTTTTTAAAATAAAAATATTTCTAACATTTAGTTTTTATTGTAAATATATATTTTATAGAAATATTAAAATTTATTACATTTTTAAAAAGTTATATATTTTTTATATATATAATTTTACTGATTTATTGCTAGAAAAGATTAAACAAAATTAGATAAAATGTGTGTGTGTGTGTGTTTTTATGGAGTCAGATATTCCAAATCTCAAACCTCATATAAAACGAATATAGTTAAGCACTTCTCACTTAGCTTTTTACTGAAAAAGAAAAAGAAATTCTACTCATTTCATGAAAAGTGCAACTTTTGATGTGTGTCTTGTTCCAGGTATCACCATGTACGCTGTTGGTGTGGGTAAAGCCGTGGAGGATGAGCTGAGAGAGATTGCCTCTGAGCCTATGGAAAAACACTTCTTCTACACCGCCGACTTCACTGCCATCAGCCAGATCGCCGAGAACCTCAAACTCAATGTCTGTGCAGGTGTGTTTGAAAGACTGAGAACACTTACATACTGTACATGAATCATCTTTATTAGATGGCAGACACAACTGCACAGTATTTTGTTCAATAGCGTCATCTCGAGCCTGAGGTAAACATGCACATGCAAAGCTTACCTAAGGAGGTGCTAATGAGTATCCTATACAGGCTATATATTCCTTATAAAAAGCATTCCATGCAAATTTGCATTTCTGCCAAATGCATAAATGCAAATTTAGTGAAATTATTTTTAATGAATATTGGTTATTTATTTCATTCGCACTCATTAAATGCATCATTTTTCAGCTGAGAGTCAAGGAGAGATCGAGGTCAAGGACCCCTGCGCTTGTGAAAATCTAGTGGAGTTCCAGCAGGTTACGATGTCCACCCTAGACCAGCTCAACCAGAAACATATCCTTTATATATTCAGTACAGATCCTTTAGAAACAATATGCTTTCTTTTCAGCACATGCAACTTACTACACCGTGCAACATTGCAGTGTAACTCATCCAACTCCAAACTTTCTCCGGTATAACCTGAAGATTAACGCATTATTACAACAAGCTAAGGGGTTTAACAGAAGCCCCTCTGTACAGAAAGAGCCCACATTGTGTCCGTTGGTCTGATCTGTTCCAGACTGGCCCCTCTGGTTTGGCTTCTCACATAAACCTCTGTGACCACACACTTCAATGGCTCTTTGTTTCAGATCTCTCACTCAGCATCATTCATCAAAGCTCAAAAGAGCCCTTGTCCCACGTCTGAGGCCAGAAACAGATTTTTCTGAACTGCTAAATGCAGATGCACGTCTCCACTGGATCCATTTAACTAGAATTTGATGAGATTACAAAGGAAGGATGTTGCTTCTTGATTCTCATTGTAGTTTAAGTACAGATCTTGCTGATAGGAGTCATTTACAGTTGGATCTAGTGGTTAGAGTGCATTGCTTAGACACTTTGAGCTCTTTTGCTCAAGCGATGCAATTCACAAGCTAATTCCCACATCATCTTCTCATAATTTTCTCATCAGAGATGCCAAAAGGCCACTGTCATTTACTTTTTGCATGCAAATATGTAAATCAGTGCTGCAGTGATGATGTATTTTTGTAGGCCAACCTAAAAATTCGCATTACTCTGGTTCCTTCAATAAAAACCCAAAAGGATTTTTCCATTGGCTTTTGGATTATTGCAGAAAATAAGCTCTGTGACCAACAAAAGTTTGATTCTTGTTTTGTTCATCATGATCATCTCCACAAATGAACACAACTTTTATGAATTTTTTTATGAATTAAACATAGGCTATAAACGAACAACTCTTTCAGTCTTAATTCAAAAATTTTCCCTGAAAGTTTGAGTTAGAATTGTTTGCTAGAGCGTGATTATATTGTCATATGTTGTACAAATAAGTATGAAACTTATTAGAAATCGGTACAATTTCATATATTAACATATATATCTAGCCGATACAAATATGTATGTTTATGTGTATGTTGTAATACATCATGCACATGATAAAACCCATCAATACATTTTGATATTATACATTTCAAAGTAAATATAAAAATCAATATATCAGTAAATATCAAAGATAGAGATGCATTTTAAAAATGGATTGCATAAACATATAAACACTGATATTTTGTATATGTGTTGTTTTAATAAAGTTTCATAAGTATATATTGTTGACATGATTGCTACATATAATAACATAAAAACTCATATATAGATATTGTTAACATACATATACAAATTTGACTTTTTTTATATATATATATGTTATAAACGTATATCTTTAACCCATCAGAGAATGTACGTGTGCCTTATAGGTAACATATTGTCCTATATCAAGAGTGATATTGCCATATGTAAGTCATATATTAAATTTCCGTGTGGGCCTGTTTGATGTGATATCCCCAACATCCTCTGTAGTCCCATTTAGCCACCTCTTTAAAAAAAAAATTTAATTCACAAGGGGGTATTTCTGATGTATTTTATGTCATAGAATAAAACCCATTCAAAAAACCCACTGACTCCAGGACGGTGGAACTGGAAGTGCTAAAATGCAAAATCATTTCTCAGTTTTGGCCTACAAAAACACGTCATCCCTGCAGCACTTTATCGCTCATACTCAGAGTTAATGATTAGACTTTGATATGTAACTTGTGATCATTTTAATATCAGTAAATGCACGCATAGAGATTCAATTTGCAGTAATTTGCTCTACCTAGAACACACTAGACTTGTAGCAATGAGGTTTGCATGTCTAGTCTGAATATATATATATATATATATATATATATATGGCAATCTAGTTTGAATATATTTAATGCCTAAAACAGTAGAAAATTAGAGAAAAGTAGTATGGATGATTGATAATTTTTAAAGTATATTTCCTTAACTGTGTTTCACTGTCAGCTATGACCAAGCGACTGGAAGTTCTGGAGAGCCAGTTGCTCACAAGAAAATGAGAAAGCACTTCACACAACAGCGTGGATGAGGACGGGGCCCGCTGGGTATGAAGGGTAGCATAATCACAAGATCTGCAGGTGCAGACGCCTGATGCATGAGGCCCACTATTTCCGGTGCCATTTTTGGACATGGCTGATATTGTTCCCTATTTATACATGATCTGTATTGTATGATTTATAGAGAGGTATGTATTTATAGCAAATTTGATATTAGCATTTATACACTAAAAAGGGAAATTAAGTGTTTGGTACCACTCTGAAATATTCTCATCTTTATCATGTTTGCAATGTTTTTGGCACCAAATTTATGCACAATATGTGAACGTGGATCTCTAAAACCTTTATTCACAAATATATTACCAAAAAAAAAGCAATTAGTTACAAATTGTTCTGTTATACAGTTTTAGAATCATTAGTACTGATTCCAAAAGAGACAAACACATCCACTCACTTACATTACCAAAGCTGTTGCCTGTTGTGCATGAATATTTGAAATAGTCAGAGGAACATGTCTGATAATTGTTAACTGTTTAACTGGACTGCAATGTGGCCTGAATGGTTTGTTAACACTAAAATGCGATTTTAAAATTATGTAAACAGGGTAATGTGTACAAGTGCCCATTAAGATTGTAGTTTTTTATTATTGTTATTGAATACAGAATCCAGTTATGATACCTCAGAGTACTCTGGCCTCAGGTTTTTATGTTTTCTTGACGTTTGCAAAAAAGGCCCCATTATAAGGCTCTTATATGTGAGTTCTTGTACTTTTTCTATTGTATTTCCTAATAACACTCCTTTTTAAAACGTTCAAAGTGTGTCTGTATTCTTTCACAGTGTGAAATAAAGATGTTTTCAGACTGCTGTCATTCTGAATATGATGCCTCAAGAAAGGTTCTACAATAATATATAATAAATCTACTATGTATCTGTATATTCTAATTTGTTGAGATAGTGAATTGGTGGGTTTTTGTTAAATGTGAGCCAGAATCATCACAATTAAAGGAACCAAAGATTTAAACTACTTCAGTCTGTGTGCATTGAATTTATTTAATACACGAGTTTCACAATTTGAGTTGAATTACTGAAATAAATGAACTTTTCCACGACATTCTAATGTATTGAGATGCACCTGTATATCTATGGGACCAATGAAAATCATATACAATAATGTGTATTATTATTTTTTTAATTACTTTTAGATTTACTTTTCATTCAGAAAGAAATGGCAAAGAAATGGCAAGTAAAACATTGAGATAAATGTAAAATTTTGAGGGAGAAAGACTGAAATAATATTTTCTTGTAAAACCTACTCCAATAATCTTTGTTTTATTTCAACTTTGAAAAGTCATTTTTACAGTGTACTTAAATATGGCATATACATCACAAACTTTTTTCAGACTTAGTGATTTATCAACATTTACATCAGCCGCCATGTAATCCAAACGCAAGAGACCATTAGTGTTAACATTTCAAAACAAAATCTCTCTTGATGCCAGCAGACCTTTAAACAGCTAAAGTAATCTGGTTTATTATGTTCCATGATCTTTTCTGCATCTCTCCACAGACGTGCTAATCACTCCCAGGGATGCAAGCTTCAGAACAACAAGTGTTCCTGGCTGCTTTGCCCTTTTGCCTGCAGATCTCTGGGGCCCGAGATGCTCGAGTCTCTCGTGCCATCACTCTTGCTCAGTCTAGGCTCGGTGGAGGTCGTGAAATGTCAGAGATTCCCGCTAGCCTCAGTGAAAGCGTGTTAATTACCACAAACATCCTGCAGCTCAGAGTCCAATACTCAGATGTCGAAAGGACAAATGTCTTGTTATCTCAACAAAGCTCCCTTTTGTGAATTATTGCCTTTTTTTAGGAACACAAACACATGTTGAAGAAAAGGGCATGGTTTTCCAGAAAGGCTGGAATTAATTGTTTGTTTGTTTTTTGACAGGTGTGTGATATGAAGATGAAGTGAAGATGAGGTGATGTAAGTTCACTTTATTTAACTGACAATTTGATGTCTATACGAATCATGTATTTGGTCAAACCAAAATAAAATACATTTAAAGTCAACGTTACCATTCTAAAGATTTTTTAAATGCTTATCAAGGCTGCATTTATTTGAGCAAAAATACAGTAAAAACAGCAATATTGTGAAATTTTATTACAATTTAAAATAGCGGTTGTATATTTTAATATATTTTGAAATGTAATTTATTCCTGCGATGCAAAGCTTAACTTTCAGCATCATTACTCCAGTCTTCAGTGTCACATGATCCTTCAGAAATCATTCTAATATGCTGATTTGCTGCTCAAGAAACATTTCTTATTATTATTAATGTTGAAAATAGTTGTGCTGCTTCATATTTTGTGGAAACCATGATCCAAGTTTTTTTCAGGACCCTTTCATGAAAATAGAAAAATTAAAAAGAATTGTATTTGTTTAAAGCAGACATTTTTGTAACAATGTAAAAGTCTTTACTGTCACATTTGATCAATTTAATGCAACCTTGCTGAATAAAAGTATTCATTTTCTGACCCCAAACTACATATTTTTTTTTTTCAAAAATAGTAAAAACAGCAATATTGTGAAATTTTATTACAATTTAAAATAGCGGTTGTATATTTAAATATATTTTGAAATGTAATTTATTCCTGCGATGCAAAGCTTAACTTTCAGCATCATTACTCCAGTCTTCAGTGTCACATGATCCTTCAGAAATCATTCTAATATGCTGATTTGCTGCTCAAGAAGCATTTCTTATTATTATTAATGTTGAAAATTTCAACATTCATATTTTGTGGAAACCATGATCCAAGTTTTTTTCAAGACCCTTTCATGAAAATAGAAAAATTAAAAAGAATTGTATTTGTTTAAAGCAGACATTTTTGTAACAATGTAAAAGTCTTTACTGTCACATTTGATCAATTTAATGCAACCTTGCTGAATAAAAGTATTCATTTTCTGACCCCAAACTACATATATATATTAAGATGAAGTTACATGTATTTAATTTAATGAGGACAAATAAGACAGGGAGCAATTAGTAGCAATTTAACCCTTTGTTGCCTTATTAATTTTAATTTTTAATTTTAATGTTTTTATAGAAATAATTGATAGTAGATATTCCAGGGGTTACAGTGATTTTACATTTATGTTTTTTTTTTTTCATCAGTAAAAACTACAATATGAAAAAGGTTCAAAAGTTAGTGGGGTCGCTTTAACCCACGGAGTTGAAAAACAACACGCGGCCGGCAACGATGAAAATGTAGACCAATTCCGAGGTAAAACTGTGGACTTGGCAACACTTGCGCAGCGCGCTGTCATACGGCCAATGTAAACACAGAGGACATAAAGTAAGCGATTATGCATTTATTTATTGTGTGATCTGCCGCAGAAGCCAGCGAAATTATGCGCAGGCAATATGAAAAATAAAGACAAGGATGTGACAGAAGAGAGCAGAGTTTTGAAACATTTATGATGCGAGCCCTCATGTTTTGCTTGTATACAGTGGTGTACGGGACACCCCCGCAGCCCCTGCGGTGCGTGGGGGCCCCGTCGCAGGACATTCTAAAAGGCAGTGCTTCGAGACACTGCAAAAGACGCGAGACGTGAGCGCAAAGGTAGTGCAGTGGAGCGGGCTTAATGTTCTAAAACAACAACCGGGGAAAATCACATTTTTCTCACATTTCACTTGTCATAAACACTATACTTTAAGACAACCGCACCATAATCGAAGTGGATATTTTTATGCTTAAAGTGGCTTATGTACGGAGCCCCACACATGACATGCAGGAAAAATTTGTATTTGTAATTTGTAAAGCGTGCGCAGTCACATGATCCTTCAGAAATCATTCTAATATGCTGATTTGCTGCTCAAGAAGCATTTCTTATTATTATTAATGTTGAAAATTTCAACATTCATATTTTGTGGAAACCATGATCCAAGTTTTTTTCAAGACCCTTTCATGAAAATAGAAAAATTAAAAAGAATTGTATTTGTCTAAAGCAGACATTTTTGTAACAATGTAAAAGTCTTTACTGTCACATTTGATCAATTTAATGCAACCTTGCTGAATAAAAGTATTCATTTTCTGACCCCAAACTACATATATATATTAAGATGAAGTTACATGTATTTAATTTAATGAGGACAAATAAGACAGGGAGCAATTAGTAGCAATTTAACCCTTTGTTGCCTTATTAATTTTAATTTTTAATTTTAATGTTTTTATAGAAATAATTGATAGTAGATATTCCAGGGGTTACAGTGATTTTACATTTATGTTTTTTTTTTTTCATCAGTAAAAACTACAATATGAAAAAGGTTCAAAAGTTAGTGGGTCGCTTTAACCCACGGAGTTGAAAAACAACCCGCGGCCGGCAACGATGAAAATGTAGCCCAATTCCGAGGTATAACTGTGGACTTGGCAACACTTGCGCAGCGCGCTGTAATACTGCCAATGTAAACACGGAGGACATAAAGTAAGCGATTATGCGTTTATTTATTGTGTGATCTGCCGCGGAATGCGGTGCGTGGAGGCCCCGTCGCAGGACATTCTAAAAGGCAGTGCTTCGAGACACTGCAAAAGACGCGAGACGTGAGTGCAAAGGTAGTGCAGTGGAGTGGGCTTAATGTTCTAAAACAACAACTGGGGAAAATCAAATTTTTCTCACATTTCACTTGTCATAAGCACTATACTTCTAAGACAACCGCACCGTTAGACAGATTGTGAACAATATTTGAGAGAAATAGGCCTTTTGTGTACATAGAAAAAGTCTTAGATCTTTGAGTTCAGCTCATGAAAAATGGGGGCAAAAACAAAAGTGTTGCGTTTATAATTTTGTTCAGTGTATTTGGATGCTAAAATAATATTTATTACGTATAGGTTTTACACTTAACTCGCATTATCGACGTAAATCATCATCCTTCACAAAGGCTATAACAGCACAGTGAGGCGTTGGTCACTCTGAACGCAACAACGGACTTTTTCAATTGAGCATTGTAACTTTTATGTTTCTTTATGTATTTTATTTTGATAACGAACAGGCTGCGATGTCAAGGTAGCAAAAATGTTGTGTGTACGCGTGAGGCGCCAGCGCGATCACTGCATTGTTTTTCCAACAGTTAATCGTAATTTAGTCATATACCAACGCTGGTTGGTCATACAAGCAAGACACCATTCATCACTGTTTAGCGGTTCACTGACGACTTGTCACCAGATTTTGTCATGCAATTAATCGTTCGTTCTCGAAATTGAAAGTGATCAAGACATTTCTCCGGAGCACAATGTTACAAGAAAGAAGTCTGCCCAGTTTAGCTCTAAGTATTGAGAATGCCCGCGCTCGCAACATCGACATTAAAGCTGCAGTCAAAGACTTTGCGCACCAAAACGCTCAAAAATTTTCTCAAAAATTTAGCATATATAGTAATTCTTTTAATTTGTTTTTCTCCTAGTTTTTTTTTTTTTTTTACTGTTCGTTTTCTTACTGAAAGACATGAATTTTGCTTGTATAATTTTTTTAAACAGTTAGCGAGGCTTATAGGACAGTGAAACGTGCTGGCCATTAGCCTACATGAAATTCATTAATGCAATGATAATTCACCACATTCATTACTGATAAATCAGTTAAGTAAATAGAAGAAACGGACTCAGTAGTATAATTGCAGCAGATGCACAATACATTTTTGTACATGACATCACTGCTGGTGGGAGGGGCCCCATCTCGTTCTTTGCATATCTTCATTTCTAATTTATCACTTTGTTTTAACATTTTTTGTTTGTTTATTGCATTAAAAGAGAATATAAGTGAATTTGATACATTTTTATTTTTTCATTTTACATTTTATCATAATACAGTTGGATATAAAGTAGCATTTACTTGCAGCCTATACAGCACTCAATCAAGTTTGATGTTTGGCCCTTCATAGGAAAACATTTGGACAAATACTTGAATTCTTCTGACATCACATGAGGTTGTCATGCGCAGTTCTTTGGGATCGCAAAGGTGAGACCGACCTCTATTCCAAAGACAGAAATCACATGGTATAAAATGAGGTTTCTCTTCTACTTCCTTCACACCAGACTGGAGCAGCTGCAGAGGTATGACTGGAAAGACAACTGAACTTTATGTGACTCACTTTGATGTGAATTTGTTGATGCAACTGAATTTTACATTGAGAATAACATTGCTCTATCTTAGTTATCTTGACGCACATTGTTACACCTCCTACATGCTCTTCTCTTTTTTGTCCAGAAAGCGGTGCTATCAAAAAATGAACGTTTCACTTGTGGGTAACATCACACAACCCAAGTATCTGCGGGACAGCTTTAGCTCAGCGGTGACTAGGAATGTGATCGTGGTCGGTTTGTGCATCTCCATCAACTATATCAATGGCACGCTCGTCCACACCTTCATCAAGCATGAGATCTTCACCGGAAACCCTCGCTACATTCTCTTCATTCACATGGTGTTCAATGACATGATTCAGCTGATGATTGCAGTCGTCCTTCACATTTTAAGCTACACTGTGTTTACTCTCAATGTCTCTTTCTGCTGTGTTTTATTGATGAGTGTTATATTCACAACGCTCAACACACCGCTGAATCTCGCTACCATGGCTATAGAGCGCTATATAGCCATATGCAACCCTTTACGTCATGCTCAGATCTGTACCGTACGTAAAACGTACATCCTTATCGGCCTGATCTGGGTCCTGAGTGCCATTCAGGTTCTACCAGACCTGTTCATCCTGTTGGCTACAAAACCTCTAACCTTCTTCTACAGCAACATCCCCTGCATCAGAGATTATATGTTTGATAACCCATATATAGTAGAAAAGAGAAATGTTGTGTACATCATTTACCTGACCTTTGTGTGGCTCACTATAGTGTATACTTACTTGAAGATCATGTTTGTTGCAAAGGCCACGAACTCAGATGCTCGCAAAGCTCGGAGTACCATCATCCTACACGGGATCCAGCTTCTGATGTGCATGCTAACGTTTGTCGGGCCCTTCCTGGACAGGCTGCTCGCAGAAATGTTTCCGCTGTTTATTATAGATACGAGATTCTCAAGTTATTTAGTAATCCAGATAATGCCCAGGTTTATCAGTCCAATTGTGTATGGCATGAGAGATCAAATGTTTTGCAAATACCTGAAAAGATACTTACTGTGTACAATGTTCAAGATGAGGAGAAAAACACAAAATCTCCAACCCAGTGGGAATTTGGCAAAAGTTTCTAATAAATCCATGTGAAAGTTCACTTTATTAAAATATTGTGAAGAAAATAAATGTTGGCTTTGTAAGCAACATCTGTGGATGAATATGATTTGTTTGAAAAATTATTTAATAAATATATACTGCACTACATGTACAATGAGCAGAATTAATACATTGAAATGTAATGAATGATTGACGCTACCGAGGTGGATAGAGACCCCAGCACTGGCTCATAATATTAAACTTAATGTACCCAGATGTTTAGTTATCATCCAGATTGGATCTTGTTTTGCAGGAAACAATGTAATTTTTAAAGTGAGAAATTGCATAAGATAATAAGAACGTTTGAAGGAAGTTAAGCATAAACAAGTAACAAAACAAATGCTTATTCAGAGTGTATGGCAGCTGTACCTGAACTTCCCAGACATACCAGCATAAAAAATGCCAATGGAAATACTCCTTTACATTGTACAATGAAAACACACATACGTTACTAAATTAGTAGTTTCAATTGACCTTTTTCTTTTTCTCAGCTTTTAGATTTTGCAAATCTGACTCATTTTCTGTGGATGTTTGTGTAAATAGTATAAATGAAAAGCTGTAATTTTCTCATCACATTTCAGATCACATACCATGTGATATCTAATAACTGTGTTTTCTCATTATTATGATCTGTAATGTTAGTTACACTAAGAGAGATTCATGATCTACATAATTAAAATAATTATGTATGTGTGTGTGTATATATATATATATATATATATATAAAATGTACATATCAAATACATCATATATATATATATATATATATATATTAATAAATTGATATTACCTCCATCTAAGGAAATGTCATTAGTTATGTCACTGGGGCAAATAAAGAAAATAAAACACAAGCTTAGTGAAACGTATGTCGGAAAAATAATAATTCGGACATATATGATGTTCTTAGAAAAATGCCCCCTAAAACTAGGCCTATTCTGATATATCCTATTTCAAAATCTTATTTTTCCTATATATATTTACTAAGCATGAGAGCGTTTTCTTTTCTAGTTTTTTTCTTGAAACTCTCCCAAACAACATTGTTTATTTTTTTGTTTTTTTGTTTTTGAGGCTTTCTGTGACCCCACGACTCAGCTATTTTCTGCAGTTCTCCAACTGTGATCCTTGGAGTCTTTGGCCACTCAAACTCTCCTCCTCACCGTGCATTAGGACGACATAGATATTTTCACAGCCTTCTTTGATCATATTTACCAAGGGTATGAATAATATTGAGCACAGCTGTATGTTACAATTGGTTTATGTGAGTATTTGTGTATCAAACATATTATAGGAATATCTTTGCTTTTTAAATATCTTTGCTATCACATAAACATGTGATAACATTAACAATGAAGGTTTTAATGCTATACTGCTGTTTTGTCGGCACGGTCTCATGAAAATGCGTATAAATAGTACGCCAAATAAAAACAAAAACTCGTGGTATTGATACGCAAAAATGGACTTTGGCCTGCATATACGCCAAAGTCCATTTTTGCATATCAATACCACGAGTTTTCGTTTTTATTTGGAGTATTATTTATACGCAATTTCATGAGATCGGGTTTTTTCAGGGTTGTGGGTATAAGGGATGCAGCTACGGCCAGAAAATAACAATAAATTAAATTTATACCTATTAGATCAGATTATGTGTTTTATTAACGTCTACACCCAACCCTAAACCTAACCTTACAATAATGCAAATACAGTAATTAATTGTTGTTCAGCTTGACAAAAATGATACAATATTGATGTGCGCTTGCCTAGTAGGACAGTCTGGCCTTAGCTGTATATCCCTTCTAGCCCCAACCATTCTTCAGAGGATGATTCTTAAATTATTACATTTAGTGCACCACCAGTCATAAAAATATTTATATTTAATTTGTTTGCTGCTTTTAACCAAAGTGGCTTACACTGCATTCGGGATACACACTAATCAGATATATACTGTATACTAAAATATATATTACATACTGTGTATAAATAGATAGACAGATAGATAGATCTGATCAAGTGTGTATCTTGAATGCAATGTAAGCTACTTTGGATAAAAGCATCAAACAAATTAAATATCCAACAATATCTTGAGATATTAGCCTATAAAAAAAATGAATAGGCAAGATTGGCATGCATTTACATGGGGTTTTCCTCTTTTTTTCAGACTTAAGGCCTGAAGATGATGAATTTAACCAGAGGCCAACAACTTCTCATGAGAGACACGTTCACCATGGCCTTCATTAAGAACTTCATCGTGGTCCTGGTGTGGTTCCTCCTCAGCTACATCAATGGCAGTGTCCTGGCCACATTCTTCAGGCATCAGATCTTTTACGAAGACCCTCGCTATATTCTATTCATACATATGGTCATTAATGACGCAGGGGTCCTGACCAAGTGTCAATACTGTATGTGACGAGTTGGGAGCGAGAATGTGTTGGTGTTGGTTTGCACCTCTGTTTACATCTTTTGGTCCCTGGGAAAAACAAAACTGTGCTAATGCCAAACCCCTGAAGAGTTTTCTGTGCATCCTCCAATCAGCTGCCCTGATCTATATCACATCCATACGGTATAAGATTCACCACAGGCCTGGACTTTCAGACAGGGCAGGCGGCATTTTAGGTAAGAGTGGATCTGACTAACCATATCTCTAAACTCTAGCTAGATATCTTAAATGAAGCAAATTGGAAAATAACATTACGCTGAGACATACTGTGCCTTACAAGTCATGTTTATTTTATTTCGTTCAGGAAACATAGCTGTTTAAGTGTTCATATTTATTTAATTGTGCAGCAGTTGCTCTAGCAATAGAAAAAGTATATCTTCATGCATATGCATGTAGGTATTATATACTTGCTTATATAGCCATACTGCTCTATAACAAATGTTAAATAATTAAAAATTTTAAAGCTTTACAGAGTAAAAAGATGAATGGTACAATGCAAGAATGTGTAGCCTATTACTGTATTGTGTGTAGTTGTGTACACTGTGTCTATAATGTGTGCTTTATCATCTCAGGTTGAGAACATGAACTCCAGCACTTTACTACTTCTGAATGTCATACCGCGGGACAGCTTCAGCGCTGCTCTCACTAAAAACATTGTGGCCATGCTTGTGTGGCTGGCACTCAGTATCCTTAACTGCAGTATGGTGTCCACTTTCCGCAAGCACCGTTTCTTCTATGAAGATCCACGTTATATCATGTTTATCTGCATGGTCATTAATGATGGTGTACAACTGACACTGGTCACCTCCTTGTATGTGGTTAGTATTGAGATGAAATACAGGGCCAAAAAAATTATTTAAAGGACACTTATAAATGCCTGAATACAATTGCATTGGATTCAAAATATCAAGCATGTGGCATTTATTTTAAATATTTAAAGTAAAACTAAGTAATATTGTGAAATATTATCACAGTTTAAAAAAAAAGTTTTCTGTTTGATTATATCTTAAAATGATGTGGCATTTATTTTAAATATTTAAAGTAAAACTAAGTAATATTGTGAAATATTATCACAGTTTAAAAAAAAAAGTTTTCTGTTTGATTATATCTTAAAATGCATTTATTTTTTGTGATGCAAAGTTGAATTTTCAGCATCATTACTCCAGTCTTCAGTTTCCACATCATTCTAATATGCTGATCTGCTGCTCTTTTCTTATTATTATCTTATTATTACCCCTCCCCCCACCACCACCCAAAAAAAGTAGAAAGTTGAATCATTTGTTGCAATATCATATCACTAAAATTGAAAACGTAACTTTAAATGTTTTTATTTTTAGTTTAAATTCATTTTTAGTTTAAAACTCAGTGTTGATATTTTTGTAATACATCATTTATGAGTAGAAAGTTTTAAAAAATCAGCATTATTTGAAATAGAAATCTCTTGTAGCAAATTTAATTACTGTCACTTTTGATGAATTTAATTTTTATTTCTTTCCAAAAAAAATTTAAAATGTTTATTTTTTCTTTTAAAAATGTAAAAATGAAACAAGTGCTTGTGAGTGAATATCTTTTCTATTTTGTTACTATTTTATTTTGTTTTTAGATTGTTAAATCATTAATTGTAACAATTTTCATACGATAAAAATTTAAAACATTTTAATTTTTACTCAAAAAACTGAATAAATCCTTAAGACAGTTTGAACAGATGAAAACAAATGTGTTTAAGCATAATTACTGTATAATGAAACAATGTCGTTTCCAGTGTGCATGTCGTTTGTGTTCTTTTCTTCCTGTTCTAGGTGAGTTATGCCTTTTCAAAGATTCTGGCGTCTGCCTGCTGTCCACTGATCTTGACCGCTGCGACGACCACGCGCTCCACCCCGCTCATCCTGGCCGGCATGGCCCTGGAGTGCTACATCTCCATCTGCTTCCCCCTCCATTACAGCCACATCTGCACTGTCGCACGCACCATGTGGATGATCGGGGTCATATTCCTCCTGAGCCTCACTCCCCCCATCACTGATCTTTTCATCACCGTGGCCAAAGAACCACCACTGTTCTTCCACACATCCATTTTCTGCGATCACTCACTTCTATTCCGAGACCATTCGATTTATTACAAGAACTGCGTGTTTGATAGTGTGTATTTCTCTTTTGTCTTCTTGACTTTGCTTTATACGTACTATAAGATCATGCTGACGGCCCGTGCGGCCTCCACTGACCTGGTGTCAGCCAAGAAGGCCCGTAACACAGTGTTACTCCATGGGGTTCAGCTGCTGCTGTGCATGCTGGCGTTTGTCGTGCCGTCCATGCAGGTTCCGCTCATACAGCTGTTTCCAATGTACGGCCTAGAGATCCGTTATGTTAATTTTCTTCTGGTCTACATTATCCCACGATTTCTCAGTCCTATGATTTATGGGTTCAGGGATGAGAAGTTTCGCAAGTATTGGCTCAGGTACTTTGTCTCTAAAGCACACAAAGTAGACAATTCTGTCACAGCCAGACAATTCTCTCAAAAGCCTGGATAGTGTTTTGTTCATTTCATGTATGATTTGTAGGTGACACTGATTTTTGGAGTCGAGAAATTTTTCAGAAATCGAAAATTTAATTTTAACAGGCAACAGGACATTTGAAGAAATTGTTGATACAGAAAACTATATGATTCAAAAGAACAAAATAATGAAAGACCTGTTTGAAAAGAAGCCCTTCACATTGCTAAATTGATAAACACTTTTGGCACTATAAAAACTTTATATAAAGGTTTATAATAATATATAAGATAGGGTAGTTAAATTTGATTTTAAAAAATGTTACAATTTTAAGTTAAAATGTGTATGTGTATGAGCAAAGTATATAGTTGCTATAACTGGTGTTCTTGTTTTTTTAATTAAAAAAGCCCTGCGGTGTAATTTTAAAAGTACAAATATTCCATGTAGTTTTTAAAGCAGTATGAGGTTACTCATATGAAACTGCATGTACTATACAGCTTATTAACATTAGAATTATTGTTTGGAATAGTTTTAGATGCAGTCTATCAGGCCACATTGCAGGACATTGTCATTTAAACTGCCCAAATGGTAAAAAAAAAAAAAAACATCTAGGTCATGCAAACCTTGATCAAGCTTACATCATCTTAAAGAAGCTCATTAATTCAGCACAAATCCTCAGTTGTTCAGTTTGCCCTTCAGAGAGCACAACCATTGCATCATTGTAACAACAAATACAGAAGAGGCTATCATGCATTTGCCATAGCAATACGGCAGGTCAGTTTATGTATTCAGTGTCATGAAATTTGTAAAGTCTCACTACAATCATGGAAAATGTGAATGTCTTTTCTCTTCAGCATTACCTAATTAATATTGTTTTTTATAATGCTAATGTATTATATACAGTACTTTAAGTGAGCTTGTATAACTTTATACTGATAATTGAAATGCTGACATTGACTGCTGAGACACTACAACATATTATTCCAATTATAGTGTACTTATCTATAGTGTACGTATCTAAGTCTGTAAGTAATTTAACCACTGGAATTCTTCAGCTGTTGCAGGTTACAGGATCATAATGAACAGCACCATTCCAATGGATCAGTTTTATGACACATTCATCAAGAACTTCATCAGTGTAGTCCTCGACCTAATCATCAACTATATCAATGGGACATTTGTGCTTGTCTTCTTCAAAAATACTA
Organism: Sinocyclocheilus rhinocerous; assembly: GCF_001515625.1. Lineage (NCBI taxonomy): Eukaryota > Metazoa > Chordata > Actinopteri > Cypriniformes > Cyprinidae > Sinocyclocheilus > Sinocyclocheilus rhinocerous. The sequence continues at coordinate 126,108 of NW_015646846.1, read as the reverse complement.
TTTTCTATAGTGACCCAAGATACATTTTATACACCCATTTGGTAATCAATGACATAATAATGCTGTCCATTTCCGTGGGCTTACAAGTCACAATATATGTTGTGGGTACCTTCAGTCTCTCAGTTTGCTGTGTTTTGCTATTTGTTGCCGTTATAGTCACCAAGAACTCTCCACTAAATCTGGCCTGCATGTCCATAGAGCGATACATTGCCATTTGCAAGCCATTACATCACCCGCAAATATGTACAGTTCGCAGGACCTACGTGCTCATCTGGTTCATAGGACTCTGTCAGCAGTGCCAGCTTTCAGTGATATATTCATCACATTATCAACTCGACCGGCAAGCTTTTTCTCTACTGCCATTTTATGTCACAGGGTGTTCATTTACAACACCTGGCAACACGCAGTCAATGATACTGTGTCGAATGTTGTGTATTTGTTATTTGTGTGGACTACGCTGATCGTCACCTACTTCAAGGTTCTTTCTGCAGCAAACGCTGCTAGTACAGATCGAGTGTCTGCTAGAAAGGCCCGGAACACGATACTGCTGCACGGAGGTCAGCTTTTACTGTGTATGATGTCCTACATCACCCCACTCATCAGTACAGCACTTATAGATATTTTTCCTCGGAGTCGATCAACCATTCTGTTTATTCTTTTTTTGTTGTCAAATATTCTACCAAGGTTACTAAGCCCATTGATCTACGGGTTAAGAGATAAACAATTTGCTGAGCGTGTTAAAGTGTATTTTTGTTGCAAACAAATAAAGACACAGATAATACCAGTGAACTAAGCTATGAACAGAATATGTTTAATATTCACATTTATCTTACTTGAATTGATCAGCATTTGATTCGGTGTGAATGTACATATGTGATATTTGTTAACTGGCTTTTTTCACTCCTGATGTGTGGTATGAAGATCTGAAATAGTTTGTTTAGTCTAGATAACCTGTAAATTCTCTTTATGTTTTTGCAGGTTGGGTATGTATATAAAAATATATCAAATTCAAAGCATAAGTGTCTGTTTGCGGAGTCATATTTTTAACCACTTGGTCTACCTATAGCAGGGATGGGCAACTTTGGTCCTGGTGTACTGTCCTGAAGAGTTTAGCTCCAACCCTAATCAAACACCCTAACTCCCCTTACGAAAAAGAAGTTTATTCAAGTATGCTATTAGTATACTTCTTTTAAACTAAAAAATAGGAAAGTATACTTTCAGTCTACTTTTTATGTACTTCTCAGAAATTTGCTTTATGTACTTCTCAGAAATCTCAGAAATATACTTAAAATGACATTTAATTATACTTGACTTATACTTAGAAAAAATTGACATTTATTTTAGCTATAGCCTACTTGTGCTCCGAGAATGTTTTCATTGTTATACGGTAGGGGGCGCTATTACACATCTTCTGTACAGAATTTCCAAAATAAACAGAAACAGTGAAGAAGAAACCGACAAACGTCTCAGTTATGTTTGTAACCTTGGTTCCCTGAATAGGGAACGAGATGCTGCGACAGAGGTCTCTATGGGAACACCTACAGTGTGACGAATGTCTGAAGCCCTTATACCATCACGCCAATTCATTGGCCAATAGCGCTTAGCACCGCCCCGTGCATACGTCACGTATGCCATATCAGCGTGCTGCGTGCTATTTCATCAGATTTCCACATGACGAAGGAAGTGCTATCGAAGGTACGAGAATGGCCGGCTTCGCAGCATCTCGTTCCCTAGTCAGGGAACCAAGGTTACATACGTAACCGAGACGTTCTCTTTCATAGGTTCACTTCAATGCTGCGACAGCGGTCGCTATGGGAACGCTATACCATAACACCTTCATGTACCTGAAGAGAGCTGGAAGACCGAGGAAAGCGACTTCTTAAGTGGATAAGACCCGGGAGCCAGGAGCCAACCATATGGCCAGACTGTATAACTTAACGAAGTGCTGGGAGAGGACCCTCCCGTCGCAGCACAGATATCTTCCAACAAAGACCCTTTAAAAAGAGCCTGAGAAGAAGCCATTGCTCTCGTGAATGAGCACGCACCCCTAGAGGTGAGGTCAGACCATGCGCCTCATAAGCCAAGAGATAGCCTCCACTATCCAATGAGACATTCTCTGTTTAGTGACTGCAGCTCCTTTGTTTTTAACACCAATCATACAAACAACTGGTCAGATCCACACCACTGGACTGTGCGGTCGACATAGATCTTCAACGCCCTCACCAGGCAAGACTCACAAGTTGCACATCACTATCTGACCCAGCAATCAGCAGGGGAGAAAGCCTCCAACCACTTGCTGAAAGCGAAACGAAGTCGAAGCAACCTAGGAACGTACACAGGCCTAGGTCACAGTAAGACATTAACCAGCCCCGGGGCAAAGTCCATACAAGAACGGCTGATATAAAGAGCCTGCAGATCCCCATTTCTCTTAAGAGAGGATAGAACCACCAAAATAACCGTCTTAAAGGTCAAAGTTATCTGACACAGACTTAAACGGCTCAAATGGATGACCTGCCAGGCCTTCCTAAATGATAGATAAGTCCCAAGAAGGAATCCGTGCCGGGCGGAAAGGCCTAAGCCGTCTCGACCCCTGCATGAAACGGGAAACCAGAGGGTGTCATCCAACTGAAACACCTCACGGAACATGCTCAGCAGATATGGCTGCCACATAATCTTGAGAGTGGCAGGGGCCACCTCCTTAGAAAACAACTCTGAAGAAACTCAGTATCGACCTACAGGGCAATGGACTGGGTCCAGATTGCGTTACCTACACCAGGAGGCAAAAAGCTTCCCCTTAAGGGCATACAAGCGTCTCATGGAGGAAGCCCTAGAATTAAGAATAGTGTCGGTAATCTCTGCCGAGAAACCGGAACATATCAACGCACTCCACTCAGGGGCCACACCCATAATCCGAATGGGGGTGCCAATCATGCCCCGAGCCTGAGTCAGCAGGTCATGTCTGAGGGGAACCTCCCAAGGAGGGCCCGGCTAACAGACTGACTAATTCCGAGAACCATGACTGAGTGGGCCAGAACGGGGCCACCAACAGCAGACGTTCCACTCTGTCTGTCCGTACACTGAACAGAACCGCTGGGAGCAAACGGATTGGCGGGAAGACATGAAGACTGGTCCTGGTCCTGGTCAACTCTAGGGCCAGAGCGTCCATACCAAAGGCGACGGAGGAGACAGGGAAAAACCAGAGCGGGCAATGTGTTGTCATGCTTGAAGCAAACAAGTTCACTTCCACTTGGCCGGACCACTGCCAAATGAGACTCACCACCTGAGGGTGCGATCTCCATTCTCTGGCCAAACTCTGTCTCGAGAACAAATCCACTCTTGAGTTCAGGTGACCTGGGACATGGACTGCCCTGACCGACAGGAACTTGGTCTGCGCCCAAAGAAGAACTCACCTCGCCAACCTGCACAGGGGGCGAGAGTGTAAACCTCCCTGACTAATCAGTACAAGACCACAGCCGTGTTGCCATCCTGACCTAAATGCCAGCATCACCAAACGGCTTATGTGATTGAGCTAATACCAGCCAATCGTTAAGGTGACTCAAAACTCAGACACCCTGGAGCCACAACGGGGCCAGAGATGTGTCCCTTCACCTTGCGTTCGATGCCAGTTCAAATGGAAGGATGCAGTATTGGCAAGCTTTATTCCAAAAGCAAGCCTGAGGAACTTCCTGTGTCTCTTGATGATCTGGATGCAGAAGTACACATCCTAGATTGATGGTCATGATCCAATCTCCGGTTCAGATAGAGGCAGGATGAACCTCTGTGTCATCATCATGAAATTGCTACTCAAGCACAAGATTAGGTAATGCAAATGCAAATCCAAATCAACGCAACCAGTCACATTAGAAGTGACAGCGTTACTTCCAAAACGGGTAGTCACCATAGAAGCTGGATGGTATGACAATACAACAGACTGATCCTCCTTCATGAGGCCCCGAAACACCTGAGTTGCGGGAAAAACCTCTGAAACAGGAAATAGATCCTAAAATCAGGCCAGCCAGCGCCAACCACAGAAGTGGGAGCTTGGAAGTCGACACAGACCCTCACCAATGGCCTTAGGGCTATCCTCTCGATCTCCGAAAGCAAAGACACAGAGAGCGGTCAAAATCAGTCCGAAACGCAACAAGCGGCGGAACAGCTGACAGAGAGTCAAATACCTTATAGGTTGCCCACATTCACGCAAAAGTTACAGCTCAATGCGACAGCAGAGCTGACAAGAACAGAGTAATTAGTTATGCAAATCACTGCTTGGTAGCATGAAGTGTGCAGTCACATAGTGCAGCCAGTCATGTGAAGCGAGTGTTGGTAGTATAAGCGCCGCATCAATCACATGAATGCTATGCGATGGCGCCGCAGACGGCAGCCTCAGTGTTTGGCTCTCCAGTGTTTGTACTGTTTTTGTTAGTTTTTCCTATTTTTTGTTTCTCAAACACGATCGGTTTTACCAGGGATGAGCTGCTGAACATTCGGCAGTACACACCACACAATCTTCTACCGGATTT
>NW_015646846.1:96177-121300 GCF_001515625.1 Sinocyclocheilus rhinocerous | reverse complement strand
AATTCAACCTGCCACAGGAGCTGCTGAAGCAGTTCTACTCAGCCGTCATCGAGTCTGTTCTGTGCACTTAATATAACTGTTTATAATTTAGTAAACTGTCAATAACTGTCTTCTATCTATAGCACACCTGTACATACAATTTATTCTTTTTTTGTGGTTTATATTTATGCATGTGTATTTTATTCACATCTTATTTTTATTATCTGTGTGTTGTTGTTGTCTCCGTGTACTGGAAGCTTGTGACACTATAACAAATTCCTTGTATGTGCAAACATACTTGGCAATAAAGCTCTTTCTGTTTCTGTTTCTGTTTCTGTTTCTGAAGTAGGCTGACCATGGTGAGCATTAATAGCTTGCCATAAGCAACACGTGAACTCATTCACACAGTTCTATAGAACAGAGTCCACTATTTGTTCCAGCTCAAAGCAGCAGCAGAGCTGAAAGAATAATAATAAAATTAGTTGGTCAGATTAGTGTTTGGTAGCATGAAGTGCCAAAAACCATAGTGCACGACAAAATGTCAGCTGCGGAACTCAGATTCCACGCCTAAAAGCAGTCACGTGAACAAGAGTTGGAAGCGTAAGCGCCAAATCAATGTACGTGCCTTCATTAATGCAGTGCAGAAGTAGAGAGAAACAGGAAAATCACCTGCTCACTCTGCAGGCTGAGTCACTATGGCATTAGGTGTTAAACAGCTTGCCATAGGAATTACTCTAGATATGTGAGCTCGCCCACTCATTTGTTGCAGCTCAAAGCAGCAGCGGAGCTGAAAGAAATATTATCAGCCGGGCAGACTAATGCTTGGTAGCATTAGTGCAGCGCAGAAGTAGAGAGAGAGAGAGACAGATAGGAAAAACCATCTGCTCACTCTACAGCCTGAGCCGTAATAGTATTACAGCTTGCCACTTAATGTTCCAGCTCAACGCAGCATCGGAGCTGAAAGAAATATTATATTAGTCGGGCAGACCAATGCTCGGTAGCATGAAGCGCCAAGCCATAGTGCATGACAAAACATCTGCTGCTGGACTCCTCAGAGTCTGTACCTAATAACGATGAACGTGCCTGCATTAGTGCAGCGCAGCAAGTAGAGAGAAAGATAGGAAAAACCCGTCTGCTCACTCTACTGCCTGAGCCACTATGTTTTAGCTTCAATAAGAAGGCTCGCTATAAGAAACTCTTAATACGTGAGCTCATCCACTTATTTGTTTCAGCTTGACGCAGCAGCGGAGCTGCAAGAAATAGTAATTAGTCGGGCAAACTAATGCTTGGTAGCATGAAGCGCCAAAACCATTGTGCACGACAAACATCTGCTGCAGGACTCCTCAGGGTCCATGCCTAAAAACAGTATACGAACAAGAGTTGGAAGCATAAGCGCCAACTCAAATGAACGTGTCTGCATTAGTGCAGCGCAGCAAGTAGAGAGAAAGATAAGAAAAACCCGTCTGCTCACTCTACCGCCTGAGCCACTATGTTTTAGCTTCAATAAGAAGGCTCGCTATAAGAAACTCTTAATATGTACTGTAAACTGTAATGGACCCTGTTGGTCTCTACTGGTAATTGGTTGCCTTCTATTGGTGGCTTGTTAAAATCAATAAATCCTAATGGAATATGTCCCAAAACACAATACAGAAAACAATTTTTAATGGTTTAAATGGTTAAAAGTTGATGGTTTGTAATGTTTGTAATTGTTATTTGTAGTGGAAAGCATTAAAATTTTAGTGGGGACATAATAATTTTTTTTTCAGTAGGGACATAAGCCTATATCAGTTATACATTGGTATTGTGGCTGCTGTGTGTCAACTAACTAACTAGTTGTGTACTCAAAGTTTACTACTGTTATACTTAAAGTACACTTAAAAGTATACTTTTATATACTAGAAAGTGGGCCAATTTAGTCCCAAGGAGTATTGAAATAGTACACTTACAAGTATACTACTAGTACACTAATATTTGTATACTTACTACATAAAGTATACTTAAAATATACTTGAACTTTACTTAAGTATACTTAATAAAATAAACTTAAAGTATACTTTTTGGTAAGGGTCTGCAGGTATTTGGAAATCAAAGCAATAATTGCCACTTGCCATTCTCAAGTAAAGGATTTGGACGTTGACTGGTGCTTTTCTATATGCTAATGACATTAATTAAGGGGCAATTACAAGGTGAAGATCTTAAACCATTCAGGTGCGCCCAATTTCAAGATCACAATTATTTATAGATTTTACATCTGTAAGAGAGAGACGTACGTGCAATTTTTGTGCATACATTCATTTATCTGAACCACACATATGCACATTTGAGAAGTGATCTTAGATTAATTGTTGGACGGTTTCTACGCAGAATTTTATAAAAGAGGCCCCTGGTTTAATGGTACAGACAATTGAAGGTGACTCTATCACCCCCTTGAGCACTGAGGTTTGTTAGCAGCACAGCAAAACAAAGGCCCATTTTAAGTATCATTCATCAGCTTTTGCATATTTTAAATAAACTGTTATTTAATAATTTATGAGAACGCGGCATTCCTGTTTTATGTCCATCTCGATATTACCAGCCTATGATCATACTTGGAGCGCCCTCTCTCTCTTTCTCGCTCTCTCTATCTCCCTCCCCACTTGCTGTCTCCTCTTCCTCATCTGAAGTATTTAAACCTGTTCGTTTTTAAATCTGGAGGCAAATCAATCTACTACACAAGTTGAGAAGGTAAGCACTCAAAGGTATTTGTAATGCTGTATTTTGGAATTCATGTGTTGCAAATAACTTCTCACTCTTACATACTCTGTGTATCTATTTTATTTTCAGATCAGATGACACAGATGGAAAATATTCATCCTACTGCTTGATGGACTTCACAAAGTTGTGGAAATCATTTGGAGGAAAAACAAAAACAACAAAAAAGCAAGGAAAAAGGAGTCACAGATACCAGTGCAAAAGGGCAATGAATTCTACAATGTTTCAGTACTCCACAGCAGACAGATATGCAGAAGCTTTTGCAAAAAATTTTTCCACTGTTCTTCTTGGGATCATAGTAAACTGCGTCAATGGAATGTTTGTTTTCACGTTCTTCAAGAGTTCAGTTTTCTACAATGATCCAAGATATATATTGTATATTCACATGGTCATCAATGATATGCTCTTGGTTTTTTTCAGTGTAAGTCTTGTTGTGATGGCTTATGCATGGCCGAAGGTTCCTCTCCCGTTCTGTGTTTCACTTCTAATAATATCCTCAACTACTCATAAGAACACTCCTCTGACTTTGGCCGGTATGGCCGTTGAGCGTTACATTGCCATCTGCAAACCACTACATCACCATCAGATCTGCACAGTGCGCAGGACGTACATCCTCATCTCTCTGATTTGGGGTGTAGGAGTTTTACCTGGACTGGCTGACTTGATTCTCCTTTCAATTGTTCGCCCTTTATCTGTGTTTTCAACAAGTGGTCTCTGTAGTACAACTAATGTGTATAGCACGCCGTACCATGAAGAACAGAGCAAAATTACACACGGGATTTATACATCTGTTGTGTGGGTAATTCTTGTATTCACATATTGTCGAGTGCTGATTGCGGCCAGAAGGGCCTCCACTGACAAATACTCAGCAAAAAAGGCCCAAAGCACCATCCTGTTACATGGAATACAGCTTCTGCTGTCTATGATGTCTAACATTACTCCTGTTATAGACAAGATTTATGGCAATCTTGTTCCTACACTATGGTCAAAAATCATCTTTTTCAATTATCTTCTTACAAACTTATTACCACGACTGCTTAGCCCCCTTATTTATGGTGTTCGAGATAAACATTTTTTTAAATATATGAAAGGACTTCTTTCATGTAGATTATTTAATGTAAAAGTTGAATCAATCAAGCACTGAGTTAAAAATGTATCATCAGATAAGCATTATGTTAATACTCTATGCAGAAAATATTTTTAATAAGTGCCTTCCTCGCATTATTTTCTTGCTCATACTTATTTTGTAATTATAAGTTCTTGGGAAATTAGAATTTGGAAATAAGGTGTGACAAAGTGTTAAAAAATATTAAAAAATATCTGTAGCATTAAAAACATAGTTTTACAAATGAACAAGCATTGTCTCACAAAAATAGAGTTATATTTTATGAAATATATCACATTTGTGAAATCGTGTCTAACAAGTTTCTTGCTTCATTTCTTATTTTACTGTATCACTTTTTTTCTCCATATTTTGGAAACATAAAAAAGTTGATTCATAATATTTGTTTTCATTTGCAAATCAATTTTTATGTTTCAGACTAATGTTCTTCTACATGTTCTCTGTAACACTTAATGCCTTAATAAAATGTCTAATCTATCTATCTATCTATCTATCTATATACTGTATATATATTTATATTTATATATATTGTGTACATTCACTGTATACATGTGAATTAGCGCTACCTTAATACCCTGATTTAATACACAATCACAATATACAATAAAGATTGTGGGCACTCTAGTACAACAACAAAACAAATCCCTGTAATAGTCAAAATATTAACTTGTCGAATTTTCTATATATATATATTTTTTTTTACCCTATTTACCTGTAGTGTCTCTGGGTGAGAATTCACATACCAAGTCCTGATGTCCTTTACAAAAGTTGTCTTGTAAAAGAAAATCAATATTGGACTTAATATGATGGGGGGAAAATAGTGTGCACTGTTAACTTCAATATTCCAGTTAAATAAACAAACACTGCATTATGAAAACTCGAACAATTACTAGAAAGTTATAGATTGTATATTGAAAATGCACTCAGATGACTTCACTGAGTCCTGATGTCCTTTACAAAAGTTGTCTTGTAAAAGAAAATCAATATTGGACTTAATATGATGGGGGAAAATAGTGTGCACTGTTAACTTCAATATTCCAGTTAAATGAACAAACACTGCATTATGAAAACTCGAACAATTACTAGAAAGTTATAGATTGTATATTGAAAATGCACTCAGATGACTTCACTATTAATAATATTGCAGTAAGGTTGCCATATTCCTCTTGTTTAACCAGTTGTTTTTTTATTTCTAATGGTCTATTTATTTCTTAGTGTAAGTTTGAAAATGATATGCAAGTCAAATTCTAGATCAGTATTTCATGTCCACATATTTATTTATTAAGAAGCCATAGTATGTGGTCAAAAAATAGCAGAGTATACCAAAATCTCTTGCTCACTCTCTCACTCACGGCCTCTCTCTCCCTCCCTCTTTCTTTGTTCAATTATGTATATAAGCTGGTCGCTTTACTTCTGGAGCCAAATTGACTAAGCAAACTGATAAGGTGATTTTGATCATTTTGTATTTTAATTTATAATAACTGATCTGTGTTGCATACTCCATAAAATGTATATCTTTTGTATTTCCATATCAGGGTAACACATGAAAAGATCTTTGGGACATCAACTTCGTGCTTGATGGACTTTGGACTGTCATTGATATCTTACAAGGAAAACAAGCCACAACAAATTCCTGATATGATTTTGAGTCACTGAATTACATTACTGCTATCATAGACAAGATTTCTGCTCAACTTTTACTAGATGATCGGAAAAAAGTGACCATTCCTAATTATTTTCTAACAAACTTATTACCACGACTGCTTACCCCCCTGATTTATGGTGTTCGAGATAAACTTTTTTACAATCACATGAAATGGCTTTTTGCATGTAAAATACTTCTTGTAAAGGTTGAATCAACCAAGCAGTGAGCAAAAAAAAGGCTTTTTATCTTGCTGTTAATTGTTTTCTTTATTTACTCTCTGCTGAAAACTGCTGTTTTTAGTGAGTTCTTTATTATTAGACTTCTTTGGTAATGCTTACATATGTTTAGTGTAATCATAAATTATTAAATGAAAAAAAAATGGATGGCATCATAATATAATATAATATAATGGAAATACGTTTAAAAATGTGCAAATTCTTAATGCAAGTGTATTGTACTTAGATGAATGATTTGCAACACTTGATGCAAATATCAAACTTGAGTCTATGGCATAATTCCTGAAGCACGACTGGTAGAGTGTGTGGCTAGAAATGCCAACGCTTATGATAATAAATGTAAATCTTGAATGCACTGTATAAAATTGTATGTCAAATTAAATAATATAAATAAAAAGATATACGGCCATGCTGTCCTGTAACAAATGGACAAAATTACTGTTTGTTAGCTGTCAGTAACAATGAACTGAAGGCTACAAAACTTAAATGATCATTAAATGTTTTTACACAATGTTTGACATAATGACTTCATACGTGAATTAAAATAAAACTCTGTAATTTAGGTCAATCAATTTCAGAGTGGCCAAACTCTCCCTTTCCCTCCCTTCCTTCCTTTTTCCTTTCTCTCTCAAGCTCTTTTTTCTCCCTCCTCAATTAAATCTCAGATGAGTATATAAACTGCTCAGTTATGCCTGGAACCAAAACTTTTACTAAGCAAACTGAAAAAGTAAGTTCACTCTTTCAACAATGTCTTAAATTTCGTTTTTATATTCCTCATAGCATATGCTTGTTAACATGCTAAATGTTTCTCCTTTTAATTTCCATTTCAGATTAAATAAATGGATAAATCTTCAGGATAAAGAAGATTTGTATTTCAGCTTGATCAAGCTGATCAGCCATCAAGATCTTTGGAAGGAAACTACAGTCAACAAAACTACAACAACTACAGTCAAAAGTCTTTCTTCCAAAGAAAACGACTACCACTGAATTTTACACCAGTGCACAGGCACAATGAACTCAATTCAATGAAAATAATTTGCCATTGTTTTTCTTGCAGTCATAATTATCTACATCATTGGAGTTTTCGCATTCATATTCTTTGTATTATACTAATATTAATGAATTGCAACACTTGGTGCAAACATTGAATTTAAGCCTGTGTCATAAAACCTGTAGCTGAACTCATAGAGTACGTGTGCAACTAGCAATGCCATTTTCATGAGTTCACTACTTGTCATTGAACACCGATATTAATAAATGCAACTTTGGAAAAATGTGCCTCTATGTAAATTTTTTTGCAAAAACTCCTAGATACAATTTGTTGCAGTTTCCAGCTCAAATGACCCCTGGTGGCATTAAAACACAGATAACATTTATTCTTTTTCACACAAATTATGATTACGGGGCAGATTTGATTCATAAAGACTTGTAAGATTTGTAAACTAATACATTGACAATTGCATCTCATAACCAGCTTCATATGTATGACTTTTCTGACATAGTAAACTTGTTTGGTAGCTCACCTGGTAAAGCATTGCACTTGCATTGTGTACAAGTCGCGTGAATCACGAATTACAATAAATAATCTCAAAGACTTGTAAAGCAAGCTAAAATGGCATTGTTGTTTCAGCAAATGTGTTTTTCTCCCTGATGTTTGCTAATGTTAACGCTATTAGTAAGGTTTACAGTACACTCTCAGAAAAAAAGATACAAAAGCTGTCCCAGGGGCGGTACCCTTTTAAAAGGTACTAATATGTACCATTCGGGTAGTAATATGCACCTTTAATGTACTAATATGCACCCTTTAGGGTAAATAGGGTACCTTTTTAAAGGGTCTCAGATCTAATAATAAATGTATTGAAATCTAAGAATAGATTCTGATATTTTTGTTCAATGGATGGTAACTTAAAACTATAGTAGCCAAATTGACTGCAACCAGCATGATAAATGTTGCCAGGTTCATGTTCTTCTGTTTTGGATAAAACTGAAGGTGCTTTTAGTGCCACTTTGTAAGTGTCGTGAAACGTGCAAGAAGCAATGTAATATAATTTTGCAGAAAGGTCACCAAAGGCACATTTTTCCAATGAGCCTGTGTTGCGTTTTACACAACTTATGACATAATGTGTGTAAATGAAAATAATACTACTAACAATTTAAGTCAATACACTCCAAATTCTTTCTCACGTTAAATCTAGATGCTGGTATATATATATATATATATATATATATATAAACACACACAGTACACAGCATATTATATACAGTACATATGTGTACAGCATATTTACACCCTGAGAGAAACATAATTAAACTCTCTCTATACCTCCATCCCTCCCTTTCTTGTGGTCCTTTTCTCCCTCCTCTTTTACTCAAATGAGTATATAAACTAGTCTGGTCTTCAGCTCTGGAGTCAAAATTTACTAAGCAAACTGAAAAGGTGAGTGTTCTCTTTCAACGATGTCTTTAATTTTATTTTTTTTTACATTTATATTCGGTATAGCTTATTATTGGTAATCGGTTTCTCCTTTTTATTTTCTATATCAGAAAAATTTTCAGGATAAAGAAGATCGTATTCAAGCTTCATGAACTTTTGACAGTCATCAAGATCATTGAAAGGAAGAGAACAACAACAACAACAACAGTCTCTTTTTTTTCCAAGAAAAGGATTATCACTTATAATAATCAGTACACCAGCACACAAGGACAATGAACTCTACTGTGTTTCTCTATAGTGTACAAGAAAGATATGCAGATGCATTTGCAAAAAATTTTACCATTGTTCTTCTTGGGGTCATAATTATTTCCATCAATGGAATGTTTGTACTGACATTTTTCAGGAGTTCATTTTTCTACAACGATCCAAGATACATATTATACATTCACTTGGTTATCAATGATATGCTCATGGTTTTTTTCAGTGTAAGTCTTGTTGTGATGGCTTATACATGGCAAAATGTTCCTCTCCCGTTCTGTGTTTCACTTCTACTAATAACTGCAGCTGCTCATAAGAACACTCCTCTGACTTTGGCCGGAGTCTTTATTTTGAACAGTAGGCTTTTTTTCAATTAATTATTTCAATTACAATATATTTTTAGCCAAACTATAGTTATATAATATGAACAATGACAGAAAATTACCTATTAATATTGATAATAGTATTGTATTACGATTATTTTTAATTAAATAAATTGCACTGTTTAGTTTTATTGTACTTATTTTTAAATTAACCAAAGAGAATTTGCATTTTGCGATGAGGTCTAAAATACTTTTATGTTTAGGCCTACAAAATGTAAGCGTCTTCCATATTGTACAGCTCACATCTGCCAAATAGCCAACTTCTGCCAACACTTCCACACATGTAACATTTGATCATTTTCTCTGATTACAACCAAAGTTAAATTAGTATAAACGTAAATGACTAATTAACCTCCCCAGTCTTTTGTTAATTTGTCACATGACCGAAGCAATGAATTAAGCGCCTACACCTGGTCGCTTGTTGCTAGTGGCATTTTCACTGTCTGTTATCATACGAAGGCACCTGTCAAGGGTTTGATATATTAGGCAGCAAGTTAAAAGTCAGTTCTCAAATTTCATGTGTTAGAAACACAAAAGTGTTTTTGACAAGGGCCAAATAGTGATAGCTTGATGTCTGGGTAAGAGCATCTCCAAGTCTTGTGGGATGTTTCCAGTATGCAGTGGTTAGTACCTACCAAAAGTGGTGCAACGAAGAGGTGCACGTGCATTAAGGCTCATTAATGCACGTGGGGAGCGAAGGCTTGTCCATCTGGTAGCATCACACAGAAGAGCTGCTGTAGCTCAGATTGCTGAAAAACTTAATGCTGTTTATGGGGCTGCATAGTTGCAGATTGGTCAGAGTGTCCATGATGACCCTTGATGACCATGATGTCCCCTGTCCACCATTGGTCAAATGAAGGCATCACAGGAGCCAGGAAGTGAAGCTAACGTTGGATTTGAATGTGCCTTGATGCCTTCCTATACAGCATTATTCAGTTTTTGGACACAGCCAATATCACTTCTCTTTGTGCTTTATATATACATATATATAAATATTATTACTTGCCTATAAGGCCCTTAATGGGTTAACTCCTGCGTACCTAACTAGTCTTCTACCACGCTACAATCCATCACGCTCCCTAAGGTCGCAAAACTCTGGACTTTTGGTAGTACATAGGGTAGCAAAGTCCACTAAAGGAGGTAGAGCTTTTTCGCATTTGGCTCCCAAACTCTGGAATAGCCTTCCTGATAACGTTCGGGGTTCAGACACACTCTCTCGGACCTTGAACGTGGTAGTTACCTTGCTGTCTATGGGAGGGTCAGAGAGCCCTCAGATTTCATCAAAAATATCTTAAATTGTGTTCCGAAGATGAACGAAGGTCTTTCGGGTTTGGAACAACACGAGGGTGAGTAATTAATGACAGCATTTTCATTTTTGGGTGATCTAACCCTTTAACTCATGTCAGTTTGGCACCAGTCGCAATGCATGCTGGGTACCCGGCTGCAATGCTAATGCAGTGTCAGGTGTAAGCTTGGCCAATGCACTTCAAGTGCACTGTACTATTAAACATACGTTTTTGTGCAGAAAAACAAGACTTGACAGTGGAAGTTGTGTCCATTCTAATGAGGCTATATATAATGCCTCTTGTGGCACCAATTTACTAACATTGCATTATGAATTCCGTGTGAAATAAAGTTTGTGGCTGTCATAAAACTGCAAGGTGACACAAAGGTAGAGGATCCAAATGCAGTATATTAAATGAAGGGGTATTCCACAATCAAAGTCCAGAAACAGGCAGAAGGTCATATACACAGGTAATCAGTCCAGACATTAACAACAATATTTGGGTCTTTATTTTGAACAGTAGGCTTTTTTTCAATTAATTATTTCAATTACAATATTTTTTAGCCAAACTATAGTTATATAATATGAACAATGACAGAAAATTACCTATTAATATTGATAATAGTATTGTATTATGATTCTTTTTAATTAAATAAATTGCACTGTTTAGTTTTATTGTACTTATTTTTAAATTAACCAAAGAGAATTTGCATTTTGCGATGAGGTCTAAAATACTTTTATGTTTAGGCCTACAAAATGTAAGCGTCTTCCATATTGTACAGCTCACATCTGCCAAATAGCCAACTTCTGCCAACACTTCCACACATGTAACATTTGATCATTTTCTCTGATTACAACCAAAGTTAAATTAGTATAAACGTAAATGACTAATTAACCTCCCCAGTCTTTTGTTAATTTGTCACATGACCGAAGCAATGAATTAAGCGCCTACACCTGGTCGCTTGTTGCTAGTGGCATTTTCACTGTCTGTTATCATACGAAGGCACCTGTCAAGGGGTTTGATATATTAGGCAGCAAGTTAAAAGTCAGTTCTCAAATTTCATGTGTTAGAAACACAAAAGTGTTTTTGACAAGGGCCAAATAGTGATAGCTTGATGTCTGGGTAAGAGCATCTCCAAGTCTTGTGGGATGTTTCCAGTATGCAGTGGTTAGTACCTACCAAAAGTGGTGCAACGAAGAGGTGCACGTGCATTAAGGCTCATTAATGCACGTGGGGAGCGAAGGCTTGTCCATCTGGTAGCATCACACAGAAGAGCTGCTGTAGCTCAGATTGCTGAAAAACTTAATGCTGTTTATGGGGCTGCATAGTTGCAGATTGGTCAGAGTGTCCATGATGACCCTTGATGACCATGATGTCCCCTGTCCACCATTGGTCAAATGAAGGCATCACAGGAGCCAGGAAGTGAAGCTAACGTTGGATTTGAATGTGCCTTGATGCCTTCCTATACAGCATTATTCAGTTTTTGGACACAGCCAATATCACTTCTCTTTGTGCTTTATATATACATATATATAAATATTATTACTTGCCTATAAGGCCCTTAATGGGTTAACTCCTGCGTACCTAACTAGTCTTCTACCACGCTACAATCCATCACGCTCCCTAAGGTCGCAAAACTCTGGACTTTTGGTAGTACATAGGGTAGCAAAGTCCACTAAAGGAGGTAGAGCTTTTTCGCATTTGGCTCCCAAACTCTGGAATAGCCTTCCTGATAACGTTCGGGGTTCAGACACACTCTCTCTGTTTAAATCTAGATTAAAGACACATCTCTTTGGCCAAGCATTCAAATAATGCATCTCATAATCTTGTACTGCAGTTATATCTGATCAAATGCACATTATTATTCTTTAGTTTGGGTTAAACAAATACATTTTGCTTGGTTGGAACAGCAGCTACGCTAATTATGTCTCTATTTGTTTGACATCCCGTGGTAACTAGGATTTACACATGCTTCAGTCTGGATCCAGAACACCTGAGAAGAGATGATGCCAACCCCTCAGTGGACCTCAGATGATGCCAACCCTGAAACAACATATAGAACTACCACATTTTGCTATAAGTTTGATTGCATCATATGATAATTGCTGTTAATAGTGTTCATCGTCTGTTTGATTACGTCTTTAATTGATTTTTCCGTACATTTCTGCCATATGTACATTAACTGACAGTCACCACTGATAAGCTACCACTAAATATTGTAGAAACTTAATTTGCTGTAAAGTTGCTTTGGAACGATTTGTATCGTGAAAAGCGCTATACAAATAAACTTGAATTGAATTGAATTGAATATACACATATACATACACACACTGTAGATTCACAGTAGATTTATCAATGTAATATTCATGGTGTTACTTGCATTTGCATTGAAAATATTCCACTGTAATGTGACCCAAGTGCAATGACCATCATATTTAAAATTCATGATCCCTGCCCTTTCCACAAACCATAAATAACACATGAGCATAATGTAGCACTCTACTGATTAAAATTCATGTGAACTTCAGACTGCCCACATTCCAGAAATGGTTCTTCTGCTCCAAGGTAAGTCTATCTATACGACTTCTCAAAAGAAATAAGACTGCAGTATAGTAGGTGATTTTTTTTTTCTTTCTCTTCCAGATCCTTGCTTGTAAAGAATTTGGAAATGAACTCGACGATCCAGATTGTGGATAGTTATGAAGAAGCTCTTGCCAAAAACATTGTGATTGTTTCTCTTGGTCTTATCATTACTTTCATTAACGGAATGCTAGTGGTGACTTTCTTCTCCAATCCAATGTTTTCAAGAGACTCCAGATACATTTTATACATTCACCTGGTAATCAATGACATGCTCATGATATGCATATCAGTGACTTTATATGTGTTGACCTATGTTTCACCACTTGTGAATGCATCATTGTGTTGTGTATTGGTTTTTCTTGGTGCAACCACCTTTATGATCACTCCATTGAATCTGGCTGGTATGGCAATAGAGCGTTTCATTGCTATCTGCAAACCACTGCATCACTCTCAGATTTGCACACCACGAAGAACCCACCTCTTTATATGTTTGCTATGGGTTATTGGGGCTATACGTTCTATAGCAGATGTCATTATTTCACTTTTAACCCAACCCATATCTTTCTTCAGATCATTTATACCTTGCTACCCAAATTATTTGTTCCCTTCCAAAAGCCACCAGGACAACACCACTGCTTCACAAGTCATCTGCATGTCATTGGTGTGGATAATTCTCATTTATACTTATTGTAGAGTCCTGTTCACCGCCAGAAAGGCTGTTTCAAAGGGTTCAGCAAATAAGGCTCGAAGTACGATAATGTTGCATGGTGTCCAGTTACTTCTTTGTATGCTTTCCTATATCACTCCTTTTATGTTTATAATTATTACTCCTTTTTTCCGTCTTCAGCAAACTAAGATCACTTTCTGTGTTTATCTGTTTACAAATATTTTGCCAAGATTACTAAGTCCTTTGATATATGGGGTCCGAGACCAGAAGTTTGTGAAACAAATGAAGGAATACTTTACTTGTAATGTTGTTATTGTAAAGATAGTACCATCATAATTGTGAATTTTATTAGGCTAAAATGTATTTAGAAATAATTTGATTTATTTGCGTTTCTTTAATTATGACATTTGTTTTGTTTGAGATTTGAGAGCATCAATGAGAGCAGAAGCTCTCATGTGTATGAATGTCACTGAATTAGATAACAAAATGTCAAACCACGTGGCAAATACAGTACAAACAAATGATGAATGAACTTTACTCAGAAATAACTCTACTTTTCTGAGCCATTTTTTTAATCAGCGGGTGTTTTAGTGATTTTTTAGTGGATGTATGAAATCTATTCACCTCAAGTTCACAAAGGTGTTGTTAATCACTTTAACTATGGGAAGAACCCACAAATTGTGTCTTTATTTTGAACAACCTCTATTGCTTTATCAGTTAAAATTATAGCCAAACTAGTTTTAAAATGAACAGTTTTAAAGTTTAGTTAAGTTTAGATTTTCTATTATTATTTAACTTGAGAAAAGAGAAAATGAACGAGAAAAGAAACTCTCTGTGTGATGACTAAAGGTATGCACACTCTTTTGTTTTATTTTGTCATATAAGAATAGCAACTAATTTAAAGCATAGACCAAGAAGGTGTTGTTTTAAAATATTATTAATTACACAATGTATGCATGCATAAATCAAATGGATATTGTTTCGATCAGTAAAATATGCAACACTGTGACTTTATTAGTTGAGAAAGTTTAAAGTGACTGAGTGAGACTTCTACTTCCAGTCTAACTTACTCAGTTATTTCCGTGGATTTGCAGCGCCATCTTGCGGTTTTTCTGTATAGTTTTGCTCGTGCACACTTACAGTGTGTTGAGCTCACCTGAGGAATCTCAGCGTCCGGTGACAGAAGCTTTCGAATATACAACAACAAATACATATTTGGCTTTTTAATCACTCATTATGGCCGAATGTGTGCGAGAGGGCGAAAGTTACACACTAACAGAAACGAAAGTGAAACCCTTTCCTCAGAATCAGATCACTTTCTGTCCTGACAGAAGAACCAAACGCTAAACTGCGCTGAAAGGTAAATGTTACTGAAATTTCCTACTCTTTGACGGTTTTTTTTGTCAATAATAGCTCATTACAGCTAATTATAAAGTTGCCATATTTAAAAATTCGTCACTTGTGGTTCGCAAATGTACAGTATCCTTGAAAACTCTCAGTTCCTGCATTGTTTACACCCAGGTTTTGAACAGGTGTGTTTAAAAGACCCACCACTGCAAAACAGGACAGTGGTACTAACATGTTGGACATGCACATAGTAATAGTACAGTATTTTTTCAGAATGTAACATGTAAATACCATGGTAGCCTACATGAATATGGAAAATCGGGACTTAGGCTATTGGCATCTGCTGTACTGCTTTGTAAAGGACACCACTGCTATAATGATTTGTCATTCTTACAGAAAAATGGCTCAGGCTGATATTGACGAGGGGTTATATTCTCGACAGCTGTAAGTTTACTGTAAAATATTCTTATTAACTTTCCTGAGGCTATCTGCATCTTGGTTAACCTCTACCTTTTTTGTTCTTTCTATCTCTGATATCTTTGGAAATTGCATTGCTAGCAGTCACTGCTGCACAAGAGTGTAAAGTACCTGAATAATCATATTTTCATTTTTAGTAATCATTTTTACTTTATTTACAATAAGTGCTATTGAAACTGAATGCAATTATTTCAATAGAAAATTTGTTGTACTTTTTTACAATAGTTAGATGTTAAAAGTACATGTTTCGCATGTTTGCAGTTTCCTCTGTTTGTTAAAACAAACAAACAAAAAGAAAAGCATGGAAGCATAGTAAACAAAATGTGACCCTGGACCACAAAAGCAGTCTTAAGTCTTAGTTTGCTTAATTTGCTGTAAAGTTGCTTTGCAATGATTTGTATCGTGAAAAGCGCTGTACAAATAAACTTGAATTGAATTGAATTGAATTAAGTCGCTTGGGTATATTTTTAGCAATAGCCAAAAATTGACCCTTATGACTGGTTTTGTGGTCCAGGGTCACAAATGTTTAAAAGCAGACATGTGATGCTTGTATTTTTGTACATGCACATTCATTAGTTTTTAATTTTGTTGTATCAGGTTTTAATGTTAATGTAAATCATCTTTTTGAGGTCGGGTTACTTAGCTCGAGGAATTCCAGTTATGTATTTCATCAGTGCTGTACGAATAGTTATGCCCCACCTTGCCTGGTCTCTTCCTGGTATTTTTCACATAAAAACCAAAGCAAAAGTGACTGGGCTTGTTTTATGCGTAGTTGAAATCATTTGTATACTATTTTGTTTATCAGAATTGGATTAGAATTAGTTTATCAAATACAATAAATGATGACTGTGCTTAAAGACACAATATGTAAGTTTTCGCCACTAGAGGGAGCATATTCAAAACAAACAAAGTAACAAAGGCGTAGTTTTCTCTGGGGACACATGGCTCGAAAGCAGCGGAGCTTTTATTATGCCACAGTCAACCGCTTCCGCGCCTTCCGGTCGTGAGTATGTGGGGGGGGGATAAAACAGGTGTGATACTGTTTTATCACACTAGATACATTTGAAAGTTCTGTTATAATGCTACTCTGTGCGGTCGTCACCGGTCTATTAAAACACACAACATATTAAAGCGTCTTTGGTGTTTCCATGTTTTCTACAAAACAAAACCAGAAATCGAGGGGTTATGACGTCATTGGCAGGCGACACAATGACACTATGGACACGGTCCAGTGTCACTAGTTAAAATTGCTTATTTCTCTGGATTTAAACATTCTTCGAAACATTTGGGATAATGTAAGTACACAAGTCAGCAAAATACATAACACTGTTCTAGTGGTTTTTGGATATTTTAATAGAAAAGTCTCACATATTGTGCCTTAAAGAGCATTTTGATTTTTTTTAAATTGCTTGTTCCCTAATTCTCAGTAGCTTACTGTTTATTGTGAAACTATTTCATATGTTATTTAAATATGCAAAGTGCAAAGAATACATCATGGTAGCATTTGTTAAATTAAATGTATGCTTGTTTTATTTTAGATTGAAAGTTTTATTTATTCTGTCACACAAAATAGGTCTATTTAAAATTTAGCATTCACAGTTCAAATGTTTTAAATATTAAATCAGTTGGTAGAGAAATGTAACTTTTATCTCACAACAGGTACGTGATTGACCATGATTCAATGCGTCGCATGGGAAGGGCCGATGTCCTCATTGCTGGAATGCGAGGTCTTGGCGTGGAGATTGCCAAAAACGTGATCCTGGCTGGAGTTCGATCGGTCACCATTCAGGATGAGGGTGTGGTGGAGTGGAGAGATCTGTCTTCTCAGGTAATAAGTCCTATTAATGCAATTAAAAGAATAGTTCACCTAAATGAATATTCTGTCAGCATTTATTAACCACAAAAGATGATGTTTTGAAGATGCTCCAAGCTGCTGTTTTGAACAGTGATTCATACATGTGTGCATTCAGACTTGCAAGGCCAATTGCAATGTGGTACATTTAAATATTTTGAATTAAATGCAACTTCGAAATAGTTTTGAGAGCTAAAATGTGGAAAGAATTTACTTTCATTGCATGGAAAAATCTGCTCCCCTTTTGTGTTCCATGAAAGAAAGCAAGTCATGCTAGTTTGGAAAGACATGACAGTTAGTAAATGATGACATAATTTTCATTTTAAGGTGGATCATCCTTTTAATTTGTAAAAATGTAAATGGATTATTCAGGTGTCTTTTACAAACGGCTATTTATATAATCACTTATTTACATGAAATTCTCTCTGTAGTTTTACCTAAAGGAAGCTGATCTGGGTCAGAACAGGGCCTTGTGCTCTGAGAAGCAGCTCGCTGGTCTGAACGTCTACGTTCGAGTGTCTGCCTGGGCTAACAAACTCGATGAGGACTTCCTCAGCAAGTTCCAGGTGAGTACTGATTCTGGTCTCATAATGCATATGCAAAAAAGATTTTAGTTTTAACCCTTTTTTCCTGCTTTGTTATATTTAATGTGTTTATCACAATAGGTGGTGGTGCTCACAAATTCACCTTTAGAGGAGCAGCTACGTGTGGGAGCATTTTGTCATTCGAACAATATAAAGTTTATTGTGGCTGACACCAGAGGGCTTTGTGGGTAGGCTGCATCCCATGAATCAGAAAATATCTGAAAAAGGTTAAAATAGTGCTGAATCACATTCTGATTTCCGTGTTTGGTTCGCAGGCAGCTGTTCTGTGACTTTGGCGAATCATTTGAGGTCAGAGACACAAATGGAGAGACTCCAGTATCAGCCATGATTGCTCGTATCAGCAAGGTGACACAGGACAAAAATCACACATTCACTTTCAGTTCGGTCCTCTTAAAGGGATACTCATCCTCATGCAGTTCCAAATCTATAAGACCTTTGAGTAACTTTGAAATACAAATACAGACAGTTTTAAATTTTGAACATTTTTAATGAAATCTGAGAGATTTCTGTCCCTCCATTAAATGCCTGTTCCAGCAAAATTAATCCATAAGAATCCAGCAAAAAGAATATCCACATAAATCAAGATATTTAATCAAGCATTTTTGAGTTTCTGTTCACCGTAATTGATTTGCTGTATATATGTGTGTTGATCAGTATTTAAATGTGAATGTAGATTAAATTAAATCTGTTCACCATAAAGTGATTGTGCCTTTTCAGAAAACTTGGATTACACAGTTTGATTCATGTGAATTAAGTTTATTTTGTCTTATGAACTTTATGAAGTGTTTAAGTGTTGGGGGAATGGACTTGTCTCAGAAATGTCTCAGATTTCATTAAAATATATATTTTTTGTGCTTCAAACATGAACACAGTCATATGGATTTGTAACAACATGACAGAATGTTCATTATTAGTTTCTGTGTAATTTTCTAGAGGTTCCAAATGGAATTGCAAACAATGATTGTTTCAAAACAAGTTGCCAAAAATTTCCTACCACCCCTTATGAGTCAACATTTCTTAATTTCGAATACAATTTTTACAATCCTCCAATTAATTTGAGCTGAAACTATATCTTATTTTCCATCGTAGGACAATCCAGGCATAGTGACATGCACAGATGAGGAAAGCTACCGATGTGAGTTCACCGATGGCATGTTTGTGAATTTCTCTGAGATTCAAGGCATGACTGAACTCAATAGTTATGGCCCCATTGAGATCAAAGTGAGAGGTAGGTGTCATATGATCAAATATATGGAAAACATCTAGAGCTGTGGATAGAGAAGATCAAGGAAAAAGTCAATAGCAATGCAAATCATTCAATAACAATATATATTAATGTTTTTAGACAACTACTCCTTCAGTATTTGTGACACTTCAAACTTTTCTGAGTATGTGAAGGGTGGAGTGGCAACTGAAGTGAAACAGCCTGAAATCCTCAGCTTTGTAAGTATCACCCAGAATTGATTTATTCCATAGTGAGGATACTTGACTGCATAGTATGGAATAATTAAATATTTTAAGATGCTACTGATGTAGTATGTTTTTGAAATGTGTCGACGTACAGCACTATAGAGGGAAGTCGTGGCCTAATGGTTAGAGAGTCGGACTCGTAACCCAAAGGTTGCGGGTTCGAGTCTCGTACCGGCAGGGATTGTAGGTGGGGGGAGTGAATGTACAGCGCTCTCTCCCACCTTCAATACCACGACTGAGGTGCCCTTGAGCAAGGCACCGAACCCCCAACTGCTCCTCGGGCGCCGCAGCGTAAATGGCTGCCCACTGCTCCAGGTGTGTGTTCACGGTGTGTGTGTGTTCACTGCTGTGTGTGTGCACTTTGGATGGGTTAAATGCAGAGCACTAATTCCAAGTATGGGTCACCATACTTGGCCACATGTCATGTCACTTTCACTTATAGCAAGTCACCTCATTCAGGTGATATTTTAATGCTCACAGAATCCTCTGAATGTGGCTCTGGATGAAGCAATCAGAGATCCTGAGCTTGTGAAGATGACGGACGATGGCAAGAGACAAAGACACCAGTCTCTGCACCTGGCCTTCCAGGCCCTGCATAGATTCACTCAGAAATACAGCCAGATACCCCATACTAGATCCCAGGTCAGTCAAACAACACCTTTATGCTAAATAAGGTTTTTAAAGTATGTCTATCGATATTTTCACAGGACAGGTGTGACCTATTTGACCGAGTGTATTGTCACAACATTGTGTAAAATGTCGGCTAAGGATAAAGAAAGTTGACTGGCACTTTAATAATTATTGATATACTTTTATCTCCATTAAAATATTTTATTATACATCTAAAAGCATTATAATTTTTTATGTTGTGAAAGATATTTGCTCAGACAATGATTACATTTGATTACAATTATAAATCATGCAGTGCATCATGACATATAAAATTTTGTACAAGGTTATTCTATTTTTTTTTTTTTCATAACTTTTTTTAAAAAGTAAATGGAAAAACAGTTTACAGCATTGTGTCTAACAAAAACAAACAAAAGTGGATTTTCACTACTGAATATAGGTCAGGAATTGTATTCTGAATGAGAAAGAAGCACTTAATGCTATGTTATAATAGTAGAATTAGAATTTATTGCACCTTGATCTGTGCAATCTGTGTTTTTGCTGCCCTATAGGCTGATGCTGAAGTGCTGGTTACTATCACTAAAGAGCTTTGCAGAGATGCAGAGTTTGATCAGCTTGATGAAGACACTGTAAGGCAATTATCTCTGGTTGCCAGCGGTGACCTGGCGCCTGTCAATGCCTTCATTGGCGGTCTGGCTGCTCAGGAGGTGGTGAAGGTGAGCTTAGTCATATAACATTTTACACTGGCAGCACCAGTTGAGTTTAAGACCATGGTGTATATATAAGCACATTTTTTAATGACTACATTTGTATGAAATCTTTCAGGCGTGCAGTGGTAAATTCACTCCTCTCAGACAGTGGCTGTACTTCGATGCCCTGGAATGCCTACCTCAGGAGGACGATGGAGTCCTTTCTGAAAACGCCTGTGCTCCTGTAAGCTACAAGGCAGCTCATTCTCAGTATTTAGAAAATACGAAAGTCTTGTTTCTGATGGTTTCTGAAGAACATAATCAACTGAGCACTTTATGTGCTTCTTATAAAGTGATCATTATCTTTTGTGCCGTAGAGAGACAGCCGATATGATGGGCAGATTGCTGTGTTTGGATCTGCTTTTCAAGACAAACTGAATAAACAGAACTATTTTCTGGTGAGTGTTTCACCAGCAGGGGAGGACATGATCCTGATTTGTGTTTCAGTAAACCCTGTTGGATGACTCTCAGCTACTTATCGTTGGTCTGTTATGGTGAGCAGTGAGCACATCAGTCAGTGGTGTCGAATGCACAGGAAATATTTTATGTGCCATGTGACATTTCCTGTTGAGCACTAAGGATATGTCAGTCAGAGTTTCCTATGTGAATCAACCGAATAATTCAGATTTTTGGGGGTGAATTTTCTGGTGTATTACTTTGGTGACTTTGAATGTCGCTAACAAAGAGTGAAAAATTTAAGGGGGTCTGAATACTTTCCGTACCCACTGTATTTAACACACCGTTTGTTCATATAAGTTTTATGCTAATGAAGTTTAAGCAAGGATCTATTAAATTGATCAAAAGTGGCAGTAAAGCCAATAGTGTTGCCAAAAATATATATATTTAAAATGAATTCTGTTTTTTTTTTTTTACTTTCTATTTATCAGTGAATTCTGAAAAAAAATGTATCACGGTTTCCAGAAAAATACGAAGCAATACAGCTGTTTTCAACATTGATAATTATAAGAAATGTTTCTAGAGCAGCAGTCAGCATATAAGAATGATTTCTGTAGGATCATGTGACACTGAAGACTGGAATAATGATGCTGAAAATGCAGCTTTGCATCACAAGAATAAATTACATTTAAAAATGTACAGTATTTCAAAAGAAAACTGCTAAATTCTAATAATTTTTGACAATATTACTGTTTTAGCGTGAAAGACTCCAAACTTTGAACAGTAGTGTAGTGTATATATGCTATAAAGAACATAACTTCCAAAATTTTACTTCAAAATTCCAAAACCTGCACCATCTCTCAGTCTTGGAGATTATTCATTTAATATTTCTGGTCAGTTCTCATCAGAATGTCTTTGTCTATGATCAGGTTGGAGCTGGAGCAATTGGTTGTGAGCTGCTGAAGAACTTCGCTCTGATTGGTCTGGGTGCGGGAGAGGGCGGGAACATTACAGTGACTGACATGGACTCTATTGAGCGATCGAATCTGAATCGACAGTTTCTGTTCCACTCTAAGGACATTGGGGTAAGACGAGTTGGCACCAAACAACAGCAAAGAACACCTATACAATTGATTTACACTTCAGAAATTGGATTCAGTAAGATCGATGACTGTTGTCTACAACAGAATATGAAATCTTTTTGAATGAGCCACATCTGTATCACGTTGCGCCTAACTTAACCCCTTAACTCCTTAACTATAATGCATTTATATTTATTCCTTCTGTGTCTCTCAGAGGCTGAAGTCTGAGGTGGCGGCAGAGTCTGTTAAAGAGATGAACCCTCACATGAACATCACCGCTCACCAGAACCGTGTGTGTCCTGAGACGGAGGAGGTCTACACACATTCATTTTACAGCAGCCTTGATGGTGTGGCAGCCGCGCTGGATAATGTGGATGCACGTGAGTGCTGACTCTGCTCAGTTTTATGATGCACTAACAGTGTTTACCAACCAAGTTCACGTCATCTCACCCATACTGACAATTGTAAACATGTGTCTAACATTTTATTTTCCTTATGCAGGAGTCTATCTCGACCAATGCTGTGTGCGAAACAAAAAGCCTATGCTGGAGGGAGGAACTCTAGGTAGTAAAGGCCACACTCTGGTAGTAGTACCACATCTGACTAAATCATACGGACCCTCCACATCGGGAGGGCAGGAAGCCATTCCTATCTGCACACTTAAGAACTTCCCTCACCGTATAGAGCATACGTTACAGGTCAGAAGGCACTTGTACTGATGGAAAGTTTATTTGATTGAACATTTATCTGTTTGACAGGTTAACAGGTTCAGCAATTCAGTAGCCACTTAAACATCTATTACCATTTCTCTCATTGTGTGAGCACAAACACTTTCATTTTGATGAGAGGTTTTTAGGAGTTAAACTGCAGTATTACACCAAATGTCGATTAAAGGCTCATTCACATCAAGAATGATAACTTTAAAGATAGCTAGAACGATAGCTGCTGTATATTAGTGTTCACACCAAAGGACAATTACATTCTGTTTATTGTAAGTGCGCACTGCATTTTTGTCGTCTGCCACATTAAATGCAATAAAATAATAAATAAACAGAATTGTATATATATTTATTAAATATTTGCAAATAAACTACGTGATAATTTTAATGCAGCAGTTGCATTTTTACCTTACATGAAGCTATGATTGTATGCGAATCACAAATCGATTGTTTGTCATTTTCAGTGGGCCAGAGACCAGTTTGAAGGACTTTTCAAACAAACAGCAGAGAATGTGAACAACTTTCTCAGGTATAGATGAATTCAGTTTAACTAGTTAATAGTCTAGAAGAGCAAATGTGTGGAGGATATATAGGGTGAAGAGGCTCTACAGTTATCAGCAGATACAGCTATTGTGCCAGAGATTCGGTTTCAAAATCATACTCCTTCAAGTATACATGCTCATGTCCAGGCTCAGCTATTCATTATTAGTGCAACCCCAGGCTGCCCCCTGGCTTCCTGCCACAAGTGTCAACTGTTGTCAGATCTCTTTTCCATCTGAAATGAAGTGAAGGATGTTTATAGAGAGGCGAGTGTGCAGGAAGTTGAGGTGCTGTGTGCTGTAGGCAGATACCGCAAAGGGAAGGCAGCAGCTTAACTGCCTCAATCTCAACTACTTCCTCTTGGCTGTTGGCAAATTGCAGCCTGTGAGTGATGATAATAGCCGTGCTTTTAGTGCCATGTGAAGCTTAATATATATATATATATATATATATATATATATATATAAATATAAATATGAATATATAAATTAGATTTTTTTTTTCAAATTACAGATTTTTATGACAATAAGGGGGTGAAATGTGATTAACTATTATTTAAAAAGTGAAATTTATTGCATTTAAAATAAGAAATTTAAAAAAGACCATTATCATCCCTAATGGTCTGTAAGCAAATTATTATTCTTATTTTATTTTTTTTATTATTTTATTTATTTATTTATTTTAGCTTGGGATGAAATTAGAGACAAACATAAAAGACAGTGACAACACAGTGACAATTTTAATGCAGCAGTTGCATTTCTACCATACATGGAGCTATGACTGTATGTGATTCACAAATCAATTGTTTGTCATTTTCAGTGGGCCAGAGACCAGTTTGAGGGACTTTTCAAACAAACGGCAGAGAATGTGAACAACTTTCTCAGGTATAGATGAATACAATTTAACTAGCTAATAGTCTAGAAGAGAAACTGTGTGGAGGAAATATAGGGTGAAGGGGCTCTGCTGTTATCAGCAGATGCAGATATCGTGTCAGAGATTCTGTTTCAATATTATACTACTTCAAGTATACAGGCTCAGCTATTCATTATTAGTTCAAACCCATGCTTCCTCCTGGACTTCCTGCCGCAAGTGTCAACTGTTGAACAATCTCTTTTCCATCTGAAATGAAGTGAAGGATGTTTATAGAGAGGCGAGTGTGCAGGAAGTTGAGGTGCTGTGTGCTGTAGGCAGATACCGCAAAGGGAAGGCAGCAGCTTAACTGCCTCAATCTCAACTACTTCCTCTTGGCTGTTGGCAAATTGCAGCCTGTGAGTGATGATAATAGCCGTGCTTTTAGTGCCATGTGAAGCTTAGCCTAAACAATTGATGTTTAAAAAA
The DNA here is from genome assembly GCF_001515625.1 of Sinocyclocheilus rhinocerous. NCBI lineage: Eukaryota > Metazoa > Chordata > Actinopteri > Cypriniformes > Cyprinidae > Sinocyclocheilus > Sinocyclocheilus rhinocerous. Next base: position 96,750 of record NW_015646846.1, on the reverse strand, counting down.
ATTAAAATAATGAAAACTACTCATACTGATAGCGCTACCTCTTTTTTCCATCTCTGCAGTGACCCAACATTTGTTGATCGCACATTTGCACGTGGGGATGTGGAGGCTGTGGAAATACTGGAGGGCGTCTATAGGAGTCTGGGTGAGGAATGGCCTCAGAACTGGGCTGACTGTGTCAGCTGGGCCCGCAGACAGTGGGAAACACTCTACAACAATCATATTAGACAACTGCTGCACTGCTTTCCCCCTGACCAGGTAACACAGAGACCAGTGTACACATTTATACCATTTATACATACATGTGACATAGTAGCTAAAGCATATGGCTAGTAACCAGAAGGTATCTGGTTCAAACTAATTATGCAACCTAGGGGAATTATCACTGTAATAGGGTACATTTCATGAAAGCATGTCTATATAATATCCCAAAATCAAAATAATTTTTTTTTAATAATACCTATTTTAAGAACTAGTGTGATTTTTCCATTGTGACATTATTTCTATGATAATTGAGCAATTTTATTCCCCTAAAATTATAATTACCAGACAGTCTGAAATATATATATATATATA
>NW_015646846.1:71491-96034 GCF_001515625.1 Sinocyclocheilus rhinocerous | reverse complement strand
AATATAAATATGAATATATAAATTAGATTTTTTTTTTTCAAATTACAGATTTTTATGACAATAAGGGGGTGAAATGTGATTAACTATTATTTAAAAAGTGAAATTTATTGCATTTAAAATAAGAAATTTAAAAAAGACCATTATCATCCCTAATGGTCTGTAAGCAAATTATTATTCTTATTTTATTTTTTTTATTATTTTATTTATTTATTTATTTTAGCTTGGGATGAAATTAGACCCATATATGTTTTGACAGGTTTCATGAGATTCACCCAAAAACTGTACAATAAAACGCTTTGGATAATAAAAGGACCTGCTAAATGATTACTTATAGACCTACTAGTCTTTTAATAATTTGTCAAATCATGCATTATTTTTGGGTTGATTGAGTCAGATTCATTTTGCACCAGCAGGTGGCACTGTTGTCTATAATAACGGTGGGCCCTGAACCATGTGTAGTGAGAGGTTATTAAAGGTTTAAATGGCATGATAAAGTCACAATAATAGGCACCTTGTCATTCAATAACTGGCCATTCATCGTTTATAAATTATAATAACAAAAGTCTTCATCATGAGAATGGCAGCATATTGCAACATTTTCTTTCTAAATATGAGATTCTAATTTAGTCTTATTGACAGAGTAAAAGTACAATTGATCATTTTTACTGGTAGTCTGTGGTTATGTAACAGTATGGATGTGGAGAGAGGTCTAATCCATAGCATAAGTGCCTGCACACTGAGATAAACATGCGTCCAGAGGAGGGGTGATATGGACAAGAAGAGTTTTGAAACTCTGAAATGTCCTTTATCTCGCATGTCCAGATATAACAGTTGCAAAACCAGAAGTCGCAGATGTGAAATGGGAATGTAGACCACAGTTCAGTTTGAGGGTTTGTGCATGATCCATTTTGCATGAATATACTGAAAAAGAATAAAGCATGAAGTTCTCCTGAGGTTTGGTAGAGCTTGACTTAACAGTTGCTCATTATCAGTTGGAGTCTTTCCTGGAGTGCAGAAAGACAGTTGTAAAGATCAACATTCACAATTCTTTCTTTTAAACCAGTGGAATAAGCTTTGTGTGATTGTTACTGATCTTTTGGTCTGTCTGCGCTCTTTTGAACAGCACCTTCTCTTTTTTTGTTAAAACACCAATTGCATTGAACACACACATGATAAACTCATTATTCTGTCTGTCTGAGCAAAAGGCTTGGAGACATGGGCTTTATGGTGACCAATCACATCCACTTCACATGAGCATGTGACAAGTGGCTGCAGGGCTTCCATTTGGCCAACAACACATGTAGACATCTTTCATTCTTGCTTACTGGAGCTGACTATATAGCATCTTTAACAGTATTTTTTATATTAAAATAAACAACACAAACACATAATAATAATAATTATAATGAAAATTGTATTAGATGATAAAGTATAAAATGTATAAATGTTATAAATAAAACAAAAATAATACAAAAAGTATATATAATAATATTTAAAATGTAATTAATCGAGCCTACATACACATGTAATAAATAAAATAACAATAGAACTATATAGCATCTTTAGGAATGTATTTGTATATTAAAGCAATGTTTATAAAAACATTTTAAATAAAAAGGGACAAACATCTAATGATAAATAAAATTATGTATATATAATTTAAAAAATTGATCCTGCATACACATATATTATGAATCATTTATCTAAAAATGTAAATAAATGATATATTTAAAAAAAAAACATTTAAAAAAAATATTTTTTAACATGATAAACTCATTATTCTGTCTGTCTGAGCAAAAGGCTTGGAGACATGGGCTTTATGGTGACCAATCACATCCACTTCACATGAGCATGTGACAAGTGGCTGCAGGGCTTCCATTTGGCCAACAACACATGTAGACATCTTTCATTCTTGCTTACTGGAGCTGACTATATAGCATCTTTAACAGTATTTTTTATATTAAAATAAACAACACAAACACATAATAATAATAATTATAATGAAAATTGTATTAGATGATAAAGTATAAAATGTATAAATGTTATAAATAAAACAAAAATAATACAAAAAGTATATATAATAATATTTAAAATGTAATTAATCGTACATACATACACATGTAATAAATAAAATAACAATAGAACTATATAGCATCTTTAGGAATGTATTTGTATATTAAAGCAATGTTTATAAAAACATTTTAAATAAAAAGGGACAAACATCTAATGATAAATAAAATTATGTATATATAATTAAAAAAATTGATCCTGCATACACATATATTATGAATCATTTATCTAAAAATGTAAATAAATGATATATTTAAAAAAAAACATTTAAAAAAAATATTTTTTAAACACTTTTTTTCTCCTCTCCTTCCCACTTTGGTCTTCACTAGGTAACAAGCTCTGGACTTCCGTTCTGGATGGGCGCAAAGAGATGTCCACATCCTTTGACCTTTGACTCCAACAATGTAAGTTTTACTGAGTAAATCCCCACACACAGCCCTTGGGATCTCCCATAATCCCCTGCAGACAGCATTGTCTAAGTTTAGATGACTCACAGTTTCTCTCCTGTTGTGAGTAAGATACTATCTGATATCAGTGATCACCTGTGATTAACAAAGCAAGGTGAAACCGTGTTAAACCCCCGACTTCTCTCACATAGACACACTCACACAGTGCCACATTAGCAAACAAGTCATGCTTTTCACAGAAACCCTTTCAGATACATGTATAAACTGAAAAAAAATCAAGAAAAACTAAATATTTTAATTAGGCATCTCTAGATATGCAAATGATTCCATTCTATAACCATTATTCTATTTTATGGCCCATTTTTTCCATTGTCTTGATTCTAGATTTGTGTTCCCCTAAAGGAATTCCTTTTAACTCATAACAGTCTGTTTGAATTCTGTGGTTTCAAAGGTTAGCTCATTTTGGGAAGTGTTGTTTTTTGAATGCAAAATCAAGCAAAAACACCTAAATATTTTAATTAGACGTCTCTTGATATGCAAATGATTCCATTCTATAACCATTATTCTATTTTATGGCCCATTTTTTCCATTGTCTTGATTCTAGATTTGTGTTCCCCTAAAGGAATTCCTTTTAACTCATAACAGTCTGTTTGAATTCTGTGGTTTCAAAGGTTAGCCCATTTTGGGAAGTGTTGTTTTTTGAATGTGCTACACACTTTCCCCTCGTCATTTCCTGTTAACCACTGCAGTTCTGTTTTCTCTGCATGTGTGTTTGTGATCCATGGCAAGTGTTTCCACCCTTCAGCTCAAAAACAAACACAAACGTGCAGTTTCACCTTAGATCTGCCAGCTACAATAAAACTATTTTGATTTGAGATTATTATTCTTTTGTTTTATAGACCACCCATATGGACTTCATTGTGGCAGCTGCCAATTTATACGGGCAGATCTATGGGATTACAGGCTCAAGAAACCATGCTGATATTCAGAGCATTCTGCAGGGAGTAAAAGTGCCCGAGTTCACCCCTAAATCCAGCGTAAAGATAGCTGTGACTGACCAGGAGCTGAAGGAGGAAAATGAAGAGAGAAAAGAAGGTGAAATTATAGGCTTAATATGAATATATGCAATAAAATTAAGTCTGTAAAGAATGTTAAACATGAAATATCTCTGCTAATATCCCTCACTGCTTCTCTTAGACAAAGTCAAGCTGGAGATGTTAAAGGAGAAGCTGTCCAAACACCTGCTGAAGGACCAAAGCTTCCGGATGCATCCACAGGAGTTTGAGAAGGTACCGTGTGTTTGTCAAGTCAAGTTTTATTTGTATAGCATTTTCACAATACATATTGTTTTGTGATGCCTCTATGAAACTATATTTCATATCATTTGTATTAAAGAAATAGTTGACCCAAAAATAACCCAAAATTTACTAACCCTCAGGCCATCCGAGATGTAGATGAGTTTGTTCCTTCATCTTAACAGATTTGGAGAAATTTAACATTCCATCACTTGCTCACCAATGGATCCTCTGCAGTGAATGGGTGCCGTCAGAATGAGAGTCCAAACAGCTGATAAAACATCACAATAATCCACACTGTAAAACATCAATTAACTTCTTGTGACGTAAAAATCTATCCATAATCCATAATAAAAAAAACTTCCTCTAGTGAGAAAGTCGATCCCCATTTGTCCTCTCACATCAAAATCCACCAACTCATTTGTTCAGACCTGTTAGGACTGTTTTTGCTTGTAAACGGTACTTGATCTGTGCATATTTCTCTCCTGATTCAGACGAGATGACTTTTCCACTGGAGAAAGCAATATTATGGATAGAGGTTGAAAACGTCTTAATGATGTATGCAGGTTTTTTTTTTACATACAGTACATGCAGATTTTGGCTTCACAATTCGTTAATTGATGGACTGGAGTGGTGTGGATTACTTGTGGATTATTGTGATGTTTTTATCAGCTGTTCAAACTCACCCATTCACCGCAGAGGAACATGTATCGTGTTTTTTTGTTATTTCGCCACCCATTAAAATGCATTGTATAGAACAAAAAGTAGCTTAGACATTCTGCAAAACATCTTTGTTTGACTTTACACTTACTAAAGAAAACTAAATGTGTTTGGAATGACATGAGTATGAGATGAGTATGATTTTCATTTTTGTGTGAATTATCCCTTTAGCAGTTTTAAAAAATTGGTCTGAAAAGTTAGTGTTAACTTTGGCATCCCCAGTAAATACACACATTTGGTATGTGCAGTGAGCCTGTCAGACACATTGGCATCTACTCTCAGGTAGGAGGTCTCATTCAACCACAAAATTGGCCCTAAAACATCCAACCCCAACTGCAGTTTTCATCGACCCTTAACCAGCTCCATCCATTACAGACCAGAGAAAACAGTCATCCTTTCTGTTGAGGCAGATCTTCTTCACAGAACCTCACCGCTGTGACATGCTTCTCAGAAAGAGAGCGCCCAACGCACAGACGGGTCTTATGAAAAACTTTGGATGCACGCTGGTTTAGTCAGTGTTCGCTTTGTTGTTTGTCGTGACTGCATAACACATAGGCTTCCACACACATACATGGAGACTGAATGGGCAGCAGTCTCTGAACAACATCTCAGTTGTGTTTTCTGTTAGGAAGAGGATTAGTCTCAGTCTGTGTGTTTCTCTGCATGTATCTGTCTTTGATTTTCACAATCTCTTCAGTCTTTAAGTCTGACCTGTACTATCGTTTCTCCATTTCTCTTTCTCTGGTTGCTTCTGTCTTTAGTCTTGTTTTCTCTGAAGATGAAAGCATTCTGGTATCCTTTTGGGAATGTTCATATGGCAAAGGTTTCTGTATATAAATGTACTGCAGGGTCCACCAGTCTGGAACCACATAGAAAATCTGGGATTTTATTTGATTTAAACCTGAAAATGAACAAAGATTTAAGATTTTGAACATTTTAAAACCAAGAATAGTTATAATGAAGAAAAAAAAATCAGATTTCAGATTCTGCTCTATTTCTTGGTCACAAATGTAAGTAAATGAGTGACATTGATCATGTGACTCTGTAAGAAGATGGTCAGAGTTATTTTAGTATCATGGATAATATACTATTAAAGTTTGTAATAACCCTGGCATAAGATGCTTGTTGGAATATCTCAAATGATGCTGGAGAACATGATTTGTGCATCTATCATAAAGTAAAAGAGAAACAGTTCAAATACTAAGACATTATAAATTCATGTTTTTTTAGACTGATAATATAATTTGTAATGCAAGAATTCTATTAAATTAGAAAAATGAAACATTTCTCTAGTGGACTCAGACTTTTGGGCCCCACTGTTTGTATTATATGTCCGTATGCATGTGCAAGTGTGTGTGTGCACTTTAAGCGATGACACGTTCTTTGCCAGATCAGATGTTTTGTTTTTCCAGTGGAATGCGTGTTTGGGGGATTCTGGTGGCATCAGGTTGCCAAATTATATACTGCGCTCAAACACCCCCACAGTTGCCCCCAACACACCCAATACTGGACAGTCTTTGTAGTGCTGCTATGCCTGGGGTGTAAGAAGAGTGCCAAAACCTCAAAACCAGGGTATCCTAGCATTCCTGCAATATCTAATATCAAACCAAAGTTCTTGAGGTCTGATTATGCTTAATGGCCTATTTGGTTTTTAATGGCTATATCTTTGAAAAGATCACTAGTTTATAAGTACAGTGGCATGCGAAAGTTTGGGAACCCCTTGCAGAATCTGTGAAAATGTGAATAATTTTAACAAAATAAGAGAGATCATACAATTTCACCCCCGGCTCTTAATGCATCGTGTTGCATTCTGGAGCATAAGTGAATGTTTGAACCTTTTTTAATAGTTGTGTTTGAGTCCCTCAATTGTCCTCAGTGTGAAAAGATGGATCTCAAAATCGTACAGTCACTGCTGGAAATGGTTCAAATATGCAAAAGATGCTGGAAATGCTGGAAAGGGTTCAAATATGCAAAAGATGCTGGAAAACTGAAGAATCTGCAGGACCTGGAGGATTTTTCTGAAGAACAGTGCTCAGTTTAACTGTTCAGAACAAACAAGGGACTCATGAACAACCATCACAAAACAAAAAAAACTGTCGTAGATCATCCACGTAACCACACACAGTATTAAGAACCAAGGGTTCCCAAACTTTTGAATGGGGTTATTTTTATAATTTCAGCTTTTTTTTCTTCTTGTGGACTAAATGTAAACATCTTTTATGTCAAATACCTTACTCGGGACAGTACTAAATAAAAAATAACATGCATTTTGTATGATCTCTCTTATTTTGTTAAAATTATTCACATTTTCACAGATTCTGCAAGGGGTTCCCAAACTTTCGCATGCCACTGTATATGATTTGCAAACTAGTTGAATCTGGAGCAGTTGCGGTCTGTTTTGTGTGACATCATGTGCAGTGTCACTGGAACATACATATGAATAAAATAGGAAGCTATCAAAGTTTTTGACACGGTATGACATCTTTGTCTAGTACCTGTTGTACCAAAGTGCGCAAACATACCTGTGGCTACATTTTGTTCCTGTTTTTAAGTTCTTCTTGTTTTTTATACAAGACTAAAGATAGCAATCAGCATCACACTTTGAACACAACAGGTCTTTTTTTCCGTTGCTTTTGCCCTATGGTAATGAATGAACAGATGTTGGTGAATATTTGCTGATGGACAAATCAAAAGGTGTTTTCCGAAGTTGAAAAGAAGTAAAGGACAACAATAAATGATGCAGCTTATTTCAGACTGTTCTGTTAATTCAGAGAAATATATTATTAAATATATTTTTAATTGGTATTTTTGTTTTCCACAAAAATATCTAAATATCCTTAAAACTCTATTACATATTAAATTAATGTATAATATAAAATAATAAAGTACATGAATAAAAATATTAATAAAAATAAATATTAAGTAAATTAGCTTGAAGCAAAATTTCATGATATTAAGACTTGTTTTTGGAAAATATATCTTGAAGAGTATCTTTTAGTGTTTATTTTTTATTTTCCCCGATTTGAAAAAAAAGTTTTTTCTATTTGTTTTAGGCATAACCAACACAAAATGTTAAAGTTAATGCATAAAAAACAGCACATTGGCCAATGATGTGAGTCTGATACATGTGTAGAGACAACCAAGACTGAATGGAAGAACGTTCTGTGCAAACCCCTCTTATGTGTCAGTGCTTATAATAATGCAGTTGTTTGTACATTACCAAATGTTCTTTTTTATTCTTGTGTTCTAGGATGATGACAGTAATTTCCACATGGACTACATAGTTGCAGCATCCAACCTGAGGGCAGAGAACTACGATATACCAACAGCCGACCGCCACAAAGTGAATGACTTTTGTTTTTGTCAAACAACTCTGCTGTGCTTTTGTTTGTGAGACAAGCTCTAAAGTGATCAACATTCCCCTCCCGGGGTTTGTGTCCTCAGTTCCTGTACATATACAGTACACCCTGAGGAAAGACTTTTTGATTATACAGTACTAGACCATAGAGTTCCATTCCAGATACTGTTTTTTGCATGTACTACTTACCATAAATATTTTGCATGACTTGATTGTACCAGTAAACATGTATTTGTAATTCACAAACAGTGCACATAAGTGCATATTTAAGTTAGTAATATCCTTTTTCTCATCTGCAGAGCAAGTTAATTGCTGGCCGCATCATTCCAGCAATCGCCACAACAACAGCTGCGATCGCGGGGCTGATGTGTTTGGAGCTCTATAAGCTTGTCCAGGGTCACCAGAAAATCACATCCTACCGCAACACATATATATACCTGGCCAACCAATACTTTGTCCCGTCACAGCCTTGTGTGGCCCCGACATTTACAGTAAGTGACAAAACTATTCACTTATCACCATCTAACATGAGTGTGTTGGCCTTTTTCTCTTTAATTAATAAATAACCAGCATAGAACAATAGAATGGCTTTGAATTCTATATGCATTTAGCATGAGGAGCTCTTAGCTGTTGAATACAATATATCATAATAGTTGAATGTACTGTATATATATTGACTATAAGTCTCTATTGGCTCTTTTTCTAACAAAATCTATTAAAGTAGTAATCCGCGACTCCCAATACAGGAATTTTACCATGGTTAAAGAGGGTTGTTAGTCACAATGCAAAGTACATTGGCTAAAACCTATTAACTCTAGTAAAATCATTGTAATGCATGGCGTCAAGTAGCAAAATTATAAAACGGCATTCAATTTATTTATATTATATTTGTATTATTTTATTAGCTGTATTAATATTAGTAATAATACTAAATATTATTATTATTACTATTATTATTATTATTAGTAGTAGTAGTAGTAGTATAATTATATAGCTAATAAAATACTAAAATATTATATTAAAATACAGTGTTAATATTATTTGTTTAATGATAATTTAAAAACTATAAAAAAATTAAAAACCTTAAATATTAATTTAATGTCTAATTACCAATAGAAATAATCATATTAATCAAGTTAATAGTAATAAGAATTTAGAACCAGAATTATTTTATTATAACAATTTGTTTTCATGTGTACACTGAAAAAAAAATGGTTTAAAAAAAATTGGTGTAAAAACAATTTTTACTCAGAAATTGCTAGTAAATTTCACAATTAATTACAAAGACTTACAATGAATTAAACATGCAATTTTGAAGTAGAAAGACGTTCTTGTAAAACATACTCCAGTAATCTTTGTCTTATTTACAGCTGTAAGAATTTATTTTTAATTTTATTTTTTTACAGTATCACTGTGCTTATGGTCTTCATTTGTTCAAACAATTGGTTTTAGACACTTATGGAAGACTAAAATGTTTGTAGTTAGAGTAAACATATTAGTCAAACGATTTTGTTCTCTATAATCACTCTTGTGCATTGAATAAAGGTCATTTTCACTGTGGTTGAGTTGTGCTATGAGGGCCGGGGGTGATGGGTAGGGAGTGATGGCTGGGGTGAAAGGCTACAGCATCAGTCTTCTGTCTACGTCTGGATCACTACAGGCTTTAGTGAACTTATTTTCATCCTCAGGGGCTTAAACCACTTAGTAACTGTACACTCACCCCCACAGACCCTCACCTGCCAACCTGGTGTGTTTGCTCCGTTTAGGGGACTTCCACTTTCAAAGGGAACGCGTTCAGATTTAGACAACTGATTATTCAGACAGACACGTACGTGCATGTATAAAGCAGCAAACCTCAAAAGAACTGCATGCAAAATCTGGAGTTTAAGTTTGAGCTGGTGTGCTTATGGGTTTATAATGACCGCTAGACTCTAAAAACAACTGAATGGCCCAAGATTTGTGCAGACAGACTTCATAGATGACATAATGCAAACCCCAGACACGGCCATCCACACATGGGGGGAGTGTTGTTTCTACCAACATGTGCAGGGTCAGAGTTGAGGGTAATTCTCACCCAAGGGGACAGGCGGTGAGCTGGGCTTTGAAACACACAAGCTCAGGTTACTGGTGCGATGTGACCATTTTCTGGAGTGTCCAGACTGCTCCTTTCTCAAAACACTCAACGCACACACACACACTGTTTGGATTACAAGAACATTCAGTGGCCCTGAGAGGTATTTAGACACCAAAGCCACACAAATCGAACTTGAACTTAACTTCATCATTTCTAACTTCATCATGTCTGCTTAATGTCTTTTAGTAATTCTCCTCTGGTTCACACAAGTGTCCTAGCAGAGGAACCACAGGTGTGGTTCATAACATTACCTGTCAACATGTTCCACTAACTTCAACAAAGTGACACAATATTTTTTGTATTCATTTTGAACAGTATATCAATTTTTTATCATTTAAATCCTAACAAACATCTTTTTGTAATACACTTTTCAAACTATTTTTCAATGTTTTTGAAAGAAGCCTCTTATGCTTACCAAGTATACAATTATTTGATTAACAATACAGTGAAGATAGTAATATTGTGAAAAAAATTATTACATTTTTAAATATATATTTTCTATGTTAATATATTTTAAAATGTAATTTATTCATGTGATGCAAAGCTGAATTTTCAGCATCATTACTCCGGTCTTCAGTGTCACATGATCCTTCAGAAATCATTCTAATATGCTGATTTCCTGCTCAAGAAAAATGTCTTATTATTATCAATATTGAAAACAGTTGCGCAGCCTAATGTCTTTGTGGAAACCATGATACATGTTGTTCAGGATTATTTGATGAATAGAAAGTTCAAAAGAACAGCAATTATTTAAAATAGAAATCAGAATAGGAATGTCTTTACTGTCACATTTGATCAATTCAATGCACCCTTGCTGAATTAAAGTATTAATTTCTTTTGAACGGTAGGTAATATTTTGCTTAAAGTGTGGATATCTTTCTTAGTTTTTAAGTGAGGCTTAAGTGTTCAGAAACTTTTCAGGACTACTGTGTAGAAAGGTTCTTGTGTCTAGAAGTTTAAACTTTCAGCCTTTCTTTTCCTTCATCTCCTCTTTCACTTTTTCCATCCCTTTTGTTTTGTTTGCATACCTTTTTCATATAACTGGCACAGTGTTCACTAGTCTTTTCCAAGTACAGGATGTGTGGAAACATTTCCACACATGGGACTAGTTGAGGTTGAGCTTTATTTTGTGATACTGATACTGTTTGAATGCAGATTAAGTTATTAAGTCGATTAGTTAACATTTCTTTTTTTTTAAACCTTTGTTTAGACTGTGATGGTGATGTTGTAGTCGCCATATTGGGCTTTATCAGCTGTCAGTGTATTAAATTGAGCTGTGAAAATATATCTATTAGTCTCCTTTCCAGCCACGTGGCGTCAATTGGAACAATTCATGGATTTAGAGGAATGAAAAACAAAAGAGAGACATATTTGACTGATCGGAAAGGCATAACAGTCAGTAGCTTACCAAAAAATAAATAAAAAAACTGAATTATGGAAATTTGACAGGTCACAGACTAAGAAGGTTATTCTACAAAAAAAAAATCTAGTCTGAGGAAAGACAGATATGCTTGTAGCTTCCTGTTTTCTACCAAGGACTTCCTTTTCAAAAGCCTCCACTATTTTTACACTCTCAAGATGAGTTTCAGAGAACTTGTTTATCAATCCTTGTGTCATGAGAATGACCTGGTTTAGTGTTGCAGACCTTATTTTAGGACTATATAAATTATGTCTTTTACTAAACTGTTAGTCACACGAGAGTTTTCCATTTTTCTTTTCATTTAAACTGCAATATCTATATAATAACATAAAGAAGCCCATATTTATTGTGGATAATAGTCAATTTAGCCCACTTTTACTGACCATGCATCAGTATTATACCATAGTATTTTTGTTTCCCAGCATGCAGAATTTTACTCTATGTGCAGTCTTACCATGGCATGGGAGAATGTGCCTTCATCTGAAGTGAGACAGAAAGTGCTCTGCCTGCAGGGGTTAATGCTGTGGCAGCTTCAGGTCCTTATTAGCAGCCTCTCAAGGCACTTTATGACACTCTGTCTGCCGTAACCCTGCAGAAAAGACCAGCATGTGTTTTCTTTTAGATGCTGGTTGTCAGCATGGGATGCTGGTGTGCTTGTGTCTCCATCGATCACTTGTGTGAGTCTGGTTCCTCTGAAGATCTTTCCCTCCACTGCCTGAACACATTTTTGTCTGTGTCAAAGTCACTTTTCGCTTGTTTACTGGAACTTTAAGGCACAATTTTCTGTAGAAAGCACTATGCAAATAAAAATGACTTGTTTTAGGTTTCATTTCTCTTGTTTTGGACCAGTGCTCTTTTGACGTTGGATCACTTGGACGCATCAGTGTGCATTACTGTTTGATACAAATGCGGTACAAACCCCATCTTCAAAGGTGGTTTGATCACAGGGGTAAATGGGGTCTAAAAGTCTGAATTTCTGCTACACAGTTGCCAATCTTTACTGGGTTAATTGGTACGTGGACCTTCATGTTTGAACCTGCTTCTGTTAATAAATCCATTTCTGGCAGCTTGGCTTTTCACCTGTAGGCATTAATGTAATAATTATAATTCAAGCCTTTCTCTCTCTTTATAGCCACAAGTGAATACATTTTTGTCCGGTTAAGTCATCTTATGCTGTTCATGACTTACAGGGATTCCGAACGTAAGCATTACTGTTCAAAAGTTTGGGGTCAAAAAGACTTTTCAATGTTTTTAATAGAAGCAACTTATGCTCACCAAGGCTGCATTTATTTAATAATAATAATAATGATAAAAACAGTAATAATGGATAATATTATTACAATTCAAAATAACTGTTTTCTATTTGAATATTTAAAAATATAATTTATACTTGTGATGCAAAGCTGAGCTTTCAAGACCATTAATCCAGTCTTCAGTTTTACATGATCTTTCAGAAATCCTTCTAATATGCTGATTTGCTGATCAAAACACATTTCCAACACTGAAAACTTGTTGTCCTGCTTAATATTTTTGTGAAAACCATGAAACCTTCTTTCAGGATTTCTTCATGAATAGAAATAGCAATTTAAATAGCAATTATTTAAAATAGAAATTCAATTTTTCAATTTAATTCAAGTTTATTTCAGTATCTAAGAAATCTTTTGTGTCATTATAAATGTCTTTAATTTCACTTTTGATCAGTCCTTGTTGTATTAGTACAGATTATTGTCATACTGGTCTAGTTTGTTATCCATCTTTGCTTAATCTAAAAGCACTTTGGATGTAAATATATCTGTGCATGTGCGAGCAGAGGAAACAGAGATGTGCTTTTAAATACAACAATTGTGCCGGTGAGTTGCTGAAAAGAAGAGCAAAATGAGATGCAACAATCAAATATGTCCATCTAATGCATGCCTATATAGACTAACAATTGAAAAACAGCACAAATTTCATATTTTTTACTTGCATTTACATAATGGATTAGTCGTTGCTCCTCTTGAAGACCAAATGGAGTTGAGAGCATTTATTTGGATATGACACATGTGCCACCTTATTTGACCATTTATGAATTACGACTGTCTGGAAAGAGAGAGAACGAAAGAGCAAAAGAGTGAGGAGGCAGAAAGTGAACCCTGCAGAAATGACAGCTATTTCCTGCCATCGCAGGAAACTCCTCTATTAGAACCAGATTTTCTTGAGCTCCATTGCGGCTGCCTTTTTATTCCTTTAATCATTCACAGCTTTTTAGAGAGACCATGTAAGAAAGAAGGAGGCTGTGGAGGAGAAATGGAGGTTTCAAAGCCCATCTGCTCAATCTCAAAGCTTCTTCTCACTTCTTTGTTCTCAAGCGTTCCCTTTATGATGGAGTTTCAAAACATCACATCTTTACTTGTTCATTCATTCACTCCTTCTGTGTTTACTGTAGAGTGCACTCACTTGCATAATCAGCACTGACAATAGAGCTGAGCAATGTGTACCTTCATCAGCGAGCATTTGGTCTTAGTTAAAGCTGTGCCTTGTTAACGATGCACAAACACACCATCTTAACCACTTTACATGATGGCATCTTGATGAAGTGTTAAGGAGGATGATGCACATGTTTAATGTATTGCAAAATTTGAGGACATGCACAATTTAAAGATAGGAACTGAGCATGGAATAGAGTTGTTAATGCTTCCCATAATGTGTATTGCAGTTCTTTTGGAGTGATATTGAATAAAATTGAGACTTTTCATTAGTCTGTTTTAAATTAATGCTGCTCTCTATTCATCAAAAAAAAATTTTTTAAGTATTTTCCACAAAAATATAAAGCAGCACAACTCTCAAGCGTTCCCTTTATGATGGAGTTTCAAAACATCACATCTTTACTTGTTCATTCATTCACTCCTTCTGTGTTTACTGTAGAGTGCACTCACTTGCATAATCAGCACTGACAATAGAGCTGAGCAATGTGTACCTTCATCAGCGAGCATTTGGTCTTAGTTAAAGCTGTGCCTTGTTAACGATGCACAAACACACCATCTTAACCACTTTACATGATGGCATCTTGATGAAGTGTTAAGGAGGATGATGCACATGTTTAATGTATTGCAAAATTTGAGGACATGCACAATTTAAAGATAGGAACTGAGCATGGAATAGAGTTGTTAATGCTTCCCATAATGTGTATTGCAGTTCTTTTGGAGTGATATTGAATAAAATTGAGACTTTTCATTAGTCTGTTTTAAATTAATGCTGCTCTCTATTCATCAAAAAAAAATTTAAAAAGTATTTTCCAGCATTGATAATAATAAGAAATGTTTCTTGAAGACTGAAGACTGGAGTAATGATGCTAAAAATTCAACTTGCATCACAGGAATACGTTTAAAAATATATTCAAATAGAAAACAGTTGTTTTAACTTTTAATAATATTTCACAATTTTACTGTTTTTACTGTATTTTTGTTCAAATCAATGCAGCCTTGGTGAGCAAAAGAGGATACTTTCAAAAATATATACCTGTATAAAAAAAAAAATCTTTGCAACCAGAAACACACACACAGAAACTTAAATGATAGGCCTATTTCTATGATCATTTTATATCAGAAGCTACATTTACTGTATGCTCTGTGTAAATGTGTTATGAGTGAGATTTTTGAGCATTTTTTTCAGTTTGATTACAGTAACACTAAATCTATGTTTTGGAAGTGTAAATCTGTGCGCAATGATTAATCAGGCCTGAAAACACATTCATCTGTTGTTCAACAGTTTATCTGTTGATGAGTTGTTGAATTTACACCTCTAGCACTCTCTAATAAATTAAGAGTCATAATTAAAGTTGATAAGAGTATCTGCATCAGTTTTCGAGCTTTAATCTTTAACCGCTTTGCCCTTCAGTCTTTCAACTTCTCTGATCTTCAGAACTTTTCTTTTTATTACATTCGTATGGCTGAGTGAGTACAGAAATCCCTCTGGTTTTCATTCAAATAAAATGGTAATTTTTCATACACATGCACCAGAATGATTGCCAAAAATTGTGTGTGGCCGTCTAAAGTAATTGCTTTAGAAGTAACAGCATACTGCATGCTTTCCATATGCAGTCATTGAGCCGTACTTCATACGGCACATATAGTAGAGTCATGCATTGTGTCCTGGCTTGCCATCACAAGACCACGCCAAGAGGCTTAAATCATATGAACTATTCCTGGTGGTAAGAAATGGATGGATAGTTGGATAGACAGATAGCAGTTATTATTTCAGGCTATTATTGTGGTATCAGCTATTTCTTTTAGGTTAGGCAGTTAAATGTCTTTCAAATGGTCTCCTTCTCTCTAAGTGAACCGTTCTTGACCAGAATAAACTTCAAAGTGGACCAGACTTTAATGAAATACGCCCATCACTAGTGATCCCAATAGTCTTGACTCTGAACTTTTTCTCCCAGCAGTGATTTTTAGTCAGTAGTTGGGATCAATCAGACCACAGGCCACGTTATTTTCATTACCCACAGTGTTGAGTGCAGGAAAGACGAGCTTTCCCATAATTCTCCCTCCATGTGTAGCGGTGGCTCTGGAATCAGTCTTTAAATTAGATGGGAAAGTTCTGGTTTGGATTAGCTAGTCTTAGACTAAGAAACCATGTGTGTACGTGATGGAAAACGCTGAGAGAATACTAAAGCAATAGATTAATCATGAAATTGATGCATAATCCTTGTCTAGTTGCATATTTTACAGATTCCAAGCAATATATGAAATACTTTATTGACTAAAAGAGAAATATTTCTTTAGAAAGACATGCGCTGATAAATAATGCGCAATAAGACGAGGAACGTGTATTAAGAAAGTAAATAGGGAATTTGTACACAACATCCTCAATTATGTGTTTATTTGTCTGTTAAATTTAATTAGAGTTTCAAAATCCAGACTGTTTTGTTGCAGGCCGGCATGGTCGTTGTGTTATCAGTAGAATTTGGTGATAGTGCCTTATGAGAAGAAAGTAAACAAGATGTTTAGTCTCCTGGCATTTGTGTTTGTGTCTATGATGCTCATCAACGCAGAAATGCAATGCTGTTTGCTGGAATTTGGCCATAAAACAAACAGACACATGTAAACACTTATTCAATTAAGATGGTTTCCATGTAAACATGTCCCCCAAGAATCCAAGCTAGACCGTAAAAGCCACAGTATGCTTAATAGAGCTCCGGACGTCACGTGACCCATTCTGTTTACACCACCATGCTGGCAGGCAGGGACAGCCGGGAGCGAATATGAAATGAATGGCGCCAGCATGAGTTTCAAGGCAACAGAGTTCACTGCGTACTTTAATTCAAAAGACATAGACCTGTACATAGCAAAACTTAATAGATTAAGCATAACAGATCCCTATAATGCCCCCGTGGTGCTTTTAACGTGTAGCCTATCAATAAAGGAACGGATACTAACCAAAGCCCTTCTCCATCAGTTGCTCAGTTTGGCCAGGAGGCCAGCTCTAGGAAGAGTCCTGGTTGTTTCAAACTTCTTCCATTAAGGGTAACAGAGACTACATGCTTCTGTGACCCTTCAGTGAAGCAGAATTTTTTTCTGAAATCTTCCCCAGATGTGTGGCTTGACACAAACCTGTTTCTGAGCTCTACAGGCAGTTCTTTTGACCTCAGGGCTTGGTTTTTGCTCTGATATGCATTATCAGCTGTTAGACCTTTAATTAAGACGTGTGTGCCTTTCCACATTATACCCATTCAATTGAATTTGCCACAGGTTAACTTCACTTGAAGTGTAGTAATATCTACAAGCAATTTGAATGCTCCTGAGCTAAATTTCAACTGCCCCAGATAAGGGTATGAGTACTTATGCAATGGAATCATTTATTTTTCTGATTTACTTAACGAATACTGTGTGAGGGGGCAAGAAACGGGCCAAGGGAGGTCACGTACGGACACATAAATTAAGCCCAATATACGGGACGGTTGGCAACCCTAGCTTTCCCCTACCTGTTCTGGCATCCTGGCGCACAGCAGCTGTCCTGATTGATGGATTGATGGATTGATTGATGGATTGATGGATGGATGGATGGATGGATGGATCAATCTTTTTCCTATAAAAACCATCATTCCAGAAAGCATGTTTCACATGTTGTTGAGAGCGGCATGACTGCCAACTCGCACAGATATGTATTCATGGCAGCTGCTCTCTCTTACAGATGGAACAGACCATGTGTTGCTTCGTCTGTTGTTCAGTTCTAGTTCTCTAACCATGCAAATGTACAGCTGGAAAGATCACATCATTTTAATTTCAGAACATGGGAAGTGTGATTTACTGTCTATGTATGCATTTAAACAGAGTCTCTTCATAAAACAAAACATCAACAGCATGGAAAGCAGAACTGTAACTTGTGAGAGAGGGGAACAAAATTCAACTGTGATTAGTCTCTGTGCTGTTACTGATGTTCGTACTTATAGTTTATCACAACATATCTATGTCAGTTACATCGATAGGTCATGAATCCATGTAAACAAACAAATGTTTTGATCAGGGTTGTATTTTATTGACTTTTCTATTGCACTCATGGTAATACCATGGTACTCTTTGTCAACGTTAGCATCTCTTCCCAAAACAAAAATGCATGGCAGCTGGATTTTTTTGTTTAATCTTAATATATAAACCATTCTATCTAACGACATTCTATTAGCCTTACGCATGAAAACATCACTGCTGACCCTTGAGCCGTCTGCATGAATCCAGAAACCTAAACCCTCACCAGACTCACTGCTTCATTTCCTGTCTGTTTGCCTGCTCTCCTCACCATCCTCAGCTTCCACTCAGCCATATCAGCTGAGGGCAAACATTAGAACCATTTTGGGTCATTATGTCCTCTGTGCCATTTAAAGCAATTACATAGGTATGCATCATGAGTTTTTGCTTTCTGTTTCCATAATGCTCTTACATTTTTAATCTGCACTTTTGTCACAGTTTTAGACTTCATTTGATAGAGCTACAGTAGCATGGTTATACGTTTTAACAGTTGTTATAACTTTGTTATATACACATTGTTATATATTTGAGCTCAGAGTTCCACAACTGATGAATCAGAATCAGAATTTTTTTTGATAAAACAAGATGATTAAAGTAGAATCATAAAAATGTACCATGGTAAACATGAAGATTTAAATACTGAAATTCATGGTATTTTAAATACATAAACATTTACAAAGAAACATCAAGTAACACATTGAATTAAACGTTAAATTTTAAAGTAGAAAGGCTGTAATGGTATTTTCTTGTAAAGCATACTCCAATAATCTTTATTTACAACTTCGAAAAAAAATGTTTACAGTGTGCACTGAAAAAAATGGTGTAGAAATTATTTTAACTAAGAAATTGCTAGCAAAGTTCACAAACAATTACAAAGAAACAGCAAAATATTGAATTTAAATGTTTACAGTGTGCACTGAAAAAAATGGTGTAGAAATTATTTTCACTAAGAAATTGCTAGCAAAGTTCACAAACAATTACAAAGAAACAGCAAAATATTGAATTTTAAAAAAAAATTGCTCCAAAATGTTTCATTTATAACTGAAAAATATTTTTAAATGTACTCCATGGTACTTCCAAGAATACCATGGTATTCATTTTTTCTGCTTTTTGTGATTTTAAATATCCTGATATTACCATCACTGTACCATGGTACGCCACAATAATTTTTTGTAAGGGAAACACAATTTATTCAAACATCTGTGATTTTTAGATTCCCTTGATGTGCCCATGTGTGTCTAATACAATCCTGTTACATTACACAACACGATGACACCCCTGACCCCTGGACTAGAAGCCAATCAATGATATTGATGTACACAGAAACAATTATTGATCACAAACAGCAGGCTATTCAGCTGCATTCATTGCACTGGTGAGTCAAACGAGAAAAAAATGTAAAAACACACTGAACTCAAAGCGTGTTGTCATGTTGTTGTTGACAGTAGTAATTAGGCTACTGAATTTATGGAACCAGTGATTACACCAAGGAGAATTATACCCTTTCAGCACAGGCCTATATGGGCTTTATTTACCGCTGCTGTAATGTGTGTGTGTGTGTGTGCCAGTCAAAGGGACATTCAAACAAAATGCACCATTTGTAAGAAACAAACTCTATTGACTGACTCCTTCTGGCACGAGCTGTCAGTCAGGTGGGGAGCGCCTCATTGGCAGGACAATGAGCCAGACTTCTGTTTACTCTTTAACATGTCAATGGGCCTTTTGTAGGAAGGGCTATAGTTGGAGTGTAAGTGTCAAACCCTCTGAAGACTGCCTGCCATGCTGTCACCCCTCTTCATCCTTTGTTACCCCGCTGTGTTCCTAAAGGGGATATGCATGACTTTAAGGCGATTAAAGGGAAATATTCAGTCTGGAAGGCTGGAAGGTATCTGATTTTTCTTTATACATTGGTCCAAAAAGTATTTGTCACACTTAAAAATGTCTTAATGTCATTGCATTAAATGACATTCTGGCATTTTTTTTTCTTTTCATTTTTTGCTCTTTCAATCTGTCTTTCAATTGACTGATGTTTTGGTGAATTTTGTTGGATGTATGAAAGTTTTTATGAAATAGGTTGCTTCAAAAATGTGCTTTTGCTATCTTTCTTGAACAAAAATGCATTTGCTTAGATATTTTGTGATCCAATACAACGACGTTCATACATTTTTAAGTGTGACTTAAGTGGCCAAATACATTTTGGGGCCATTCATGCTTCACTCTGGCATCTAAGCAGGGCTGAGCCTGGTCAGTACCTGGATGGGAGACCTCCTGGGAAAACTAGGTTGCTGCTGGAAGAGGTGTTAGTGAGGCCAGCAGGGGGTGCTCACCCTGTGGTCTATGTGGGTCCCGATACCCCCTGACAATGTAAAGCGCTTTGAGTGCCTAGAAAAGCGCCATATAAATGTAATGAATTATTATTATTATCTTGTTTCTTCTTGTGGTCAAACATCAAGAAAGGTCCTTCAGAAGAGTTTTGGTGATGGCCATCTGTCCCTCAGTTTTTCTCCCTGCAGGGGGTAGCTCCTGTAAGACAGATCAATAATCATTTCCTAACGACAGACACACTTTCAACTGTCTCACTTTTTCTGAAGCTTCTTCAGTAAAGCAATCATTCTTGTTTTAGTTGATGAAAGAGAATTGAACTAACCGCAAACAGCTGAGCAAAAGGTACCTTAAACATAAAGCATTGGTTTACTGTAGGATTTACACTCTTTTCTGCATTGATGATCATTATAAATGTGGATGCATCACAGCATACACTAACGTTAGAAAGTTTGGGGGTCAGTAAGATTTATTTGGTTTTGTTTTGGAAAGAAGCCTCTTATGCTCACCAAGGCTTCATTTATTTGATTAAAAATGAACTAAAACAGTAATATTGTGAAATAATACAATTTAAAATAACAGTTTTTGAATTTTTTACAATTATTTTTCTTTGATGGTAAAGCTTAATTTTCAGCGTCATTACTCCAGTCTTCAGTGTCACATGATCCTTCAGAAATCTTTGTTATATGCTGATTTATTAAAACATTTATTATTATCAGTTTTGAAAACACTGCTGCTTAATATTTCTGAGGAAACAGTGATGGTCAAAAGAACAGCATTTATTTGAAATGGAAATCTTTTGAAACATTTTGAATGTCTTTACTGTTACTTTTGTTACTTAAACTATGAATTTACTGTATCCATGCTTAATAAGTATTTTGAATAAGTAATTTCTTTCATAGACCAAAGTCTTTCTCACCCTTTTCAATCTTAGTGTATTTGTTTATAATGCTCCTGCAATTTTGCATGCACTCATTTTCTCCACTTAATGTTGATGCAAATCAATAGCATTTTGAAGACAAAAGCACTCACCATAGACCATGCATAATATTTTTCAGATTCAACTTCAATAAATAAATAAAAATAGTGAAAAGGTCCCAGCCAGGTTCCAATCTCTAGTGCCCATAATGTGCTTATCAGCTGTGTTTTGGCTGAACATTGTGGATCAGCTGACTGCCATATTTTGCCCCTCAGGCCACATATTGACTTTTGGAGATACCAGTTGCGTCAGAGGTCTCATTTCATCGCTAGAATCACCTTTGCATGACGTTAAAGGAGTGGCATGGACAAATCAGCTGATCGTTTTTCATACTGTAGCAACAGAGGAAATGGATTGTTCATGTTCATCTGTTTGTTCGAGGCCATGTGTTTCCTCAGTTATGCCTTTCAGCAACACATACTGGACTTTTGCGGGTGATTCAACACACTAAAGTTTGGACTTTCAAAAACTGTCATAAGACATTATTTTCCCAAACATCCCACAGATTGCCATTAGCACACATTCGGAAAGATGATTTCATGCTTATCTACTCATAAGAATGAACAGATGCTAGTCTTGCACAGCCAGACTATCATGATTAAGTTTAATTTTTCATCTTATTCTGGCCAAGAACTGTCCACTCAGAAAGTAAGGGCCTGTCTGACTGACTTGAAAGGCGGCCAATCAGTTCATTTTTACGGCATGTTTTAATGTGCTATTTAAAGGCATGTTTATCTGAAGTATTTGATACCACAATAATAAATATGATTCAAAAGGTTCCCTAACAACAAAACCCTATGCTCTTCTTATGGCAATGAAAACCTCATGAGTGTCTAGGGATTGAAACAAACTCTAAAAACAGTTTCAGCTGTATAGGTTATGAGAATGAATCCATTGTTATAGTTTTGGCGATGATTCTTTCTACCCCGAACCTTAGAAGGATGTGAGCCGTTCCATTTTTATTCTACAGGAAGGGGCGACTTATCATGCTGCACCCTTTGCATCAGCTTCCTGTCTCTGAGAATCAACCATTGTGTTGCAGGCCATTTCGAGCAGTCGCTCAACAATTGCTATCATTTGTTGAGTAAAGGCTTGACTCATTGGTCATTTGTCCACCACTAGATACAAGATCTTTTGTATGTACTCCCTTTAACATTTCGCATGTGCAGGAGTCACTCATATTTTCTAGTTGGTAAATGCATTCATAATGCAATCGTCAAGACATGTTGTTGAACAGTTGTGTGTTCCCTCAAATTCTTCTCTCTGGCATGGGCACTGCAGAGACACATGCTGAGTAGTGAAAAAAGCCTGGTTTACAATGCAGCCTGTGATAGAGTTTATGAAGAACAGATGAGAATGTTGGCAGAGCTCCATTATTCTGAGAGTGATTACCTCACATGTTTGGCCCAGAATTTCATAGTTTCATCCTCTATGGACTATAGCAACAGAACAGCGCTCTGTGAAATATATACTGCATTTCAAAAATAAAAACTCAGAGGAACCATTTGAATTCATTAATCATATTGTTTTAAAGCCATTTTACACAGAGCAACGCCTTAAAACCCCCAGTGAGCAAGCAAGTGGTGATGGTATGAAGAATCATGGTTCATTCTCTTCTGGATTTACTCTTCATTTCAAACTTTGTGATTTTGGAGCTTGATATTTTGGAGACTTCATTCTTTTTCATTGTATTTCAAACGAGTTGCGGAGACATTCAAACAATGCACCTTGTTTTTCTACACAAGAAAGAAACTGTTGTGTATGAAGCATGTGCTGAATGACTACTTTGTGAAGATTTGGTAGTCTAATAGTTGGAAGTTTGTTTGACTAATAGTGTAAAAATTAGCATCTATTTAGATCACATACTGTTCAAAAGTTTGAAGTCTAGTAACTTTTTTTAATGTTTTTAAAGAAGTCTCTTCTGCTCACCAAGGCTGCATTTATTTGAAAATGTAATTTATTCCTGTGATGCAAAGCATCATTACTCCAGTCTTCAGTGTCACACGATCCTTCAGAAATCATTCTAATATGTCGATTTGATGCTCAAGAAACATTTCTTATTATCAGTGTTGAAAATAGTTGTACTGCTTCATATTTTTGTCAAAACCATCATAAACCATGACATTTTTTCAGGATACTCTGACAAACAGAAAGCTAAAAAAAAACAGCATTTAAAATAGAAGTCTTTTATAACTTTATTAATGTCTTTACTGTCACTTTTTATAAATTTAATGCATCCCTGCTGATTAAAAGTGATGTCTTTTAAAAAAATCTTACTGAACCCAAACACATTTTTCCTCTGATCGTTAATGCAAATCGATAGAGCATTTTGCAGACATGAACATGCACAATTTTTTTTTCAACATTAACTTGCACCAAGAGCTTGTAACACTCCAAAGAGAAAGGAAAACTTGAAATCGCATCATATGACCACTTTAACAATTTAACTTTAACTTAACAATGAAAAGATCTCAGCCAAGTCTCAATCTCTGGTGCTCATAATGTGTTTTGGTGCCCATTAGCGGTGTTTTGACCTCAGACTTTTGAATGGTAGTGTAGATAAATCAAAGCATTAAGACTTGTGGCACCACAACACAGATACAATCAAGTGATGGGATTATGAAGGTTTATGGCAGAAACACCTGGATCTGAGGAGGCTTTCTACAGGGTTAGACGTTTTCAAATAGGATTTGCATCTTTCCCAAAGACTAACGGGTTTCCACATTACTAAGCTTATTTTTAACCCTCCCATGAAGAGGTTAACACTGTCATTATACCCTTTCATTTGTGGTTAGATTGACCCCTACTTTCTTAGTTAAGAAGCCTTAGCATGCAATGAGGTTTCATCCATTCCTGAAGTGGCTGCTTTGCTTTTATATTATGTATTGATTATGGTGTCTTTGTTTGTTTCAACCTTGATAGAAGTAATCAAAAATGACAGTTACCATGCAAGTACATCCCAGTCATTGGCACACGTACAGCATGAGGGAAATCTAACTTCTAAAAGTGAAGTTATGGCCGCAGATTGGGTGGAGTAGAAATATCCAGCAAATGCACTGCAATGTGGTCGGTGTCGGCACAGCATGACAAATTGATTGGTTTTCAAATTACTGTGTTTGAAAACATATGCTAGTCTTGCTATTTACAGGACTGAGTAGGGAACTCGACCCCTATCACTTTTTGACTTTTGGACAGTGATATCCATCCTGGCAACATTTCTGAAGACTTGAATTATACCATTATATCCACTGCTACACACATTTTTGCTAATACTGGGTTAGATGACTTTGATTTGCACTACCATTCAAAACTTTGAGGTTAGTATTTTTATATAT
>NW_015646846.1:42927-70336 GCF_001515625.1 Sinocyclocheilus rhinocerous | reverse complement strand
AAGAAATTGAATACTTTTATTCTTCAAGGACACATTAAATTGATCAAAAGTAACAGTAAAGACATTAATAGAAAGACTTACATTTGAAATAAATATTGTTCTTTTGAACTTTCTATTTCTATAACTTTTAAAGATTCCTGATACAAAGAACTATCACAGTTTTTTACAAAAATATGAAGCAGCACAACAACAAAGTTTTCAACTTTGATAATAAAGAAATGTTTTTTGAGCAGCAAATCAGCATATATGAAAGTTTTCTGAAGGATCATGTGACACTGAAGACTGGAGTAATGATGCTGAAAATTCAGCTTTGCATCACAGAAATAAATTACATTTAAACACAGGTACAAAGTCCAGCAGAGGTGAAAGCAGATTAGGATGTCTACAGCAGACAGGTGATGTGTCTCAGGTCTATGTTAAAATGAACAAACCCAGAGGACAATTGTATTGCTTATTGGTAGCTTATAATAATAAGAAATGTTTCTTGAGCAGCAAATCAGCATATTAGAATGATTTCTGAAGGATCATGTGACACTTAAGACTGGAGTAATGATGCTGAAAATTCAGCTTTGCATCACAGAAATAAATTACATTTAAACACAGGTACAAAGTCCAGCAGAGGTGAAAGCAGATTAGGATGTCTACAGCAGACAGGTGATGTGTCTCAGGTCTATGTTAAAATGAACAAACCCAGAGGACAATTGTATTGCTTATTGGTAGCTTTTTATCAGTTCTCAATTATGAGTTAGTTGCTCATACAGTGCAGAGCTATAAAAGTTTGCTCCTGGAGGAATTTGAGGCCTGGTTTTGAGATCTGTATTTAGTGCTGTGCTTGATCACACGAAAGCAGTGTATTTTTAGGTGAAGGTTTATACATCTACATATGCAGTATGTTCGAAATGTTGTCAGCAAGATCAATTCAAGACATGGATCTGTTTTATTCAGCAGGACTGAACTTCCTCTTTCCAGAGCAGTCATAAAACCTTGTCTCCTTACATTTTCATGCACTGCACCTCAGGCAAACTTTTTGCACAGATGAAAAATGTTTTTGAATTTATCATTCATAATTTATAAGCTGCAGACAAATGGTTGTAAATGAGATGTTTGTAATATGTTCTCTATTAATTTTTACCAGTATACACTGTAAAAAAATATTTTTTATTGGAGTATGTTTTGCTAGCAAATACTATTTCAGTGTTTAATTCAAAATGTGACTTGCTGTTTTTTTGGGGGGGGTTTTTGTGAAATTTACTACCAATTTTTTAAGTGAAATGTTTTCTAAACCAGTTTAGTGGTACACAGAATAATTCAAACTTGTGCAAATGGACATAAAATTTACTGTAATGTATGAACTCTGCCTCAGGATTTAGTATTAGTCTTTTTAAGCAAGTCAGTTCATGTGAGATGCAGCAATTTTTTTTGTCAAGCTTCTTCATTGAGGAAAGACCTTATATTTTAATGTCAAATTTAGAAGGAAATCAGACAAAATAATAAATGTGTTTCTTTCCCATTCGTTGTTTTCTGTTTATCTTGTCTCTGGTATTATATGTCCTACATAACCTCTGACCTGGACTGTGTTTGAGGTCCAAGGCATGAGCTGCAAATGTGTCAGCAGGGTTAACAAGATCTATGTCAGCTGTTAATGCCACATCCATGTAGTTCATGCAGACTCAGTCAACTTAGTGAACTGGAGGTAGTATGCATGGGAGAACTAGCGTATGTACCCTCATCTGAGAGTGTGAATGTTTGTTAAGCATGTGTTTTAGAACCAGCGTGTCGTGTCTGTCGGCAGGTCGCGGGGCGGCGGTACTCTCTCTGGGATGACTTCCTGGTGCAGGGCCGGCGTGAGGGTCAAAAGGAAATGACCTTGGAGGAACTGCTGAAACACATTCAGGTTAAGCACACACGCTGTCAGCATCAGACACTTAAAAGACATCAGATACCATTCACACTCAGTCTCACACCAGTTTTTTCTAAATCTTCTTTGTCTTTTCTTTGGAACCAGAACTGATTTTTTAGTGCCACAGAAATACATGCACTAGTTATTGTATTTTTGATCAAATAAATGCAGCCTTGGTGAGCATAAGACACTTTTTCCAAAAACCATAATCTTAATTATTTCGAACTTTTTAACTAGCACTGTATAAAGTGCACAGTATGCAAATGTTCGCACTGAATATATGCATGATTTACTGTACTACATTTGACAAAATGTGCAGTATACAACCAGAGCACACTGCATTGTTTACTGGGATCACAATGTAGTGCACTCGACTTGACCTTTCATTCCTAAACTGACGAATGAACAGAGCTGGGTAGATTACTTACAAATTGTAGTCCGTTACTAATTCGAAATGACATGACAAAAGTTGTAGTTAGTAGCGTAATCTTTTCGTTTATCACATTGATTTACATACCATATCTTGTACCATATCGACATAATTATCAGAATATTAACTAATATTTAACACCTCCTTTTTATCTCATTATTTGTTAGGCTGCAGAAAGACATTTTCACACACAAAATTAAATAAAATGCAAAATAACTTATTTCCTTAATAATTGCACAACACTTTCTAAATTAAACATTGAATGTAAAGGTGCATTTGTATATATTTCAAATGAATTTTTTTATAGTATGTTTCATATCCTTTTTTTGTAAATTGTATGCACTATAGTTACTGTACAGTAATCTAGTACTTAATTCTCAACATAACCGATGTTACTTCGGCATAGCAGTGACCTTCCTGTTCCTCTATAATTATGAGCGAGTCCATACCACACCCTTACATAAATAAACACTCTCTACATTAATTCACAGCAACTATTCTTATGTAATCGTGTCTTATACTGAAGATAATGCTGGTTTATAAAGGTTTGGTTCTTCTTTGATTTAGTCAAAAAAGAGAAGAGGTATTTTTATTGATTGATAAACTTATTGTTTGTGCAGCATAACTGATTTGGTACGCACCGCGACCAAGTGTGAGATTCCAGATCACCAGCAGATGTTGGAGATCGTTCCCTCATTTGAAGAGGATGAGGACTGCCAGACTGTCCCGCCCATCAGATACCTGCTCAGGTGATGCTGGAATCCAGATGTCAACTATTAACCTCTCTCTATTAACTTTGATTCTAGGTTTATGCTGAACAGTCATGTGAATTTGTACACTGCAAAAATGACTGTTGAAAATAATCAACATGGTAAATTTAATAAGGTTTATTCTTAAAGGGATCATATGATGTTGCTAAAAAGAACATTTTGTGTATTTGGTGTAATGAAATGTGTTTATGCGGTTTAAGGTTCAAAAAACACGTCAAGTGCTTCACCTTCCTGTCATTTCTTCATATACATTTCTGTGAAACATTTGGCACCATGTAGAAGCATATGAAAACGGTCCAAAGTTTGGCACAACACAAAAGTTATACTTGTAATAATATTTTACTGATTTTATTGTATTTTTGATCAAATAAATGCAGCCTTGGTGAGCATAAGACACTTTTTCCAAAAACCATAATCTTAATTATTTCGAACTTTTTAACTAGCACTGTATAAAGTGCACAGTATGCAAATGTTCGCACTGAATATATGCATGATTTACTGTACTACATTTGACAAAATGTGCAGTATACAACCAGAGCACACTGCATTGTTTACTGGGATCACAATGTAGTGCACTCGACTTGACCTTTCATTCCTAAACTGACGAATGAACAGAGCTGGGTAGATTACTTACAAATTGTAGTCCGTTACTAATTCGAAATGACATGACAAAAGTTGTAGTTAGTAGCGTAATCTTTTCGTTTATCACATTGATTTACATACCATATCTTGTACCATATCGACATAATTATCAGAATATTAACTAATATTTAACACCTCCTTTTTATCTCATTATTTGTTAGGCTGCAGAAAGACATTTTCACACACAAAATTAAATAAAATGCAAAATAACTTATTTCCTTAATAATTGCACAACACTTTCTAAATTAAACATTGAATGTAAAGGTGCATTTGTATATATTTCAAATGAATTTTTTTATAGTATGTTTCATATCCTTTTTTTGTAAATTGTATGCACTATAGTTACTGTACAGTAATCTAGTACTTAATTCTCAACATAACCGATGTTACTTCGGCATAGCAGTGACCTTCCTGTTCCTCTATAATTATGAGCGAGTCCATACCACACCCTTACATAAATAAACACTCTCTACATTAATTCACAGCAACTATTCTTATGTAATCGTGTCTTATACTGAAGATAATGCTGGTTTATAAAGGTTTGGTTCTTCTTTGATTTAGTCAAAAAAGAGAAGAGGTATTTTTATTGATTGATAAACTTATTGTTTGTGCAGCATAACTGATTTGGTACGCACCGCGACCAAGTGTGAGATTCCAGATCACCAGCAGATGTTGGAGATCGTTCCCTCATTTGAAGAGGATGAGGACTGCCAGACTGTCCCGCCCATCAGATACCTGCTCAGGTGATGCTGGAATCCAGATGTCAACTATTAACCTCTCTCTATTAACTTTGATTCTAGGTTTATGCTGAACAGTCATGTGAATTTGTACACTGCAAAAATAAATAATCAACATAATCAACATGGTAAATTTAATAAGGTTTATTCTTAAAGGGATCATATGATGTTGCTAATTTGTGTATTTTGTGTATTTGGTGTAATGAAATGTGTTTATGCGGTTTAAGGTTCAAAAAACACATTACATTATTTTTTCTCCTCTATGCCCCGCCTTTCTGAAACGCGTCGATTTTTACAAAGCTCATCGGTCTGAAAAGCGAGGTGTGCTGTGATTGGCCATCTATCCAGTGCGTTGTGATTGGCCGAATTCCTCAAGCGTTTGACAGAAATGTTATGTCCCTTACCATATTGATTATAATGCGATACAAAGTAGTTTCGCTTTCACAACGAAACACACAGCGCCTTCACGACATGGTGGCGGCAACAACAATACTACAGCGAGAATAAAAATCACGCCTTCTTTCTTTGCGTGAACATTTGGGCGGCGTTATGCAAATCTTCCCACATCGTGACGTAGATATGTGGGGGCGTGTTAGAACGAGCCGTTTTAGGTAGGCGTGGTTGACTCTTAACTTTTATAAAGAATATCTCTTTGGATTTGAGACTTTAGTCTTTGCAACTTTACAGATCTTCTTTATGCACCAAGAGCTTGTAACACTCCAAAGAGAAAGGAAAAATTAAAATCGCATCATATGACCCCTTTAAAACAAATAAAAATATTGCCTACAAAACTAAACAAAAAAGTAACACTTTACAAAAAGGTCTCTTTTGTTAACATTAGTTAATGTATTAACTACACTGGAAAAAAAATTCAATCAGAAATTGCTAGTAAATTTCACATATAATTACAAAGAACCAGCAAGTAAAACATTGAATTAAACATAATTTGTAAGTAGAAAAACGTACTTCAATCATTTTATTTACAACTTTTCAAATTTATACTTTATAAAGAAATTATTTAAAAATCTGTAAATATATTTACATTTATTCATCTTTGTTAATGTTAATAAAAATAGTTGTTCATTGTTCACACAACTTGATTTTAAAAATGCATTAGTAAATGTTGAAATTAACATTAATTAACGCTGTAGAAGTATTTGGTTACACTTTATTGGTGTCCTTGTTACAGTGTAATTATACATTTAAGTACTGAGTAATATTGATTAATTACATGTACTTACTATATGGTTAGGGTTTGGCTTAGGTGATTATGTATGTATAATTAATTGTTTTTATAATAGTAAGTACATGTAACGTGTATCAAGGACACCTTAAAATAAAGTGTTACAAGGTATTTTTAATTCTTAGTTCATGTTAACTAATGTAGTAACTAATGTTAACAAATGAAACATTTTAACGTGTTACCAATATTTAAAAAGTCTCAAGTAAATGTATCTTGCTACCAAGAAAACAAGACAAATATGGATTAAGATTATGATATTTTGCAGTGCAAAGCTTGAACTGGAAAGTTTTTTGTAAAGAATCTCATTATTTTACAGTCTGTAAGTGAAATATCTTTCTGTTGTTTCTTTTAAACGTGTCTCCTGTATCAATATGACCCCTGTGGTTTGTTAATTCCCGCCCTCATCCCTTTGTTATGCAGTCATGACCGCCCACCCCTCACCTCACTATTACCATGAATGAAAGCATTTTCAGAGCAGAGCCAGAGACCCCAATGAGCTGCGTCTGCTTCAGTTAATTAATGTAATCACCTTTAGATGCATCTGTGTGCGTTCAGTCCTAATCACATTACAGCAGTGGGTCTTTCACAAAAAGACTTGACAGCTGGCTCTTTTTCTTGCTATTGTATTCTGGTTATAAGCCTTCAATTCTGCAGTAAAATTCTTAATATAAAAAAACTACTGTATCTGTCTACATCTCATATCATTATCAGTAAAGTCTTATTTTAAAGAGTGCATTCCATATTTTAGTCACTCAGCTGCTGCCTCTTAGAAATGAAGGATAATATTTGCACAGTATATGAGCTATTCGGTTTCATGTTGAAACTATGAACTATTGCACAACTCTAAGAAATTAAAATTGGTATACACATGAAAAGGCTCGAGTCATTTGACTGCAATTGAATGTAGGAGAACGTCAAACTTATGAGAGCTAAACAAATTGAATGTTGGGTTAGCATTGAAAATAATTGGGGGATTATGAACTGTAAGACTTATTAAAGAATCAGAATAAATGTATTGAAAATTGATGTCTTGTATTTCAGTTGAAACCGATTTATAAAAGCAGATTTTGAGATTTTTGATTTAAACTAGATATTTCTAAGGTGAAAACTATATGGTATAAAACCTGACTCAGCTTATTAATGCTTTAATGGCACTTTCATATTGTCAAATCCTCACTGTCATCAAATGTTTTGGAACATGACACGTTGGCTTTTAGAAAAACGCAGAAGAGTTTCTTTTATATAAAAACATTTATTACAATATTTATTAATACATAGATCAATATTAGATGTTTTCAGAAATAAACTCCAGTCCGTTTTCATAAACACATCAGATGTATCTAATGATGTCATTGCATATAATAGGCTGTCGACTCCCTGTCGTCATGACAGCGCCGATCTGGTAAAAGTCTGGTCCCAATTGGTGCAAACTTGTGTGGGACTGGTGAAAGAACGGTTTGGGTGCTTGAAATCCCACGGGACAAGACATGCGTTTAGTGCAAGCCTTTCTCTCCTCAACTCCCTTTGACATGCCCGCTAATTTCCGCCGCATATTGACCAGAAAGTCCTTGGCTATTTTGCGGCTGGCGTTCGGCTTGAGTTCTGCAGAATCTGGGCATTCTGGAAGATCCATCCAGTTCTTAATAAGATCTGCAAAACTGTTGTCCCCAAGAACCAATGGTTGCCTGTTACGCCCTCGGGTTAACAAAGACGTGGTCCAGTCCGATGGGTCGCTGGCCTCAAACGACGTCCAGCGCTCCAGGCATGCGTCTGATGTGGATTTGGGTCGGATTCGGTTGGTGCGGACGCACGCAGACGATGAAACGCGTACATTCCTCGTACGCCTCAACACCACACCCTCGTCCTGCCACGATGCTTCAGAGTATCCCGAATCAAAGTCCAGACTTTTCACGCTGCTCGGGGAGCCTTGAGGTAGACGGCCAACACTGGCCTCCTCATCCTCCTCTTCCTCCAGAGGACTGGCCAGGCAGCAGGCCGAATCGTAGGTGCCGGCGTCACTGACATCAGAATTCCGCAGGCGGCTGAGCTGCTCCCGCTGTTGTGCCCTTTTTTGACATGCTCGAGTCGCATATGAGCACTTTGATTGGTCGGTGGGTTCACGTATCTGCTTCAGATCCTGCAGAGACCTCATCATGTAGCGCATCTGGTCCCGGAAACAGTCACCTGAACTGCGAACGCACAGCTGGGGAAAGAAAGGAAAAAAAAGAAGAAAAAAAAAAAAAGGTTAGTGCCTTGACTACACAAACTTCAGTCTACATCATCTATAAGGGCACACTAGATGTAGATGCATTTTTCATCGCTATACCATTTATTTTTTGTAATATTAATATTTTGAATCACTTTTTTTTTCCATTTAAATTTCAGTTTTGGTATTTTTGTTGTGCGTTGACAATATTTTTGAAATTGATTTTATTTTCTGTTTTCATTTTAATTTTAAAGTTTATCAATATTTTAAATAAAATTTTTATATTTGAAGCTTTCATTTTAGTTTGTTTTAGTAAATTTGTTGTGTTTTTTCTTTTCCTTTTTTTTTTTTTTAAGATGTTTATTTCACAATGAAATGTTTTATGGTTTTAGTTATCAATAATAACCCAGCACTGTTTCAGTGTACCATCACAGTACCGACAAGATGAGCTTGTTCCTCAGAATTGTTCTAAATAAAACTGTAAATCCATTGTGAGACTGATGTGTCCAGAAACTATAATCGCCTTCGAAAACAATCCATGGACCAGGCCAATCAAACAAGCCATAAAGTTGACTGATTTTCCCCTCAGATGAAAGCAGTCTGGAGTTTTCCACGGTTTAATCCAGCAGCATTAATCAACAACATGATGAGTGGGAGAGAAACAAACACACAATCCATTTGGCTTGGAGTCTCGCGGGAGAAGAGTCAGAGTATGATGCATGCAGATACATCCGCACAGATTGTGGGAACGGGAAACAAGAGGAGTCCCTTCCTGCACTGCTTCTGGAAGAAAGAGAGGCCACACTTTTCCCACCTCAAGTTCATGATTAATGCACGGATTGTTGTGGTCAAAAAGGAAATGATGTCATTTTTTGGAACAATGCTACACTGTGTTGGCTGTAGTTCACAGCAAATGAACTGGGATCAGACTAACTGTGTACATCAAGTCTATTTGGGAGGGTTCAATACAAACAAAACTCATATTTACAGTAATGCACTTATAATTGGGAATTGCATCAGATGTTAGATATTGATCAGAACTGTAGGCTAGTGCCATTGCTTTGATTAAAAACAATATTATAAATAAAATATTAAATAATAAAAAAATATATTAAAATGATGCAGAAATTATATATAATTGCATAAATCTAAAATAAAAATAATAATAAAAAACAGATGTACATTTCTACTTTAAACCAGTGCTACTTTAGTATCATTTAGATACTATTAGTTTTTTTTAAATAGTTTATTTTTGTATTTTCTGTTTTAATTTTTAATTTTAAAGTTTTAATAAAGTTTGTTTGTCATTTTTATTTTTGTAAATGAATGTCTATAAAGTTTGTATTATTTATTTATTTATTTTTACTTTTAGTTATTTTAGTACATCAAGTTAAACTAAATGAAAATGAGAAGTTGCTTTGGCAACAAGCTGAAATAAATTATTTTTATTTTATTTAAGTTAACATTTATTTTAAGTAAAAATTTATTTACAGTGGTTTTAGGAATAGTTAACTATAAAAACACTCCAGAATGTCTTGCACCGTCCTTAATTCTATGAGAGAGGGGGAAAAAAGAAAGAAAAAAAAACCCAATTCCTCTAGACCAGGCTTGGCAATATCAAAAGACGATCCAAGTTCCACACCTCTTAACAACCAGAAAGTCCCTGTTTTCCAGCGATAACATCCAGCTTCTCTCAAGTGATTTCCTAAACAAAGTCAGGTGTGTTGCTACTAGAAATTCATCTGATCTGTTTAGGCTGCTTTTGTTTGGCGAGCGCATGGAGGACTGTTACCGCATGCTGCTCATGAAGGTAGAATATCATCACTCCATGCCACCTGGCAGCAGAGACGAAAGGATTTCAAGTTTCAGGGACAGCTGTTCAAAGAAAGACTTGGCTGTGTTTGGAATGGAGAACTAGCTTACTGAGAACTGTACATCATATATACTGTGCTGTGTAATTTGTATACTATATTCTTTTTAAAAAACTATGTTGAAATAGAATGCAATTTGCAAACAATAGTATATGCTACATGACCTCATAACATTGCACGATTAATTCAGCCAACGGCATCTAGTTATTCGGCTCAGAAATAATCAAAAAATATCCAGTCAAACTCTTCATTACCAATCCAATCAAAAGAGTAAAGAAAGAGATGAACATTCATCACATTAGAATTGGAAGTGCTGTCGGGTGCATTGCATTGTGGGATGTAGGATGCTGCAAAGTGTACTTTGTTTGTGCACTTGACATATCGGCAAATGTAATTGGTCATCTGTGTATTGCATGCATAATTGCTTACCGTGCAAAGTATAAAAACTATATACTGAAATAGAAACAGTAGCTATTGTACTATTCTGAACATACAGTATAGTCTGGACTATTATTTACAAATTCCCTGTTAAAAATTCTGAGGACAGGACAATGAATAACGTGGTTGTGAATTATTTCTGTGCAGTATCCCTGTTTATTGTGAAAAGGATTGTTTGTTTAACTAGTGTGGTTAATCCCGCACTTACGTACTAGCTACAGAAGGTTCACTCTGATTTCAAAGAATAGGTCACCCAAAAATGATCATTATTGAAAATATCTGTTTCCTCATGGGAACAGATTTGGAGAAATTTAGCATTCCATCACTCGCTCACCTATGGATCCTCTGCAGTGAATGGGTGCCGTCAGAATGAGAGTCCAAACAGCTGATAAAAACATCACAATAATCCACAAGTAATCCACACCACTCCAGTCCACCAGTTAATGTCTTGTGAAGCTAAAAGCTGCATATTTGTAAGAAACAAATCCATCATAAAGATGTTTTTAACTTCAAACCATTGCTTCTGTTTTAAAATACGACTCCTCTATCTGTTACATTGTCTTGTCTGAATCAGAAGAGAAATATGCACAGATCAAGCACCATTTACAGGTGAAAACAGCCCAAAACAAACAAATATGTCAGTGGATTTTGGTGTGAGAGGACAACAGAGGATGGACTTTTATACTAAAGGAAGCGTTATTATGGATTAGGGACTCATATTTTGGCAAGAAGCAAAGGTTAAAAGTTAAAACGGCCTAATGATGGATTTGTTTATTACAAATATGCAGCTTTTAGCTTCACAAGATGTTAACTGATGCACTGGAGTGTTGTGGATTATTGTGATGTTTTTATCAGCTGTTTGGACTCTCATTCTGACGGCACCCATTCACTGCAGAGGATCCATTGGGGAGCAAGTGATGGAATGCTACATTTCTCCAAATCTGTTTCCATGAAGACAAACTCATCTACATCTTGGATGGTCTGAGGGTGAGCAAATTTTCAGCAAATTTCCATGTAGTTGGAACTATTCCTAGTTGACCAAAAAATTAATATTTTGTTATAATTTCTCACCCAAGCTTTATGACTTTCTTTCTTCTGTGGAACTTAAAAGAAGAAATGTTGAGGAATATATTTTCTACCCCAAAATGGGACGTTACAAGTTGTGTGGACGAATGTTATGGTGCTTTTTGTGTCATTTTGCAGCTTGTATCCCCAATAATGTTTGTTATATAAACAGGAGTGGCAAGTATATTCTACAAAGTTTCTCCCTTTATGTTCCACAAAAGAAAGAAAGTCATACAGGTTTGGAACGACATGAGGGTGAGTAAATTATTGTGCACTATCCCTTTACGTAGATTATCCATCCGTGACATCTGTGCCGTTCACAAGAACAATTTATCATTTATACTTCCCGAGAAATGTGGATTTCTGTCTTTGAACTGAATCTCACCGATTCCTACAAAGTACCGGAACGGAAATAGTCCTGTGGCTTAAATAAGGCTTATTATTCACGGCGCTGAACTGTCACAGTTCTTTTGTGTTCTTCAGATCTCACAGCCTTCATTGATTTATCAAAGTGGATGAGACATGTATTGTTGGGTCTAGTGCTGGTTTCAGGCTTCGCTGTATGCCATGCTATAATGACGGCACCAGTAACAGCATTGGTGAATTATTTAATGGGTACGATTTCCCAGGGGGCCGTGCAGAGCCTCTGTTACCATGGAGGCTGAGCCAGCCATGTCATAGAAGGGTGTACTCACTGGTACAAGTTTGCATTTCAGCATTCTGAATATGCAAATTAATGCTAGTGTTGTACGACTGTGCATTATATTCATGCATATTTATATAGAGAGATGCTTTATTGCTGCATTTCAACAGTAAAGAGTATGATGTTGGTGTTGGTTTAAAATTTTACGAAAACACTTAAATTATATATTGCAGAACTAGATTTTTACATTTAATTGGTGCAGTTCCATGAAAAACTAGCTACAATACCATAGTTTTTCTAAGGATTTCTAGTTAGATTTTTGGGAGTTGCTATTGATGGCTGATTAATGGATGTCAAAATGGTTTCAGAAAAATTACAATGATGATTTTTTTCTTGTATATATTACCATTATTATCTTGGCATCTGTATTTAATGCCCTTTAGTCAGTGTTATTTTAGTATCATTGAGATACTATTAATTTTACTAATATTTCAATTTTTTATAATTATTTAAATTTCAGTGTTTTTGTTATTTTTTATTTAAAAAAATATTTTTAAAATATGTCTATATAGTTTTATATATATACATTTTTATTTCAGTTTTAGTTATTTTAGCTCATCAAGTTAACCTAAATAAAACAGAAATATTGCCTTGGCATTATCTGAAAAAAGAAAATTTTATTTTATTTAATTTCAGTTAACATTTATTTAATTTCAGGTAGATGGTTGCTAGGGTATTCTAAGTGGTTGCTAGGTGGTTTCTTATTGGCTTAAGTCAAAAGAGTCCAGCTTTAGGTCTCTTTGATCTTCTGTTCTATAGATACTCAAATCTAAAAATCATAAAACATACTTTATGGTGTAATTTTGTATTGACATGACATTTTAGAATAAAAGAAAAAATACATTTATACAGTAGATGTGGTTGATTTGCAAACAGACAAAAATATATAAAAATGCACAGGTACTGTAGTATCAAGATAGCACTATTTTTAATTCTAATGAACTCTACATGGCTCTTTCTACATATAGAAGCAGTGCGGTGCGTGTAGCGGTCTAAGGATTGATTTCCATTTGAAGCATTGACTCACTGTTTGTGATGGTCCTGCTTCATGCTGAGAAGGAAAGGACCAGCAACTCCAGCATTAAAATATTCATGCTGAAAATGGACTCTAAGCCATGAGCTCAATTAAAGAGCCCCTCTCCATGCGTGCAGCACTTTAAAATGAGGGCTTTGCTTACTAGTTCTCCACTCTGCCCGTCCGCAGGGAGAGATGAAAGCCGAGAGAGGAGGCTGAGATGAGGGAATGAGAGGATGAGGATGGGGATGCTCTATATAAGTTCAGTTTTATTTTTGTGCTGTTAAATATGTTGAGATCAAGGAGCATGTGAAATGAACCGAGCTTTGAGAACAAATGGAGTTTATATGAGGTGGCTGACCTAGACAGCATCTGTTTATTGATACAGTTTGTGCTTTCTCCCTTTGTTCGCACATATTTAAAGGTGAAGTGTGTAATTTCTGCGCACCAGCATCAAAAAACGGGAATTGCGTAAATGATTAATAACCCTAAAAATAGCACATCTTTATGAACCTAAAACTTGATAGTGCTCCTTTTGTTCACTTTTTTTAATAGAATACTTTAAGATGTAATTTTAAGGTCTGTCAAAGATCCAAAAAGGTGCAATTTTTTCACCATAGTCATCTTCTGCCGTTCTGATGCTGATTGATGGCTATCAAGATGGTTTCAGAAAAATGTCATCGCCTTTTGCATTTTTTTTCACATTCTAGATATACTACAATCATTGGCATCAGTATTTAATGCCATTTAGTCAGTGTTATTTTATTACTATTGAGAAAGTATTCGTTTTATTAATATTTAGATTTTTTTCAATATTTTGCATTTTCATAAACATTTTAGTTCAAATTTGAGTAATTTTGTTTTTGTCATTCTTATTATTTTTTAAATATGTCTGTGTAGTTTTTATTTTTTTTACTTTTAGTTATTTTAGTACATCAAGTTAAACTAAATGAAAATGAGAAGTTGCTTTGGCAACAAGCTGAAATAAATTATTTTTATTTTATTTAAGTTAACATTTATTTTAAGTAAAAATTTATTTACAGTGGTTTTAGGAATAGTTAACTATAAAAACACTCCAGAATGTCTTGCACCGTCCTTAATTCTATGAGAGAGGGGGAAAAAAGAAAGAAAAAAAAACCCAATTCCTCTAGACCAGGCTTGGCAATATCAAAAGACGATCCAAGTTCCACACCTCTTAACAACCAGAAAGTCCCTGTTTTCCAGCGATAACATCCAGCTTCTCTCAAGTGATTTACTTTACTTTCACTTCCAGCTCTGCTGTAGCCATAAAGCATTTGGAATTTTTTGGGAATGCTTTTGAAAAGCAGAAAAAACACCCATGTATGTGTACAGACGGGTTGAGGCAGAGCTATAGGACCAGTGACCACTCCATGATGTTATCACAGCTGTGAGAACTTAGCCATTTGGCTTTAAGCTGTGTGTGTGTGTGTGTGTGTGTGTGTTTGAAAAGCCAGCGGTTGCCAGAGGCCATGAAAAATGCATAGAGTTGGGTAGTGGTTAACCTCCATCATTGCTGAAAATGTACATTACATTTCAAAACCAGATTACAGTTTAAAATGGTTTATAATCCCTGAGGGAGGCACATAATGTGCCAGTGCATGTGTCACATTAATATTTTAAGTTAAAACTATAGGACTATTAATGCGGCATATGAACAAATGAATTCAAGATGCCAGATACAGCTTTTGAGACTCTAAACTGACATTTTAGTGGAACTGGCATTGTTATTATTACTGTAAAATCAGATCAACTTAACATGGGATCTACTTTCAGAATTTTTTTTTTTTTGTATTATATTTTAGTCCCAAACCACACACTATGGTTACCAGGGTACATTTTTGCAAGAGTTGCTGCAAATTGTCCTCTCATAGACAATAAATTATTTTTATTTTATTTAAGTTAACATTTATTTTAAGTAAAAATTTATTTACAGTGGTTTTAGGAATAGTTAACTATAAAAACACTCCAGAATGTCTTGCACCGTCCTTAATTCTATGAGAGAGGGGGAAAAAAGAAAGAAAAAAAAACCCAATTCCTCTAGACCAGGCTTGGCAATATCAAAAGACGATCCAAGTTCCACACCTCTTAACAACCAGAAAGTCCCTGTTTTCCAGCGATAACATCCAGCTTCTCTCAAGTGATTTACTTTACTTTCACTTCCAGCTCTGCTGTAGCCATAAAGCATTTGGAATTTTTTGGGAATGCTTTTGAAAAGCAGAAAAAACACCCATGTATGTGTACAGACGGGTTGAGGCAGAGCTATAGGACCAGTGACCACTCCATGATGTTATCACAGCTGTGAGAACTTAGCCATTTGGCTTTAAGCTGTGTGTGTGTGTGTGTGTGTGTGTGTTTGAAAAGCCAGCGGTTGCCAGAGGCCATGAAAAATGCATAGAGTTGGGTAGTGGTTAACCTCCATCATTGCTGAAAATGTACATTACATTTCAAAACCAGATTACAGTTTAAAATGGTTTATAATCCCTGAGGGAGGCACATAATGTGCCAGTGCATGTGTCACATTAATATTTTAAGTTAAAACTATAGGACTATTAATGCGGCATATGAACAAATGAATTCAAGATGCCAGATACAGCTTTTGAGACTCTAAACTGACATTTTAGTGGAACTGACATTGTTATTATTACTGTAAAATCAGATCAACTTAACATGGGATCTACTTTCAGAATGGTTTTTTTTATTTATTATATTTTAGTCCCAAAACCACACTATGGTTACCAGGGTACATTTTTGCAAGAGTTGCTGCAAATTGTCCTCTCAGCGACAGAAGTGAATTGACCATTTGTGTTACTAGTCCATAACTCAAAACAACATGCTGATGACATTTTGCCAACCCAAGTTACTGTTACTAAAATATAAAAATCTCGACTAACTAGCATATCTAATTTTATATTCCGTATATACTTAAGTTTATTCAATATGTGTGTTCTTTTTTAAATTGCATGACTTAGACTAAAGACGCAACCCTTGTTACAAATAATATCATATTTTCAGACAATAAAATCGAACAAGAACAAAACAAGCCAAGTAAAACACTTACCATGTTTATTTTTCGTATGCTGAGTTAGTCCACCTTGTATTGTTTCCCGTTACCCCTGAAAAAACAAGACAGATGTGGCTTAAATATTTTATTTAAATAATGCACAGCTGCGTGTATATGCAACCTAAGGGCGTTTGAGAAACTCACCAACTGTTCACAAAAAATATACAAGAGTTATAAAGTACTCCAGAACAACACAAACGCTCCTGCAGCAGACGCGTCTCCTGCTCGTGTTGTCAGTCAATGCGCGTTTGGACTGAGCGCTTTTGATCGCGCCGTCAGTTTCCAGTCAGGACCATCTCCACCAATCAGCGACATCCGTCCGACTGCCAGCCAATCATAGAGCGAGAAGTGAGACGTGAGCGAAGAACAAGCGCTTCGCACCTGAGAGAACTGCAGTGTAATGGACTAGATGAACTTGTTAATTTATAACAAAATCTAAATTAACAAGATAATTATAACATTATACAATTAAATTAAATAAAACAAATTATAAATATAAAATTTGTCCAATTGTTATTTTATAACAAAGAAGTATGGTATCAGAATCAAATGAAATCACACATGAAAACACTACCATGGTGCTTTTTGATAATTTTTTTGTTAATGTATTTTATTTTATTTGACGTACAAATTATCATGGTATTATTTTAAGTACTTTAGGGTCCTATGGGATTCAAATATGGAATTTACTCTGTAACCTGATATTACCATCACTGTATCATTTTTAATAATATTATCTAGGCTAATATTTGCCCGAGTGTAGTTTGAGTTTGTTGGGTTTTTTTATGTAACTAATTAGACTTAGCAACTAGTTTACACAG
The DNA here is from genome assembly GCF_001515625.1 of Sinocyclocheilus rhinocerous. Taxonomy (NCBI): domain Eukaryota; kingdom Metazoa; phylum Chordata; class Actinopteri; order Cypriniformes; family Cyprinidae; genus Sinocyclocheilus; species Sinocyclocheilus rhinocerous. Next base: position 53,413 of record NW_015646846.1, on the reverse strand, counting down.
CTGGATTGCCAGTCATTTTGAGTTCATTTTTTACACAAAATGTTCCTCTAGCGCCATCATGTGGTCAATAAATGACACTGCAGAAATATTCTGAATATGAACTACAATAGCATGGAGAAAAAAGAAAAAAACATTACCTGGCATGAAAATCAAGTTCAGCAAAAACTAATTTGCTGCATCACAAGACAAAAAAAAAAAAAGACAAGGAGCACAGGTCTATCTTACATAACTTTTATTTCCAACGAAATCTTATGGTATTTAGATATTTAGACTGTGATCTAAGTTTTATTTAGCTCTTAAAATGTGCTCAACACTTTTACACTTTTCATTTGATAGCGTGAATAAGAACAGCCCGATGATCTACAGACAGTGAAAACAAGGCACAGACATCGTGCTAAAGAAGGGATGGGACCGCAACGGGAAGGAGAAACGTGAGGGCAGATATATAAATGTTACACGTTAGTCAGTTCTGGACAGTGTCAAAGTCAAGCTAGTAGAGAGAGTGAAGACATGTGAGGGAATGTCACGCCGAGCAATTTCATATGATCCGTCATGCAACAATATACAGCTCGAGCCAGGGATGAAGAGTCGCTGTTACAAAAGAGATGTCTCGTTTTCTTTCTGTGCTCGCATTACCTTTACAAAAGAAGCATTTTGCACATCCATAAAAGAAGTCCTCACCCACCTCATTGGTAAACTGTCAAAAACAAAACATATAATCCTGACTCTCCACAAGTTTTCTGGCAGAAAAGAACTGCAAAATTAAATATTTACACATTGAGAACCAATTTAAAATCAGGTTCAGGAAAGAAGGATGGTGTGCTGGAATTCGGCGAAGTTTCTCTTTTCCTTGTTCACAAGTCTTTTTCAGGTCGTCACATAAAAAACAAAAACATTATGATTCTTATAGGTAGGTAGCTGAAGGCAGTCTAGCATGTCGTGTAGAACCAGCTCCATCAAACAGTTTACACCTTCCTGAGGAATAATCACAACCAATCAAGAAGGTTAATACCAGTTTTTCACAATTATGAACACGTTCTGTTCATTTCAAACCTAACAAACTTACTATATGTTAAATGTTTTGTTTGTGAAGTGTGCTTGTGCTAGCTTTAAATGAAATTTGGTTTGGTAATTATTCATTTTAAAAGGTTACGGTCACCAAGTTGTAATATTTTTACTAAGCATGGATGCATAAAACTACACAAAAGCGTCAATTAAAATATTTTTATGATTATATAACAAAACAATGCTGTACTTTTGAACTTCATATTCATCAAAGAATCCTGAAATCCACAAAAATATGAAGCAGCATTTCAACCCTGATTAAAAGAAATCAGGGTTTGAAATTAACACCCGCCAAATGCGGGTAAAAATCAGCTGTGGCGGGTAACGCTGTCAAATCACTAACCAATTTGGCGGGTTAGTTTTCGTAAATTATGTTCACTCATTAATTTCTTTGGGAAGTTCATGCAAGCCAAATCTGCGCAGGTTTAGCGCTGCATGATTCAGTCTATTAATATGCATTAAGAATGATCACATAATTCAAGATAAGGAGGCAGAAAATGTATATATTTATATCAATTCATATAGTTAATCAATATCACACGAAGAGTGCCGTTTTTTCTTTAAAAAATCAGCATGGTTACATATGTGATATTTATTTTATACAACAGTTCAATAAACAATAAGTTAGTATCAAGAGACTTACGTTTTAGACACCATATTGGCTGTTTTTGCGCTATTTCTGTGCTATTTCACCAACTAAAAACATTCCAAACACAGCCACAGTTCTGTTTTTGCGTCTCTGAGCAACATGACGTTGTTTTGTTTCTGAATGAATTTGCATTATTATGCTGTTACATTATGATTATATATTCAGTGGCATAAAATGGTCTTTAAAATGACAATAATATCGCTTATCGCAATTATTTCTGGGGCAATATATCGCACAACAAAAAGTTGTTATCGTGACAGGCCTAAGTGTAAGTGTTCCTCAAATGTTTGAAAAAGCCTTTATTTGATGCCGTTTTTGAGCAACTATGCTCATGCATATGAAAGTGTATCTGAACACAGGTGTATTTAATGTGCGTTTATTAACCTTATCATTCTCTTGGCCACCTTCATTAAAAAAGGCCGCAGTCCTTTAGGTTGTTTTTGATGATGACGTCAGTGACGGCGTCGAACACAAACTGCACGTTCTTCGTGTCAGTCGCACAGGTAAAGTGGGTGTAGATTTCCTTGGTGTTTTTTTTCTTGTTGAGCTCCTCAAACTTGGTCTGGATGTAACTGGCAGCCTCATCATATTTATTAGCTCCTGTATAAAAACCACACAGAAAATCTTGTCATGCAGTTTTAGTTACTTAAACCTTTCAAAAAAACATTTTCAGCAAAATAACCTTATAATTATCATTATGTTTTAGTCGTACTACGCATGCCAAAAGAAGTCAAATGAATGTTCTGTGTTCTACTGAAGCCTCATCGGCGCATTTGTGGGTTAATAGTGATCATCACAAAAAATCATTTAAGCAATGGTGAAGTCAAAGACCTGAATACTCAGGGAAGCAGATGGTGAGAGGGCTGCGCGTGATCTTCTCCTCAAACAGATCCTTCTTGTTGAGGAAGAGGATGATGGAGGTCTCGGTGAACCACTTGTTGTTGCAGATGGAGTCGAACAGTTTCATGCTTTCATGCATGCGGTTCTGAAAAAAAAAAAAGGAGTGTGACTTATTGAAAGCTGAAGATGCTGCACAGTAACTCAACACCAGAGTGCGCTGTCAGCTTGTGTGTGCGCTATGGAGAGCATGTAGACTAGTTTAACAAGGATCTTATGAGTATTAGTTATGCATTAGTCAGAGTTGTGACGGTTGACAACACAAACGACACCAACCTAAATCAAAATGGGTAATTTCTTTCAGAAAAGAACACTGTTAGAATTTTTTTTATATCCCACATGATCTAACAGCTTACATAAAAGAGCCTTTTACTCTTTTTAAGAACAATGTACTACACTTAAATTGGTACTAATACTATCAGTATATCAATGCCAATATTAATTGCATAAAATGCAACATGAATAAAGAAGAGAATTTGTAAACAATACTTAGTTTTTTCTGTGATTTTGGCCAAAAGCCCTAAACAAGTGTAGCTGTCGACATTTTAAATCGTTTTAATGCATTGCTCAACATTAAATAATGAATTACTTCCCCAATCTTAAAGGGGTCATATGATGCGATTTCAATTTTTCCTTTCTCTTTGGAGTGTTACAAGCTCTTGGTGCATAAAGAAGATCTGTAAAGTTGCAAAGACTAAAGTCTCAAATCCAAAGAGATATTCTTTATAAAAGTTAAGAGTCAGCCACACCTACCTAAAACGGCTCGTTCTAACACACCCCCACATACCTACGTCACGATCTCGGAAGATTTGCATAACGCCGCCCAAACGTTCACGCAAAGAAAGGTTGAGCAATACATTAAAAAAAAAAAAGAAATATTTCCCCATTCTTATTATAATTTTATATGACATCATTTTTTATTTTGTTTAAATGTATTGCTCATCTTTAAAATAATGAAATATGTCAGCCATCGTATGATAATTTTGTTTCATTTTAATATATTGCTCAATCTAATGAAAATGTTATATTATATATCAGAAAATAAAAATAGTTTGTAATTGAAATGTACAATTCTTGGACAAGGTCTGCAAAACCAATCATACAATTACAAATTCATAATTCAGGTTTACTGTTTGGATAACCCACAATGTTTTCCATGACTTCTCCCGTGGCTCTGATTACAGGATAAGGATTTTATTTTAAAACTAAACCTTTCCAAGCTGTATCTGAAACTCACCATCTCCTCATCTTCTGCCAGCACCAGGTCATAAGCGCTCAGAGCCACACAGAAGATGATGGCTGTTACTCCCTCAAAGCAATGGATCCATTTCTTCCGCTCTGACCTCTGACCTCCCACATCAAACATCCTGAAGAGAGGAGGGAATTAGGAGGCCATAAAAAGAATATTTGATGTTGGAGTACTGAAATGCAGCAGCATAAGGTGAAAGTGTCACTTTTCGCATGCCCATTAACATTTCATGAGGGTCTCAGAAGAACAAGATAATGAGAAACCACTTTCTACCTGAATCCTTTTCACTTCTCATATATATATAAGCTTTACCATCTCTATAATACCCTCCTCTACGCATCCAGAATTCTTATTTTGTCACTGATTTTGAATATATTATATATATATATACAGTGGGTTATATAAAATAAATACTTAAATGATTTTAGCAAATGGCTGCAATATAACAAAGAGTGAAAAATTTAAGGGGGTCTGAATACTTTCCGTACCCACTGTATATATAAAATAAATAAATGTATCATTATTAAAAGCTTTTCACAGTACTTTGGTATGCCCATTATAATGAATAAAAATAGTTATTGCATTTAAATAATTTTTATCATAAAATAATGTCTAATTTCTATCTTACACCAAGCATTTTGTCATGTGCCTGAGGCACTTCACTGAGTTTGTACTTAGAAAATGATAAACAAAATGTGCACAGTGTCTATAGTTTTTGGCAATAATTAAGTTTTCCTTTCATTTGTGTTCCTTTCTTGCGAAAAAGATTTTTCTAAGAAAATGCAAGATATTTTCAGACTTTAAAATAATGTCCCTCAATCTGAACTCAACCCCGTCACACTAACCATTCTATGCCCATCATACATTTAGTCTCCACCCATTTACCAGAAATGACATCATTCAGGTTTCTTTAATAGTGCTGCAGAAAATGGTTAGTAGTATCATACTTTTTATTCATATTTTTTAGGCATATTATAGTCAGGGAGGGTACTGTCAAGCTTAACATCTGAAACCGGTCACATAAAATTATTTTTCAACATTTTATTTGAATCCATAAGTATATACAATGTACTTATTTTATTGCTGCCATATATGGACTACTCTCCTTCACTACACAAGCAGCAGTGGCCATTTTGAGTGAAAAACCACAACCCCATCATCACACTCAACCGTATCACACATATATATATGTGTGACCCTGGACCACAAAACCAGTCATAAGGGTCAATTTTTCGAGATTGAGATTTATACATAATCTGTTGAAGGCAATGTATCCCTTCAAATGTGTTACAGTCTTCAACCCCGACACACCTTGTCTATATTTTGGAAAATAAAATAGGGAAGACAATTAAGAATGAAAGCATTTCTTACTGATTACCATCTGACACGTTACGGACTAAAAGAATATTTACGGTAAGAAATTTACAAAACATCTTCATGGAACACGATCTTTACTTAATATCCTAATGATTTTTGGCATAAAAGAAAAATTTATAATTTTGACCCATACAGTGTTTTTTTGGCTATTGCTACAAAAATACCCCAGCGACTTAAGGCTGGTTTTGTGGTCCAGGGTCACATATATGTTTTTATTAAATTCATTATATTCACATAAGCATGTGGTGATTGAATTATTTCCCACTGTAATGGCAACAGTCTGTAAACCATGAGAAAGGACATGAACAAATGTGCCCGTGTTCACAGCTGATCATATATAAATATATAAATCTTAATGTAATTGTAGGCAGGAGACGTTTCTGCTAACAACAACAGATGGACTTGGCATTGAGTTCCCTGCTTGAACCTGCCTCCCATCATGCACCAGTGTTTATGCATGGGTGCTAAAAACCCTTTAAAGTCAAATTCTGTCTAGGGAGAGATTTGTAATTTAGTTTTCTGCTGCCACTCCTCGCACGATTCTGTTCCTCAAGTGTTTGTGTTTATGCAGCTCTGAAGTACATGGATGAAATCTAATTAACCAGCAGGCCGTGTGAGGTGTGAGCTGCAGTGATCTGACAGAGGTGAACGAGAGAAGTGAGAGGATTTAACTGCTGAAAAACACACAGCCTCCAGTGGATTACTGCTTTCATAAACCAACAACATGACAAAAGACATCAACCAGCGTGTTTAGTGTTTAAGCCAACACTTTTACACTACTGTGCAAAAGTATGGGGTAAGTTTTTTTTTTTAAAGAAATATTCAACAAGTGTGCATTCAATAAAAAAATTAATTGTTACAAAAAAAGGACATTTTACAAAATGCAGAACGTTCTATTCATAAAAGATTCAAATATGAAGCTGCACAACTGTTTTCAACATAGGTAATAATCAGAAATGTTTCTTGAGCAGCAAATCAGCATATTAGAATAATTTCTGAAGGATCATGTGACCCTGAAGACTGGAGTAATGCTGCTGAAAATTCAGCTCTGCGTCACAGAAATAAAACATATTCAAATAAAAAACAGCTATTTTAAACTAATATTTCACTATACGAGTGACAAAAAATATTGACCTTTTTCATGATATTCTAATTTTTTTAGATGTACCTGTAATTTACGGTAAGAAATTTACAAAACATCTTCATGGAACACGATCTTTACTTAATATCCTAATGATTTTTGGCATAAAAGAAAAATTTATAATTTTGACCCATACAGTGTTTTTTTGGCTATTGCTACAAAAATACCCCAGCGACTTAAGGCTGGTTTTGTGGTCCAGGGTCACATATATGTTTTTATTAAATTCATTATATTCACATAAGCATGTGGTGATTGAATTATTTCCCACTGTAATGGCAACAGTCTGTAAACCATGAGAAAGGACATGAACAAATGTGCCCGTGTTCACAGCTGATCATATATAAATCTTAATGTAATTGTAGGCAGGAGACGTTTCTGCTAAAAACAACAGATGGACTTGGCATTGAGTTCCCTGCTTGAACCTGCCTCCCATCATGCACCAGTGTTTATGCATGGGTGCTAAAAACCCTTTAAAGTCACATTCTGTCTAGGGAGAGATTTGTAATTTAGTTTTCTGCTGCCACTCCTCGCACGATTCTGTTCCTCAAGTGTTTGTGTTTATGCAGCTCTGAAGTACATGGATGAAATCTAATTAACCAGCAGGTCATGTGAGGCGTGAGCTGCAGTGATCTGACAGAGGTGAACGAGAGAAGTGAGATGATTTAACTGCTGAAAAACACACGGCCTCCAGTGGATTACTGCTTTCATAAACCAACAACATCACAAAAGACATCAACCAGGGTGTTTAATGTTTAAGCCAACACTTTTACACTACTGTGCAAAAGTATGGGGTAAGGTTTTTTTTTTAAAAGAAATATTCAACAAGTGTGCATTCAATAAAAAAATTAATTGTTACAAAAAAAGGACATTTTACAAAATGCAGAACGTTCTATTCATAAAAGATCCAAATATGAAGCTGCACAACTGTTTTCAGCATAGGTAATAATCAGAAATGTTTCTTGAGCAGCAAATCAGCATATTAGAATAATTTCTGAAGGATCATGTGACCCTGAAGACTGGAGTAATGCTGCTGAAAATTCAGCTCTGCGTCACAGAAATAAAACATATTCAAATAAAAAACAGCTATTTTAAACTAATATTTCACTATACTTTTACTGCATTTCTTATCAAATAAATGCAGCTTTGGTGAGCAGAAGAGACTTCTTTCAAAAACAAAAAAATCTTGTAGTGTAATGTAACAAACTTATCGCTGTTCTGTGCATTTTGTGCACGTCTATATGTTTAAACATCAAGTCCATCTCTGTTGTGAGAATTTCATATCCTCACTTAAAATCCCAGCATGACCCAGACATTACAGGAGGTCTTACCACTCGGGCGGTCTCTCTGTAGTCGATCTTGAGGTTGCTCATGGCTTTAATGATGGCCATTATGGACTGGATGGTGTTGCTGTAGACCACGGCTCTGTACTGCTTACACTCGTCTTCTGAGTAGCCGTCTTCATGGATGATTCTGAACATAGGGAAAAATGGCATAAATGAACAACAAAAAAACATTGACCTAAAAGAGCTGTAGAGAATGGTATAATGCCACCTGGGAATGCTATGTAACTAAAGTAAACTAAACTACATTAAACTTAACTAGAGAATCTTATAATGATTTCTGGGAATGCTAAACAAATAAAGAATCTTATAATGGAGAAAAAAAAAAAAAAACAAAAAAACAAAAACAAAAAAAATGAAATAAAAAGCAGAAAATCATATGCTGTCCAGAAATGCTAAGTAAAATAAAAAATCAAATATCAAATAAAAAATAATAATAAAATAAAAGAGTGGAGAATCTTATGACATCTGGGAAAATAAAATAAAATAAACAAACAATATAATAAAATAACAATATTTGATCATATCAAGATATAACAAGCCATTTTTAGGCCCCGTCCATGACGTCATCAGCCCACGTCTCGCCCATAGTCAGACACCGCTACGTCACGTAACGGCAACAAAAACATGAACAAACACTGAACAATTGTCTTTTTATTAACTAACATTAACAATAAATGTATAGTTCCATGTTCGTATACCGCGCGCAAAGTTTATGCGCATAGTCCAAGTCTTCTCCGTTTTTAGTGTATCTCTGTGGCAGAATTACAGCGCCACATACTGGTCTGGCATGTATACTACATCGTTTTGTGTCGGTTTCGTGTGGACGCAGATATTTCTTGAGACGAGGGGAAAAAAAAGATCGGATAGGGAAAGCTCTGGCTTCGTGTGGACGTAGCCTTAATCTCAATTAAAATTATTACAAAACTCTCTGAAATAATTTATTTTAATTGGTCTGATTGGTAAATGTGTCAATCACATAAGTCTAAAGAGGCCTTTTTTTGCCAACTAAAACCTAATATGTAGCCTATATTTATTTTGACAATTGATATTGGCAATCATATAAACTATATCAGCCATAAAACTAATTATCAGCCATTGGCAAAAAAAAAACAAAACTCAAATTTCACAACCCAAGTCGGTTTCCAGTGCTGATCTGTAATGTGCATCATTTAACGCATTCCATATTCACTAACGTCAGCAGATACTGTCATCTTCTCTTAGTATAAGTGAGTCAGCAAATATAAAATAGGCCAGTTAGGCCTTATTGACATGATATTTTACATGGCATCTTTATCAAAATCATTTAAATGCACAAAGAAACAACTGAAAATGTCAGTAAGGAAAACATTAGAAATATATTAAACAAAAACAATTGTTTTTCAGCAGCTCAGAGGAGATCTGTAATGTGCATCATTTAACGCATTCCATATTCACTAACGTCAGCAGATACTGTCATCTTCTCTTAGTATAAGTGAGTCAGCAAATATAAAATAGGCCAGTTAGGCCTTATTGACATGATATTTTACATGGCATCTTTATCAAAATCATTTAAATGCACACGACTTAAAAGAAACAACTGAAAATGTCAGTAAGGAAAACATTAGAAATATATTAAACAAAAAAAATAGTTTTTCAGCAGCTCAGAGGAAAGGAAGCTCAAGCTAATGGATCTTAAAAGGTTTGATCAAATGAAGCTGAATCTTCATACGCTTAGTAAATGGTGCACAGAAGAAATGTGTGATACATGACACCTTCAGGACTGGTACTCTGGGTTATAAAGCAGCAGAATCTGCAGCGTTTGAAACTCCCGTCTTCTGCTGGTAACACTTATTGTCATTGTAACACTGTTTCAGCTTAAACCTGCATTAATGACGTGAGTGTGAAACTGTGCTGTCCTCATGAAAAATGGATTGAGATCCCAGCGCCTGCAGTCAAATGGAAATGATAAAACTACTCAAGGCTTTCGCTATCTCTCTTTGTGCATTCACCTTCTACTTACACTCAAAGATATATATATAGTCTAATAAAAAGACTAAGAATAAATGCGCACATTTTTCATCCAATACATTTAAAGCTTGCAAAAGATGTACAATGATGCTTCAACCCAAACAACTTTCATTTCTCTCACAAAACGGTGACCTGTCTGCTCTGCATATAATTGCACACCATTTTATATATAGCCTTTTTATTATTTTTCTCCTTTTGCATAATCAAGTAATTGCAAAAGAAACATTCAAAATGAGTTTTTAAAAAAGCATTCAAAGACAACAAAACATTCAAAAGTGGAGGTGTTTAAAGTGTTTACTTTTATTCAGCAAGTATGAATTAAATTGATCAAAATTGACAAAGAAATTTGTTTTAAAAGATTTCCTGTTCTTCTTAACTTACCATTAATCAGTAAGTACAGTTTTTTTTTAAATACAAAATATTAACCATTTTCAACATTAAAAATAAGACATTTCTTGAGCAATCAGCATATTAGAATGATTTCTGAAGGATCATGTGACACTGAAGACTGAAGTAATGATGCTGAAAATTCAGCTTTGCATCACAGAAATAAATTACATTTTAAAATATATTCAAATTATAAACAGTTATTTTAACTTGCAATAATATTTCCCAATATTATTATTATTATTATTATTATTATTATTATTATTATTATTATTATTATTATTATTATTATTATTATTATTATTATTATTATTATTATTATTATTATTATTATTATTATTATAAGGTAACCATTTCAAAAACAGGTAAAC